>NC_086448.1:505240582-505563707 GCF_028390025.1 Pseudophryne corroboree
CTGCAACAGTTTTAGCATGGCCAAATAGCAAAACTATAGCAAGGCATGCTGGTATGTGTAGTTAAACAACAGCTGGAGGGCCGAAAAGTTCCCCATCCCTGGTCTAAGTTTTGGCTGTCAAAATTTTGATGGACAGGTGGAAGGGTATTCCTGCAAGTGCTAATCAGCTGATCTAGGCACTTCTATTAAATGAATTTGGAGTGCACAAAACCCCATCTGAACCCCTCCCCAAGTGTGCTTCTGACACCATCCCTCCCCAAGTATGTCTCTGCTCTGCCTATATTATACTACCACCCTATCCCTCCCCAAGTGTGCATCTGCCCCCATTCTCCTCAAGTGTGCCTCTGATCTCCCTTCCCGAATGTATCTTTCACCATCCCTCCCCAAGTGTGCTTCTGACCCCCCTTACCTAAATGTGCCTCTCGTTCCCATTCCTCTCCAAGCATTCCTTTATCTAATCCCTCCCCAAGTGTGCCTCTCCTCCCATCCCTCCTCAAGTGTGCCTCTGCTCCCATCCCTCCTCAAGTGTGCCTCTGCTCCCATCCCTCCTCAAGTGTGCCTCTGCTCCCATCCCTCCTCAAGTGTGCCTCTGCTCCCATCCCTCCTCAAGTGTGCCTCTGCTCCCATCCCTCCTCAAGTGTGCCTCTGCTCCCATCCCTCCTCAAGTGTGCCTCTGCTCCCATCCCTCCTCAAGTGTGCCTCTGCTCCCATCCCTCCTCAAGTGTGCCTCTGCTCCCATCCCTCCTCAAGTGTGCCTCTGCTCCCATCCCTCCTCAAGTGTGCCTCTGCTCCCATCCCTCCTCAAGTGTGTCTCTGCTCCCATCCCTCCTCAAGTGTGCCTCTGCTCCCATCCCTCCTCAAGTGTGCCTCTGCTACCATCCCTTCCCAAATGTGCTTCTGCTCCCTTCCCTCCACAAGTGTACCTCTGCTCCCATCCCTCCCCAAATGTGCCTCTGCTCCCTTCCCTCCCCAAGTGTGCCTCTGTCCCTTCTCTCCCCAAATGTGCCTCTGTCCCTTCTCTCCCCAAATGTGCCTCTTACACCATCCCCCCCAAGATTGCCTCTGACCCCCTCGCTCCCCAAGTGTGCCTCTGACCCCCTCCCTCCCCAAGTGTGCCTCTGACCTCCTCCCTCCCCAAGTGTGCCTCTGACCTCCTCCCTCCCCAAGTGTGCCTCTGACCTCCTCCCTCCCCAAGTGTGCCTCTGACCTCCTCCCTCCCCAAGTGTGCCTCTGACCCCCTCCCTCCCCAAGTGTGCCTCTGACCCCCTCCCTCCCCAAGTGTGCCTCTGACCCCCTCCCTCCCCAAGTGTGCCTCTGACCCCCTCCCTCCCCAAGTGTGCCTCTGACCCCCTCCCTCCCCAAGTGTGCCTCTGACCCCCTCCCTCCCCAAATGTGCCTCTGACCCCTTCCCTCCCCAAATGTGCCTCTGACCCCTTCCCTCCCCAAATGTGCCTCTGACCCCTTCTCTCCCCAAGTGTACCTCTGACCCCCTCCTTTCCCAAGTGTAGCTCTGCCCCATCCCACCACAAGTGTGTCTCTGCCCACATCCCTCCACAAGTGTGCCTCTGCCTCATCACTCGCAAAGTATGGCTCTGCCCCATCCCTCCGCAAGATTGTCTCTGCCACCAACCCTCCTCAAATGTGCTTCTGACCCCCTCCCCAAGTGTGCCTCTGCCTTCAACCCTCCCACCCTCCCCTAGTGTTCCTCTCACATCCCTCCCCAAGTGTGCCTTTATCTGATCCCTCCCTAAATGTGCCTCTCATGCTCACCCCTGCCCTCTACCTCCATCCTTCCTCAAGTATGCTTCTGCCCCATCCCTCCCCATGTATGCCTCTGCCCTTATCTCCAAGTGTGCCTCTGACACCATTCCTCCCCAGTGTGCCTTTGCCTACCTCCCTCCCCCAGTGTACCTTTGCCCTATCCCTCCACAAGTGTGCCTCTGCTACATTACTCCCCAAGTGTTCCTCTGCCCCATCCCTCCCCAAGTGGGCCTCTGCTCCTATCCCTCTCCAAGTTTGCTTCTGCTCCTATCCCTCTCCAAGTTTGTTTCTGCTCCTATCCCTCTCCAAGTTTGCCTCTGCTCCCATCCCTCCCCAAGTGTGCCTCTGCTCCCATCCCTCCCCAAGTGTGCCTCTGCTCCCATCCCTCCCCAAGTGTGCCTCTGCTCCCATCCCTGCCCAAGTGTGACTCTGCTCTCATCCATCCCCGAGTTTGCCACTGCTCCCATCCATCCCAGAGTGTGCCTCTGCTCCCATCCCTCCCCAAGTATGTCTCTGCTCTGCCTATATTATACTACTGCCCTATCCCTCCCCAAGTGTGCCTCTGCCCCCATTCTCCTCAAGTGTGCCTCTGATCTCCCTTCCCGAATGTATCTCTTTCACCATCCCTCCCCAAGTGTGCTTCTGACCCCCCTTACCTAAATGTGCCTCTGCTGCCATCCCTTCCTAATTGTGCTTCTCACACCTTCCGCAAGTATTCCTCTGCCACCAGCCCTCCCAAATGTGTCTCTGACCACCTTCTTATTTGTTCTTCTGCCACTGTTCCTCCCCAAGTGTGCCTCTGATGCCCTCCCCAATGTGTTCCTGTGACCTTTTCTCTTCATATGTTTCTCTGATCCATTTTTCCATCTCTGCCCTATCCCTAACTTTCACTTTGACTTCGCTCCCCATGGCTAGTGGCTACCAATCAAAAGTAGCATGGATGAATGGAGGAAAAACTATGTTCAATGACTCCTAACTGAACTGAAAGATGACAGGTGAGTACAATTATTTTGTCAAGCAGAGAGTTCTATGAGGCGCATGTTAATACTGTGGTGGGGGGTGTTATAGCATGGGCTCCCTCTGAGTTGGAGGGGGACCCTATCTGTTCCACCTGTACTGGACTTGCAATTTCTGATGGCAATCCTGGTAGTATTGCATGGACCAAGTAATCACAAATATGAAAAAAATGTGAATTATACTACTTAATAGTCAGTTCGTATAAGGTGCACACAAAATAACAATACTTGATTGCGTATGTTAAAAATTTCTTGTGTCACACTTATCTGTTGTTAAATAATGTGTTTCTGGCATTTATATTCCTGTTCAAATACACATTTCCAGACTAAGATAGAATATATAAGAAGGCCATATGGGTATGTTTCCTGTGCTTCATTTGGAAAATGTGCATGACTATAAAGGCCACCCCTAAGCTTTAAAAGTGCTCGTTACATTGGTGGTCTTTCAAATTAACAGGGTTGATTGGAAAAATAAGATCGTGTTGTAATTCCTTTCAAGTTTATAGTTTCCAGCTTCCATAACATTGTTGCATAAATGAGTCTGACCTATTTGGTAACATCTTCTGGGTTTTTGTTTTTTTTAAACTACTTACTACATTGTATGGTAGGACCTAACCAGCTTGTCGACATTCTGCCGCCAGACTATATAGACATTTACATGTTATATTAGAGACGGCATATCAGTATATATGTCTCATATCTACATTTGTTTATCGATACAGAAATGAAATATCCAGAAGCATGCTATTAAGTTACGGGTTACTTTCAAGTACAGTATAAAACATTTTCCTACTTGGAATTACAGGTTGAGTATCCCATATCCAAATATTCCGAAATACGGACTTTTTTGAGTGAGAGTGAGATAGTGAAACCTTTGTTTTTTGATGGCTCAATGTACATAAACTTTGTTTAATACACAGTTATTAAAAAGATTGTATTAAATGACCTTCAGGCTGTGTGTATAGGGTGTGTATGAAACATAAATGAATTGTGTGAATGTAGACACACTTTGTTTAATGCACAAAGTTCTAAAAAATATTGGCTACAATGACCTTCAGGCTGTGTGTATAAGGTGTATATGTAACAAGTGCATTCTTTGCTTAGACTTGGGTCCCATCGCCATGATATCTCATTATGGTATGCAATTATTCCAAAATACAGAAAAATCCGATATCCAAAATACCTCTGGTCCCAAGCATTTTGGATAAGGGATACTCAACCTGTATTTGCAATAGATATAATTATGTATGTTAAACTCTTTTGGCTGGTAAGGTCACAGCTTATTCTAAAACAATGGACACATTTAAATATTAATTTTGTAATATACATTCTGTTAATGCATTCATATTCTTATGAAATTAATTTAGATTGTAGATTTTTAGTCTTTTTCATTTTACAAAATGTTGACAGTGGTTTTAGCTACATAAAACCTCCCAATATGTACAGTACTTTTCAGTTAGTTACATGCATTTTGTGCTGTACAGTGGTTGCATCACTCCATAATAGAATGTTATTGAAAAACAGAACATTTGTGATGAATAGTAACAGAATTATCCCAAAATTGCGAATTATTAAATATTGCATACTGCATGTGCAAAATGTTGAATAGTGTTTTATTTGTATTTCTTTTTTGTTGGGGAGGGGGGGGGGGGGGGGTTGTGCAAGCAAAACCCATTTCCTTTAATTAGTTGTTGGTCAGCATTAACCTGTCTTTTTGCTAAATAGCTGGACTGCGGTACAACAGATAAAAACCCTAGAATGTGTGCTAGGCCATAACTTGGTATAACAAAAGGCGATATATGCCTATGTGAAATACAGCAGATATATTGCAAATAAAATGATGGAAGACATATGTACATATCATTTTTAATGACGATTTAACATGAACAGATTTAAATGACAAATTAGAATTATAAGATGGTCTTTTATTTATATTATTTTTAGAGTCTTGTTAAGCAATAGAGTTTTACATTTGCAGTATGTATAGTCTATTGCTAGTGGTGAACTGAAGTACATCCCCTGACCCTCAAAGTTCACTACTTGCAAATTGACATGGCTGTTATTTGACCTTTGCATAAGCTGGTTATTGTAATGCACACAAACTGTTCTTGGGTGGTGTGGAGATCATGTGGCATCTTGTGCAGCACATTCTATGTGATAGATTTTAGCTCGCACAAATTCAGTAGTAGCAGGAGCGCCACAACCTTTTTGGTTGGGGCAGGCAAGATTTAATTTCATTTTGGCTCCCCTTCAAGAGGAGCTGGACTTACCCTAAAGACATCTTTCTATCTATCTATCTATCTATCTATCTATCTATCTATCTATCTATCTATCTATCTATCTAATAGCATATAGGACACAATGGGGAATGTAGATAATAGTGTAGTAGAAGCATATGTGCCAGGGGATGTTACCAGGTAGGGATCTGGACAATCCCTCTCCCAGTAGATTGCACAATATGTAGCCTAAAGACTAAAATGGTGATGGGAAACAGAGAAAGCACAGCGGATATATTTGATATCTGCTGTGGAACCCCTGTAATACTTTTAGTGGATACTTACATTTTAAGGGTATCCCGATTCTTCGGGTGACTTCCCGTACATTTTCAGCTGAATCTAGTTTAAAATGGGGAAGTGGGAGGTGAAAAGGGTGACGGTCTGGTCCCTGGGGAGTGGCCAGTCCACAGTAACTAGCCACACACTGTAGCGATTAGAGCTGGGTGGAGGGGGGTGTAGGGCCCTGGAGGCAGGCGGAGAAGGGCTGTGTGGAGGGAGGAGGTAAAGCAGCTGGAATGGTGATCATCTCAGTCCTGACACTGCCCGTATAACTGTAGATTATGGTCGCTCTGCGCCCTGCAACCCAGTACTGTAATTTGCGCCTCTCAAATGTTTTGGGTTGCAAGGCGCCCCCTTGTCCCACTGTTCCAACGCCTATGACTAGTAGTTAGATATTCATGTTGGTGAACAATGGTTTAAGTGTTTTTAGTTTGTGACGGAAATTATTAGGTGTAAATTTACTAAGATGGGAGTTCTATTTAAGATTAGGTGTTGCCCAAAGCAACCAATTAGATCTACTTCTCATGTATCTAGCACCTTCTAGAATACTTGGAATCTGATTGGTTGCTATGGGCAACATCTTATCTCAAATAGAACATCCATCTTAGTAAATTTACCCCTTAGTCTCAACAATGGGATGCATTTATGAAAAATCTAGTGTGGGCTTAAGGTTTGAGTAAACTTCTGAAAGGTCTGAGATTAAGTTGGATGTATGTGTATTTACTTATTTGTTCTTTGAATGCTGATTGATGTTTTAGCAGTGTATTCCCTCCTGTTCCATAATACAGTATCAGAACCTATTACATAACTGCATCCCATTTATCATCATCAACTGGACCTCTAGACAATTAATCTTGAAAAATGTCCAGATACATTTATAGTGTTGGCGATATAGTATTTTACTACTTTGGTGTAGGGGACCCTTAACAAGAGTACAGACCCATACTTCAGGTATAGTGAGAAAAGATTATTATTATTATTATTATTATTATTATTATTATTATTATTATATTTTATTTATAAGGCGCCACAAGTGTTTTGCAGCGCCGTACAAAGGACAGTACAGGGAGACAAAACTTAGCATTACAGTAAATAAATAACAAAAATAGAGTACAGGTAACAAAGAGCACCACAATTCTCAAAACATAATACAGCTAAGATGTAAGTAGCGAGGGATTAATCATCATAGAGATGAGCCTTTACCAGCAGGAGAAAAAGCGGTAAAGATGGTTGCTGAGTAGGAGAGAGCTGCGAGTGAAATGTGTGAAGAAGAGGGCTTTGACAACAAGAGGAAAGAGGGCAGTGCTCTGAAGGGCTAACAATCTAGTGGGAAGGGGCGACAGACAGATGACATAAGGTGCAAGCAAGCCGGAGGTAGCCTGATGGAAGTATGTAAGCAAAGCAGAGATGTTCAAGGCAGGGGGATGGAGGAGCAGCCTCAGGACTAGGTTATGCATCATAAGGGAATGCTTTGATGAATAGGTAGGTTTATATGTCCCGTTTGAAGCTTTGCAAGGTCAGAGGGAGTCTAAAGATGCTCTTCAACTATTCCCCTGTATCCCTCTTCGTGTTCCATATCAAGCCTTTACAGACTCAACAGCAAGATTAGGAGCAATCCTGTGTTAAAAGTATTTCTCTGACGTCCTAAGTGGATGCTGGGGACTCCGTCAGGACCATGGGGAATAGCGGCTCCGCAGGAGACAGGGCACAAAAGTAAAAGCTTTAGGATCAGGTGGTGTGCACTGGCTCCTCCCCCTATGACCCTCCTCCAAGCCTCAGTTAGGTTTTTGTGCCCGGCCGAGAAGGGTGCAATCTAGGTGGCTCTCCTAAAGAGCTGCTTAGAGTAAAAGTTTTGTTAGGTTTTTTATTTTCAGTGAGTCCTGCTGGCAACAGGCTCACTGCAACGAGGGACTTAGGGGAGAAGAAGTGAACTCACCTGCGTGCAGGATGGATTGGCTTCTTAGGCTACTGGACACTAGCTCCAGAGGGACGATCACAGGTACAGCCTGGATGGGTCACCGGAGCCGCGCCGCCGACCCCCTTGCAGATGCTGAAGAGAGAAGAGGTCCAGAAATCGGCGGCTGAAGACTTCTCAGTCTTCATGAGGTAGCGCACAGCACTGCAGCTGTGCGCCATTGCTCTCAGCACACTTCACACCAACGGTCACTGAGGGTGCAGGGCGCTTGGGGGGGCGCCCTGGGCAGCAATGAAAGTACCTATGCTGGCTAAAAATACATCACATATAGCCCCTGGGGCTATATGGATGTATTTAACCCCTGCCAGGTTGTCAGAAAAACGGGAGAAGAAGCCCGCCGAAAAGGGGGCGGGGCCTATTCTCCTCAGCACACAGCGCCATTTTCCTACACAGCTCCGCTGCTAGGAAGGCTCCCAGGCTCTCCCCTGCACTGCACTACAGAAACAGGGTTAAAACAGAGAGGGGGGGCACTTATTTGGCGATATTATTATATATTAAGATGCTATAAGGGAAAACACTTATATAAGGTTGTCCCTGTATAATATAGCGTTTTGGTGTGTGCTGGCAAACTCTCCCTCTGTCTCCCCAAAGGGCTAGTGGGGTTCTGTCCTCTATCAGAGCATTCCCTGTGTGTGTGCTGTGTGTCGGTACGTGTGTGTCGACATGTATGAGGACGATGTTGGTGAGGAGGCGGAGCAATTGCCTGTAATGGTGATGTCACTCTCTAGGGAGTCGACACCGGAATGGATGGCTTATTTAGGGAATTACGTGATAATGTCAACACGCTGCAAGGTCGGTTGACGACATGAGACGGCCGGCAAACCAATTAGTACCTGTCCAGGCGTCTCAAACACCGTCAGGGGCTTTAAAACGCCCATTTACCTCAGTCGGTCGACACAGACACGGACACTGACTCCAGTGTCGACGGTGAAGAAACAAACGTATTTTCCATTTGGGCCACACGTTACATGTTAAGGGCAATGAAGGAGGTGTTACATATTTCTGATACTACAAGTACCACAAAAGAGGGTATTATGTGGGGTGTGAAAAAACTACCTGTAGTTTTTCCTGAATCAGATAAATTAAATGAAGTGTGTGATGATGCGTGGGTTTCCCCGATAGAAAATTATTGGCGTTATACCCTTTCCCGCCAGAAGTTAGGGCGCGTTGGGAAACACCCCTTAGGGTGGATAAGGCGCTCACACGCTTATCAAAACAAGTGGCGTTACCGTCTCCAGATACGGCCGCCCTCAAGGAGCCAGCTGATAGGAGGCTGGAAAATATCCTAAAAAGTATATACACACATACTGGTATTATACTGCGACCAGCAATCGCCTCAGCCTGGATGTGCAGTGCTGGGGTGGTTTGGTCGGATTCCCTGACTGAAAATATTGATACCCTTGACAGGGACAGTATTTTATTGACTATAGAGCATTTAAAGGATGCATTTCTATATATGCGAGATGCACAGAGGGATATTTGCACTCTGGCATCAAGAGTAAGTGCGATGTCCATATCTGCCAGAAGATGTTTATGGACACGACAGTGGTCAGGTGATGCAGATTCCAAACGGCACATGGAAGTATTGCCGTATAAAGGGGAGGAGTTATTTGGGGTCGGTCCATCGGACCTGGTGGCCACGGCAACAGCTGGAAAATCCACCTTTTTTACCCCAAGTCACATCTCAGCAGAAAAAGACACCGTCTTTTCAGCCTCAGTCCTTTCGTCCCCATAAGGGCAAGCAGGCAAAAGGCCAGTCATATCTGCCCAGGGATAGAGGAAAGGGAAGAAGACTGCAGCAGGCAGCCCATTCCCAGGAACAGAAGCCCTCCACCGCTTTTGCCAAGTCCTCAGCATGACGCTGGAGCCGTACAAGCGGACTCAGGTGCGGTGGGGGGTCGTCTCAAGAGTTTCAGCGCGCAGTGGGCTCACTCGCAAGTGGACCCCTGGATCCTACAAGTAGTATCCCAGGGGTACAGATTGGAAATTCGAGACGTCTCCCCCTCGCAGGTTCCTGAAGTCTGCTTTACCACCGTCTCCCTCCGACAGGGAGGCAGTATTGGAAACAATTCACAAGCTGTATTCCCAGCAGGTGATAATCAAAGTACCCCTCCTACAACAAGGAAAGGGGTATTATTCCACACTATATTGTGGTACTGAAGCCAGACGGCTCGGTGAGACCTATTCTAAATCTGAAATATTTGAACACTTACATACAAAGGTTCAAATCAAGATGGAGTCACTCAGAGCAGTGATAGCGAACCAGGAAGAAGGGGACTATATGGTGTCCCTGGACATCAAGGATGCTTACCTCCATGTCCCAATTTGCCCTTCTCACCAAGGGTACCTCAGGTTCGTGGTACAAAACTGTCACTATCAGTTTCAGACGCTGCCGTTTGGATTGTCCACGGCACCCCGGGTCTTTACCAAGGTAATGGCCGAAATGATGATTCTTCTTCAAAGAAAAGGCGTCTTAATTATCCCTTACTTGGACGATCTCCTGATAAGGGCAAGGTCCAGAGAACAGTTGGAGGTCGGAGTAGCACTATCTCAAGTAGTTCTACGACAGCACGGGTGGATTCTAAATATTCCAAAATCGCAGCTGTCTCCGACGACACGTCTGCTGTTCCTAGGGATGATTCTGGACACAGTCCAGAAAAAGGTGTTTCTCCCGGAGGAGAAAGCCAGGGAGTTATCCGAGCTAGTCAGGAACCTCCTAAAACCAGGAAAAGTGTCAGTGCATCATTGCACAAGGGTCCTGGGAAAAATGGTGGCTTCTTACGAAGCGATTCCATTCGGCAGATTTCATGCAAGAACTTTTCAGTGGGATCTGCTGGAAAAATGGTCCGGATCGCATCTTCAGATGCATCAGCGGATAACCCTGTCTCCAAGGACAAGGGTGTCTCTTCTGTGGTGGCTGCAGAGTGCTCATCTACTAAAGGGCCACAGATTCGGCATTCAGGACTGGGTCCTGGTGACCACGGATGCCAGCCTGAAAGGCTGGGGAGCAGTCACACAAGGAAAAAATTTCCAGGGAGTGTGATCAAGTCTGGAGACTTCTCTCCACATAAATATACTGGAGCTAAGAGCAATTTACAATGCTCTAAGCTTAGCAAGACCTCTGCTTCAAGGTCAGCCGGTATTGATCCAGTGGGACAACATCACGGCAGTCGCCCACGTAAACAGACAGGGCGGCACAAGAAGCAGGAGGGCAATGGCAGAAACTGCAAGGATTCTTCGCTGGGCGGAAAATCATGTGATAGCACTGTCAGCAGTGTTCATTCCGGGAGTGGACAACTGGGAAGCAGACTTCCTCAGCACGACCTCCACCCGGGAGAGTGGGGACTTCATCGGGAAGTCTTCCACATGATTGTGAACCGTTGGGAAAGACCAAAGGTGGACATGATGGCGTCCCGCCTGAACAAAAAACTGGACAGGTATTGCGCCAGGTCAAGAGACCCTCAGGCAATAGCTGTGGACGTTCTGGTAACACCGTGGGTGTACCAGTCGGTGTATGTGTTCCCTCCTCTGCTTCTCATACCTAAGGTACTGAGAATTATAAGACGTAGAGGAGTAAGAACTATACTCGTGGCTCCGGATTGGCCAAGAAGGACTTGGTACCCGGAACTTCAAGAGATGCTCACAGAGGACTCATGGCCTCTGCCGCTAAGAAGGGACTTGCTTCAGCAAGTACCATGTCTGTTCCAAGACTTACCGCGGCTGCGTTTGACGGCATGGTGGTTGAACGCCGGATCCTAAGGGAAAAAGGCATTCCGGAAGAGGTCATTCCTACCCTGGTCAAAGCCAGGAAGGAGGTGACCGCACAACATTATCACCACATGTGGCGAAAATATGTTGCGTGGTGTGAGGCCAGGAAGGCCCCACGAAGAAATTTCAACTCTGTCGATTCCTGCATTTCCTGCAAACAGGAGTGTCTATGGGCCTCAAATTGGGGTCCATTAAGGTTCAAATTTCGGCCCTGTCGATTTTCTTCCAGAAAGAATTGGCTTCAGTTCCTAAAGTCCAGAAGTTTGTCAAGGGAGTACTGCATATACAACCCCCTTTTGTGCCTCCAGTGGCACTGTGGGATCTCAACGTAGTTCTGGGATTCCTCAAATCACATTGGTTTAAACCGCTCAAATCTGTGGATTTGAAATATCTCACATGGAAAGTGACCATGATATTGGCCCTGGCCTCGGCCAGGCGAGTGTCAGAATTGGCGGCTTTGTCTCACAAAAGCCCATATCTGATTGTCCATTCGGACAGGGCAGAGCTGCGGACTCGTCCCCAGTTTCTCCCTAAGGTGGTGTCAGCGTTTCACCTGAACCAGCTTATTGTGGTACCTGCGGCTACTAGGGACTTGGAGGACTCCAAGTTGCTAGATGTTGTCAGGGCCCTGAAAATATAGATTTCCAGGACGGCTGGAGTCAGGAAAACTGACTTGCTGTTATCCTGTATGCACCCAACAAACTGGGTGCTCTTGCTTCTAAGCAGACGATTGCTAGTTGGATGTGTAGTACAATTCAGCTTGCACAGTCTGTGGCAGGCCTGCCACAGCCAAAATATGTAAATGCCCATTCCACAAGGAAGGTGGGCTCATCTTGGGCGGCTGCCCGAGGGGTCTCGGCTTTACAACTTTGCCGAGCTGCTACTTGGTCAGGGGCACACCCTGGCTGAGGAGGACCTGGAGTTCTCTCACTCGGTGCTGCAGAGTCATCCGCACTCTCCCGCCCGTTTGGGAGCTTTGGTATAATCCCCATGGTCCTGACGGAGTCCCCAGCATCCACTTAGGACGTCAGAGAAAATAAGAATTTACTTACCGATAATTCTATTTCTCGTAGTCCGTAGTGGATGCTGGGCGCCCATCCCAAGTGCGGATTGTCTGCAATACTTGTACATAGTTATTGTTACAAAAATCGGGTTATTATTGTTGTGAGCCATCTTTTCAGAGGCTCCGCTGTTATCATGCTGTTAACTGGGTTCAGATCACAGGTTGTACGGTGTGATTGGTGTGGCTGGTATGAGTCTTACCCGGGATTCAAAATCCTTCCTTATTGTGTACGCTCGTCCGGGCACAGTATCCTAACTGAGGCTTGGAGGAGGGTCATAGGGGGAGGAGCCAGTGCACACCACCTGATCCTAAAGCTTTTACTTTTGTGCCCTGTCTCCTGCGGAGCCGCTATTCCCCATGGTCCTGACGGAGTCCCCAGCATCCACTACGGACTACGAGAAATAGAATTATCGGTAAGTAAATTCTTATTTTTGTATCACTGCGGTAGAATCTACATTGGTACCTGTGCCACCTACACAGTGTTGTGTTGTCTGATACCCTCACGGCATTCTAAGCTACTGCCAGAACATCATTGAGCTGAGAGTCAGGAAGCTAACATGTAAACAGTGATCTTGTGTACTTTTCCAAAATAAAGCACAATGGGAGAGTTGCCGCTGTAACAGCCTAAAAATGCTGGGCACAGCAGCCATGCTTGCCCCCCTCATGGTCCCCTGATCCCTCCCCGGTAGTTGCAGCTTTTTGGATGCAGCCCTATGAGACTGCAAACAATAATCCGCAAATATGGCGTTACTGTAAGTGCATCACATAGTCACACTTATTGTAAGGTGAGAATATCTCCCCTAATTGAATTGTCCCCTATGTGTAAATGTATTGGAAATGCAATCAGAACGCAAACTTTTAGATATGTCTCAAATGGTGGTTATATTGAATAGTTTGGCTCGGCTTCCAAAGTGGATGCTGCGTATGGTTCATTAGGTCAACAGTAAAAAAGTCGACTTGCACAAGATCGATATGTGAAAAAGACAGCACACGAAAAATGTTGACATGAGTTTTTTTTGTTATACAAATAAAAGAAATTGTGAAAAAGTCATATCGCCCATTGACTATCAACCTATGGATGCTGATGCACAGGTAGAGCTAACATTGGCCCTCAAACTGCATAATGAACTAGCTGTAAGTTTGTGTAGAGTTATGTGCTTTGTGTTTGGATAATCTGCTGTGTATTCTTGGTT
This sequence comes from Pseudophryne corroboree, assembly GCF_028390025.1. NCBI lineage: Eukaryota > Metazoa > Chordata > Amphibia > Anura > Myobatrachidae > Pseudophryne > Pseudophryne corroboree. The sequence continues at coordinate 505,253,914 of NC_086448.1, forward strand.
TTCACCAGCTTTTGTATATCAGAAGTTCAACAAGAAACCAAAAATATGTCTAATTTAAAATATTGACAAGATGAGATTGCTGTTAGCTGAGGAGTACTGCAAAAGGTAACTCCGTTTGTGGAGTGCTAATGGCGATGCCCCCTTTGGCACTCCAATTTTGCAATATAGATATACTGGGATCCAGTCAGCATACTGGCGTTTGGGATGCCGACAGTCGGCAGGTTAGGGTCAGGCTGCAGAGGGAGGGTTAGGGTTAGACTGCGGGGAGGAAGGGTTAAGTTTAGGCACTAACAAAGGGGGGTTAGGCACTATGGGGGAGGGTTAGGGTTAGGCTGTGGGGGTAGAAGGGTTAGGATCAAGCTGCGGGAAGCGAGGGTTAGCGGGGATAGGGGATTAGGGTTAGACTACTTACCTACCAAGTGTCTGGATCCTGTGTGTCGGGGTGCCACTGACTGTATTCTGACCGCAGGAATCCTAATACCCTCCAAATACACTACCAGCATATGTGTTGGTGATTTTCACAGGACTTTGTCAATACAAAAAAGCATAATTGATCTGCAAAACCACGTAGCAGAAATACATCTCTATAAATGTATTGCTTTTGTTCCTATGCCTTTAGAAATAAATAAGGTGCTACCTGTTGACCAAAGTCTCAATACAGTCACAAATAGCCATTTCACAACTGTTATTATGCATTGGAAAGAACATTATTTTTAATATTGCTGATTGTGGTCTTCACTTTTGCAGAGCAGCTACCATTATAAAGTATTTTAAAGGTGTTGGACAGCAATCAATTATTATACCCTCCCATACTGTATGCAACAAACTGTCTTTACTAAATTCTCCACCTCCTTCCCTGACACCTAGAGCCGGGTAGCACTTACAGTCAGCTATTTATTTCTGTATTAATGTGAAAGGTCAGAGTTTTACAGTATGTCTAGTCTTCTTCACTAGACATCTGTCCAAGGTAACTGGACAGAGTGAATCCTCCAGCAATGTGATATGCCCGTAATCTGGCTTTAGGTAAATGGCCTTTCATATCTGGACACCACTGTTTGTTAGTAGGAGGAAGGTTACTATACTTGAAGAAGAGCAGATAAATGCTTTGCCACAATCTATGGAGAAAAACAGTAACAGATAAAAATGAACAGTAACTGAGTAACCATGCCATGTGTTAGTTGGCCTTTAACATATTCAGTACAAAAGGGTCCTCCTTTTTTTTAAATAAATATATTGTAATTTACACAGGAATAAGACAGGACATTTTGTGTCTTTTTTTTTTTTATTACTATGCGTTATTTTGGTCTGCTGTGATTATTGCATTTTGCTTGTGCTTTTTTTTTATTTTTTTACTTGTGCTAGCTCTATGCTAATGGTTTTAGCAAAGGTCAAAATTAATGACCTGTGGAGGATATCCAGCCCTGACAACCATGTAGGCACTAGCTAATATCCTTTTCCTCTTCAGAACTGTGGTGCACTGGGCCTCCCTTGCTGTGGCTTTCTGATTGCAGATGATTAATCCTAATGAGTAATCAGGGATTTATTGTTTTCACTTAGATAAGACACACGTTTCCGAAATGGTCAGTTGAAGACAATCTGGCCAGTCTGGGCTTGGTAAAATCTGCTAAACTTTCAGAGTATAGTGCATTTCCCCTTTCCCATAATGTGTCTGAATTTTGTCATTTAGGTCTTAGTGATGGGAGGTCCTTTCTTACGTCACATACTTTAGCAGCAACAGTACTTTTTCTGTTCTCTTTTCAACCTCCTCCCCAAAGCTGAAATAAATCAAAGTTGGTTGAGACTCAGTCGTAATAAATCAAGACCTGTCCAAAACTGGAGCCTGCTCAGTCAAAATGTCATTGCTTGGCTTTCACTGAGGATTAATTAAAGGCCTGATATAAAGCCCAGATGTGCTTCAGGAGAGTAGCAGGCTGCTTAGTTCAGGCAATACAGCTTACACTTTCCCCATGCATCTGCCCACCCAAGAATATGGAGGAGGACAAGGTAGTTATGATGGTGATATGGGGGGGATGGGATTGAGCACTCCAAATATTCTTAATGTACTTAATGGGGTCTAGCGCTCAGGAAACAAGGCATATTTTTTACCATACACATCTGAAAAGAAACAAAAAAAAAAAGAAGAAACACTTAAAGTAATTTAGTTTGCTAATTCAAGCTTGATTATAATTGTGTAAATTACCATTGTCAGAGAGCAAGAGTAAAGTGCCAGTAAAGCTGTTATTTCCTTGTATGGTTCCAGATGTAGGTGTCTGTTTTGCTTATTTTATTATTGTTCTAAAACCTCAGCAAGAGATCTATTACATGTAGGTTACATGAGACTGGTTCATACAGATTGCCACTAATCTGAAGTATGTTTGCCACAGATGAATTCTGCATCTAAATAATGAAGTTTTGCAACTTTGCAGTTCCATTGTATTAAATGTTAGTTACCAGTCCATCAAAATGACAGAACAATATAACAGTAATGTCAGAACCGGCTGTGTGCGGCCGAACGGAGCAACACTTGAATTGCTCTGTTGGACGCCATCTAGTGGCCGCCGGTGTTCAACACACTTGAATTCTCCCCACAGAGATGAGGAGCAGCTTTAGATTTTTATTATATAGGATTTGTAAATGTTTTGCTTACTATAATCCTTGAATTTGTAGAAAGAGAAGACATGGATTCTGTTTAACTAGCATCAAAAGAGAAAGTTCAAATAGGTTTCTAACTATTCTTCTTAATATAGTCAGTTAATATTGTTTTTTTTTAAATTAACAACTTGTTGGTGAATAGGTCTCTTCCCTCTAATGTACATATTAATGCCAATGGCGTTGGGTAGAAATAAAATACTGTAAGTTAGTTAAACACCAACAAAACAAAACATCACATTTTTTACTTATCTAATATTGCACCATTCCGTCCAGAAATTTATTGAAATGAGAAAAAAAAAAATTTTTTGATAGCCACATATATATTTATTTTATTTCCAGTGGAATAAAACCCGTCAAGCAGAAATCATTGCCATCTTTCAGAAGTAGTTAAGGTGCATACACCATGTATACGAGCGATATGTCTGTGAACTCCGTCATTCACAGACATATCACGTTGGCCCTGCTGCACACCCGACGGACAATATATTGTTAGATATATTGGTGTGTGTGTGTGTGTGTGTGGGCGGTCAGCCCGCCCAGTTCGTGGTGTCAGTCCCCGACGGATCGGGCAGTGTGTATGCACAGCCCACTGCCCGATCCAGCTTTAGATATATCTGCAGATCAGTTGATCTGCAGATATATCTGTAGGTGTGTACCAAGTATTAGAATTGATTAGGTTTTAGGGAGATGATTTTTCTTCATTTTGGAACCGAACTTACCTATGGTTAGTTGCAGGTGGATGCAATATAAAAATCTCTCAACAAGTTTAAATTGAGAAACGTGCTGATTATGTGTCACTTTGTGAACCACATTGAGTATGCAGAAAAGAAAGCCAGAGAATTGCCTGAGGAGTCCCGTCAGAATATTGTAAACAAGCATGACCAGTCTCACAGCTACATATTAATCTCCAGAGACCTTGATGTCCCTGTATCAATCTCCGGAGATCTTGATGTTTCTGTATCAATCTGTTCCCATTTCTACACTATTTAATGTTATCAGGAAGATCCATGGCACTGGAGTCCTCCTCCCTGGTATTGGCCACATGACATAACTTGATTGAAGATTGCAGCACAGGATTGTTCAGATGGTGGGCAGAGTACCTTCTTGATCAAGTGCTAAACATATTAGAGTTGGCCATCATACACTTGGAGTGACCATTTACACTTGCAGAATTCGTTGTCAATTATAATGCCCTCCAGTTCATTTTATACCACTTAACAAGGAGCAGGTCCAAGGGCATAACTAGATATGTTGTAGGCAAGACAAACGTCTGTAAGGGCCCCTATGTACCCCTAGTTGTGAAAAATGTATATTAACACATGTTACTTTAATAGGGAGGGTGAGGTGGGCCCCACTCAGTTCTGGGCCACATAACAGATGCACTATCTGCACCTATGGTAGCTATGCCATTGGAAAGGTATATAATAACACTAGGGGTTATTTAGAATTGTTGGCAAACAAAAAAAGTTGGCAGTTGGGCAAAACCATGCTGCACTGCAGATGTAACATGTGCAGAGAGATTTAGATTTGGGTGGGCAATATTGTTTCTGTGCAGAGTAAATACTGGCTGCAATTTAGATTTCAGTTTGAACACACCCCACCCAAATCTAACTCTCTGTGCACATGTTACATCTGCCCCACCTGCAGTGCAACATGGTTTTGCCCAATTGCTAACTTTTTTTGTTTGATAACAAATCTGAATAGCCCCCAATAGTGTAAATTGACATTAACTAATAATATGTACACTTCAAATGTCTAATTTCAACTTTGTTGATCAGATAGTTAATGATTGCTTGCTATGACATTCCTCTGCTTTAAGCACAAAATCCCTCAGATTCTACGTATGGATCAATGTTTAAGAATACAAAAAAAAAGTGCTTGTGACAAACTCTGCATCAGTCTCTAATAGTACATATTACTGCAATATGCAACCTGTTCATTAAGGCAGCCGTAAGTGCAAGTAAGTAGTAAATACCATCCTGATTGAATTGTCATCCACATGTGTTTATCCTGGAGTCACAATATCTGCCATGAAACTGCCTAGGATTCTGTCGGCGCCAAGGAATGTAGGGGAGGTGTGATCACACAATTTGTGATGCCATCACCACACAACAGCGCACACCATTGTAATGTATACAATGACAGTGCCCTTGTCCTCACAATTTGCCATTCCTTCCCTCCTAATTACCTGGGCACGGCCAATGTTTTGGTGGCCATACATATTCCAATCTCACACCAGTTCTTCACAGAAGGAGTTTTTCTTTCATTGCTGTTCAATGTGGAAAACTTACTCTGTAGGGTTTTAGAAGTTTTCATTCTATTTCTGGTCTTATCTATAGGTCAAAACCTTTTTTTAACTTTCCTCTAACCTGCATGCATTAAGTCCTCATTTAGGGCCTAATTTAGACCTGATCGCAGCAGCAACATTGTTCTCTAATGGGCAAAGCCATGTGCACTGCAGGTGGAGCAGATGTAACATGTGCAGAGAGAGTTAGATTTGGGTGGGGTGTGTTCAAACTGAAATCTAAATTACAGTGTTAAATTAAAGCAGCCAGTATTTACCCTGCACAGAAACAAAATAACCCTAACTCTCTGTACATGTTGTTATATCTGCCCCACCTGCAGTGCACATGGTTTTGCCCATTAGAGAGATATCTTGCTGCTGCGATCAGGTCTGAATCAGGCCCACTGTCTTTTAAATGCCTGAGGAAGTTTTTTTTTCTCTTTCCTGATTATTTTATTATCTGTAAATCAAAGCTGTTGTTTTATTCATATTTGATCTTTAAACTGGGATTACCACCATATAGAAAATATAAATTTTTCACCATATAATCTTTCTTATAAGTGTTGTCTCTGTTCAGACATAGCAAAGTCCTACCCTAAAGTGGAAACACAAGACTGGGTACACATCAAAACGATGTGGTCCCTGCCCGATGGAACAACCGATGGAACAACCGATGTAACAATACATTGGTCGTCCATCCACATTAAACAATATATCGCGCAGCCACATTTAGAATGCATGCTGTCGCCTGCTGAGTCATCACATCTGATGTGCAGAACCTCAGATGTGACTATGGGGCAGATGTATTAAACCTGGAGAAGTGATAAAGAAGTGATAAGTGGAAGGTGATAACCAGACAATCATTATGGGTTTGACAAATTACAGTTAGGAGCTGACTGGCTGGTGCGTTATTACTTTCCACTTATCACTTCTTTATCACTTTTCCAGGCTTAATACATCTGCCCCTATGTCGCTTATGACCCGTGGTCCGTGCAATCACGGGTACACATTCGATGATGAACCCGATATATTGGTCCGATCCACGCTGTAACAATATTTTGGACACTATGAAGTATATGCAATTAGCGGCGAATCGCGGCAATTTTTCGGCCGTTTTTTAATTCGACACAATTCGACCGTCTAATTTCGGCAAGTGGGTGCCGAAATTGACCATATTCAATAAAAAACGGTTTAGACAGTCCCGCTGACGAAAAACGGCCGATTTGACGGATTTTGTTCCGTTTTTAAAAAAAACGGGAAAAAACCCGAAAAAAAATGGCGTGGGGTCCCCCCTCCAAAGCATAACCAGCCTCGGGCTCTTCGAGCTGGTCCTGGTTCTAAAAATCCGGGGGGAAAATGGACAGGGGATCCCCCGTATTTTTAAAACCAGCACCGGGCTCTGCGCCTGGTGCTGGTGCAAAAAATACGGGGGACAAAAAGAGTAGGGGTCCCCCGTATTTTTTACACCAGCATCGGGCTCCACTAGCTGGACAGATAATGCCACAGCCGGGGGACACTTTTATATCGGCCCCTGCGGCCCTGGCATTAAATCACTAACTAGTCACCCCTGGCCGGGGTACCCTGGGGGAGTGGGGACCCCTTCAATCAAGGGGTCCCCCCCAAGCCACCCAAGGGCCAGGGGTGAAGCCAGAGGCTGTCCCCCCCCATCCAAGGGCTGCGAATGGGGGGCTGATAGCCTTGAGAAAATGACAAGAATATTGTTTTTTCCTGTAGTACTACAAGTCCCAGCAAGCCTCCCCCACAAGCTGGTACTTGGAGAACCACAAGTACCAGCATGCGGGAGAAAAACGGGCCCGCTGGTACCTGTAGTACTACTGGGAAAAAAATACCCAAATAAAAACAGGAGACACACACCTTGAGAGTAAAACTTTATTTCACACCTGCCGACACACACATACTTACCTATGTTGACCCGCCGACTGCCACGTCTCCTGATCCGACGATCCGGGGTACCTGTGAATAAAATTATACTCCCCTCAATCCAGTGTCCAGATATAAATCCTCGTACTTGGCAAAACAAATAAACGAACACCCGGACCAGCGGACTGAAAGGGGTCCCATGTTTACACATGTTTACCCTTTCCCCGAATGCCGGGACCCCACGTGACTCCTGTCACAGAGGTCCCTTCAGCCAATCAGGAAGCGCTACTTCGTTGCACTCACCTGATTGGCTGTATGCGGGTGTGAGCTCAGACAGCGCATCGCACAGCTCCCTCCATTACTTTCAATGGTGGAAACTTTGCCGTCAGCGGTGGGGTTACCCGCGGTCAGCCGCTGACCGCGGGTGACCTCACCGCTGACGCAAAGTTCCCACCATTGAGTATAATGGAGAGGCTTTGCGATGCGCTGTCTGACAGCTCAGACGTGCAGCCAATCAGCAGAGTGCCCGGACGTTGCGCTCGCTGATTGGCTTAAGAGACCTTTCTGTGACGGTAGTCACGGGGGGGGTCTCTGCATTCGGGGAAAGGGGTCCCATGTGTAACATGGGACCCCTTTCAGTCCGCTTGGTCGGGTGTTCGTTTATTTGTTTTGCCAAGTACGAGGATTTATATCTGGACACTGGATTGAGGTGAGTATAATTTTATTCACAGGTACCCCGGATCGTCGGATCATGAGACGTGGCAGTCGGCGGGTCAACATAGGTAAGTATGTGTGTGTCGGCAGGTGTGAAATAAAGTTTTACTCTCAAGGTGTGTGTCTCCTGTTTTTATTTGGGTATTTTTTTTCAGTAGTACTACAGGTACCAGCGGGCCCGTTTTTCTCCCGCATGCTGGTACTTGTGGTTCTCCAAGTACCAGCTTGCGGGGGAGGCTTGCTGGGACTTGTAGTACTACAGGAAAAAACAATATTCTTGTCATTTTCTCAAGGCTATCAGCCCCCCATCCACAGCCCTTGGATGGGGGGGACAGCCTCGGGCTTCACCCCTGGCCCTTGGGTGGCTGGGGGGGGCACCCCTTGATTAAAGGGGTCCCCACTCCCGCAGGGTACCCCGGCCAGGGGTGACTAGTTGGATATTTAATGCCACGGCCGCAGGGCGCTGTATAAAAGTGACCCCCGGCTGTGGCATTATCTGTCCAGTTAGTGGAGCCCGATGCTGGTGTAAAAAATACGGGGGACCCCTACTCTTTTTGTCCCCCGTATTTTTTGCACCAGGCGCAGAGCCCGGTGCTGGTTTTAAAAATACGGGGGATCCCCTGTCCATTTCCCCCCCGGATTTTTAGAACCAGGACCGGCTCGAAGAGCCCGAGGCTGGTTATGCTTTGGAGGGGGGACCCCACGCCATTTTTTTACGGGAATTTACCATTCCATCTAAAAAAAATATATATATATATTTTTAAAAATATATAAATAATACTTGTGCCTCCCAAAAAGACAAACCAAGTACCTAATCCCTTCTAATATAAATAGATATGCTATTACCAATAAAAAAAAACACACCAAAAAAAAACATGTTTTAAATTTTTTTTATTAGATTCACCCACCAAAGTGTGGCGGATTGAAAATGACGAATTTACTGTCTAAAAGCACTGTTGTCGAATTTCCAAACTTATATTGAATATACTTTTGTCGAATTGCCGCATTTGTACCATTGCAGAAAAGTCGAATTTGACAAATGTCGAATTTCAAAAAGTCGAATTCTGAAAGTCCGTTTTTTTGACGGAAAGTACTGAATTGCATTGTCGAATATTTTTTTGGGGTGAAAAAGTCCCGTATTTCGACAATTTCGGGAATTCGACCGCAATTGCATATACCCCTATATCATCTGTGGTCAGACACACACACAAGGATTTCTTCAATATCAGATGGCTATTATTAGATAGATGAAGGTTTGCAAGAAGGATAAAGGTTTTTCACAAACTACAGCCATAGTGTGTCCTTTGTGATTTATTTTGAAAGGCATTGGGTACAGTTATTTATTGTACTGAATGCAATCACTATGTAGGCATTAACAATCTCATTATCCATTGATGACACGACTATCTCCTCTAGCCCCCAAGTACGTTGTCTTGGCGTAATCCTTGACTCCTCCCTCTCCTTCAAACCACACATTCAGCACCTCTCACAAACCTGTCATTTTCATCTCAAAAACTTTTCCAGGATCAGACCCTTTCTCACCCAGGATGCCACCAAGACCGTTATTTACTCACTGATTATTTCCAGACTGGACTACTGTAATCTCCTCCTAACTGGCCTCCCTGACAATTACCTCTCTCCACTCCAATCTATCCTCAATGCTGCAGCCCGGCTCATCTTCCTCACCAAACACACTACATCCACCTCCCCTCTCCTACAAGCCCTTCACTGGCTTCCCTTCCCTTTCAGAATCCAATTCAAACTTCTCACACTCACTTACAAAGCCCTCACCCACTCCTCTCCCATTTACATCTCTGACCTTATCTCCCTTTACTCTCCCACCTGTGCTCTTTGCTGATTACTTCCTCCCACTTCTATCTCCAAGATTTTTCATGTGCTGCTCCCTTTCTCTGGAATTCTTTACCTCTCCCTCTCAGATTCTCCACCTCCCTACAGAACTTCAAATGGGCTCTTAAGACCCACTTCTTTACCAAACCCAGCCAAATCTCTTTCTAACTATCTGTCCCATGCTTGGTCTACCCCATCTCTGTCACCTCTGTCTGTCTGTCTATCTGCCCCTCCCCTTTAGAATGTAAGCTCTTAAGAGTAGGGCCCTCTTCCCTCATGTGCTTATCCTTTTGTTAATGTAATAATCCTCAACTGCCCAAATCCCGCAGTTTTTTGGCCACCTTGAAACTTATCGCTATGTCGTCTACTGGTGTAGTTATGCTTAGATACCCTGTTCTTGTCCTATATTGTCTTCAACTGTAAGTCACTGTTTTCCTGTTTTGATTATGTGCATATGTACTCTTTAATTGGGCGCTGCGGAACCCTTGTGGTGCCATATAAATAAAGAATAATAATAATAATGTAAACAATCACAATATTGACAGATGTAGACATTGTTTAAATGTTGACATCTACAGAATGATGACATGCGAAATGTCAACATGCTGCACAGAGTAGAAGGTGAGGCTGTACCAGCAGAGTGTTATGATAAGGATATGCGAGACATAGGTATCAGAAGGGTGGGGGCAAGAGGGAGTCCCCCTCCACCCCCCACAAACATTTGAGAAGTGCCATTCAAGTTGTTTCACGGGGTGCCATCTAGGGTTACCACGGGCAGTGTGCTTGTAATCTCTAGATTTAGATAGTCCCCTTTCAGGCTTCTCCACTTCCTCCCTCCCCTCAGCCCTTCTCCAACTGCATCCTGGGTCCTCCCCCCACACACCTAGCTCCTACCCCTACAGTGTGTGGCTAGTTACTCTGGGCTGGCCACTCCTGTGAGTCCAGACCTGCACCCTTCTTACCTTCCACTTCATGTGTTTCTTCCTCCCCTCTTCCTCCTCAGCTCCCCCTTAGTCCGTGCACTCTCCCCACCTTAGACCCAAGCAACCCCTTTCCTCCTTCATAGCACCCCCAACTGTTCAAACACCCCGCCACCACCATTTCCCAGCAGGCTTAGACTGACCCACAGGGGTACATGGGAAACCACCGGTGGCCCTATTACCTGGTGGCCCACCTTCTGCTCTAAGGATCAGGTTCCAGACTGTGCACTTGAATTATACATTATACATATGTTACCTTATACTGGACTATGGTGTATTTTCTACAGTGCATTGCTGTTATTAATCTGGTACATTATAAGGCATGCAGCAGCTGAATTTACTGTATATATTTATGAAGGGGTCCAGACGTTGCACTCTCTAATGGTTAGTCAAACCAATGACGTGGCAGGCCACACCCCCTCTGCAGACTGCCCACACCCCTAACATGGGCCCCTACCACTGCATTTCCCCGGTGGGCCCTACATGCCCCAGCCCGACACTGTTTCCCAGTGGTTTCAGCTGAAAATGTACCTTGCAAGAGGGAAGAGCCAAGTCTCAATACCCTACATGCACATCCTCATACAGGGTAGGAGCTATGAGTGTATCCTCCGAATCCCTCCGTTAGCCACTTGCTGTCTAATGATTGCGCACGCGCTGTCTAATGACAGCACATGCACAGAAGGCCCACAGCATAAAGTAAAGTGATTGTTGATGCATTCACATTACTTTATACATCAAAATGATGGGCTCCTATTGGTGTGACTGACCATGGATGAGATTTTGAATACATCTGGGTGGAAATTTATATATGTGTGTGTGTATATATAAAATATATTGCTCACCAAAATGAAATGTTATCTCTCTTTCCCCCCCTGCAGTAGAGGAGGGATAGGGTTAGACTGTGGGAGGATAAGCTTAGGGTTACTTACTGCCGGAACTACTCCATTACACCTGGAACCCACAAAAAACTGACCGCTGGAGCTGCATGGCATACATTTCCAGGTAAGTAAAGCAGCTGCAGCAGGGCACACTGTTGTGTCGACAAGCTGTTTTCATTATGGCCATGATCCTACAAATGAAGATGAAGTATCTGCACTCTTTTCATCTGCCTACTCTAATACCTCTCCCCTTGACTCTATACCCTCACAAATTAGTAAAGCTCTGTCTACTGTGCTCATCCCAACCTTAATGAAAATCTGTAATCTCTCCCTGTCTACTGGTATCTTTCCTTCTCTATACAAGCATGCAGTAATTACTCCCATTCTGAAAAAAACAAAACTCTGACCCGAACTCTGTCTAACTACCGTCCCATCTCTCAGCTCCCATGCCCCTCCAAGCTACTGGAGAGACTTGCCTACACTCGCCTCACACACTTTCTTAACTCACACAGGCTACTGGACCCACTTCAGTCAGGATTTCGTGCCCAACACTCCACAGAGACAGCACTAACTAAGGTAGTGAATGATTTGGTCACTGCTTAATCTAAAGGACATTACGCTCTACTTATTTTCCTTGATCTCTCTGCTGCTTATGACACTGTTGACCACTCTCTTCTTATACAAACACTACAATCCCTAGGTATTCAGGACACAGCCCTTTCTTGGTTCTCATCCTACCTATCTAATCGCTCCTTCAGTGTTCGTTTCTCTGATTCCACCTCTCCTTCGCTACCTCTCTCAGTTGGAGTACCGCAAGGCTCAGTCCTAGGTCCTCTGCTTTTCTCTATCTATACCACATCTCTTTGCAAACTAATCAACTCTTTCGGATTTCAGTACCATCTGTGTGCGGATGATACTCAAATCTACATATCCTCCCGTGATTTGTCACCATCTGTATTGGGCCCTGTCACTGAATGCCTTTCTGCCATTTCATCTTGGATGACATCTCGCCACCTCAAACTTAATATTTCTAAAACAGAATTAATTATTTCCACCTGCCAATAGTAGTTTCCAACCTGATATCTCTATCACTGTTGAGAACTCTGCAATCACCCCTACCCCACAAGCGCGCTGCCTAGGTGTCATTCTTGACTCTGAACTGTCCTTTGTTACCCACATTCAATCTGTCTCAAGATCATGTTACATACATCTAGGAAACATATCCAAAATACGACCATATCTTACACAAGACACAGCAAAAACTCTAATCCATGCTCTCATTATCTCCCGCATTGATTATTGTAATAGTCTCCTGACCGGTCTTCCCAAACATAGGCTCTCACCACTACAATCCATTTTGAAAGCAGCTGCGAGGCTAATCTTCCTTGCCAGACATTCATCGTCTGCAGATCCGCTCTGTTAGTCCCTCCATTGGTTACCGGTATTCTACCGTATTAAATATAAAATACTTTCTCTGACGTCCTAGTGGATGCTGGTAACTCCGAAAGGACCATGGGGAATAGCGGCTCCGCAGGAGACTGGGCACAACTAAAGAAAGCTTTTAGGTCACCTGGTGTGCACTGGCTCCTCCCACTATGACCCTCCTCCAAGCCTCAGTTAGATTTTGTGCCCGGCCAAGGTTGGATGCACACTAGGGGCTCTCCTGAGCTTCTAGAAAGAAAGTATATAATTAGGTTTTTTATTTTACAGTGAGACCTGCTGGCAACAGGCTCACTGCAGCGAGGGACTAAGGGGAGAAGAAGCGAACCTACCTGCTTGCAGCTTGCTTGGGCTTCTTGGGCTACTGGACACCATTAGCTCCAGAGGGATCGACCGCATGGAACTGGCCTTGGTGTTCGGTCCCGGAGCCACGCCGCCGTCCCCCTTACAGAGCCAGAAGCAAGAAGAGGTCCGGAAAATCGGCGGCAGAAGACATCAGTCTTCACCAAGGTAGCGCACAGCACTGCAGCTGTGCGCCATTGCTCCTCATACACACTTCACACTCCGGTCACTGAGGGTGCAGGGCGCTAGGGGGGGGCGCCCTGAGCAGCAATAAAAACACCTTGGCTGGCAAAAATACCACAATATATAGCCCCAGAGGCTATATATGTGATAATTACCCCTGCCAGAATCCATAAAAAAGCGGGAGAAAAGTCCGTGAAAAAGGGGCGGAGCTATCTCCTTCAGCACACTGGCGCCATTTTTCCTTCACAGATCCGCTGGAAGGAAGCTCCCTGGCTCTCCCCTGCAGTCTACACTACAGAAAAGGGTAAAAAAGAGAGGGGGGCACTAAATTTAGGCGCAGTATATATAACAGCAGCTATAGGGGACATAACTCAGTTAGTCCCTGCATTATATAGCGCTCTGGTGTGTGCTGGCATACTCTCACTCTGTCTCCCCAAAGGGCTTTTGTGGGTCCTGTCCTCTGTTAGAGCATTCCCTGTGTGTGTGTGGTGTGTCGGTACGGCTGTGTCGACATGTTTGATGAGGATAATGATGTGGAGGCGGAGCAGATGCCTATAGAAGGGATGTCACCCCCTGCGGGGCAGACACCTGAGTGGATGGACTTATGGAAGGAATTGCGTGCACGTGTCGACTCCTTACACAAAAAATTTGACGACATGCCAAATGCGGGGCAGCCGGCTTCTCAGCTCGTGCCTGTCCAGGCGTCTCAAAGGCCATCGGGGGCTCTAAAACGCCCGCTACCTCAGATGGCAGACGCGATGTCGACACGGATACTGACACCAGTGTCGACTACGATGAGTCTAGTCTAATGTCCACTAAGGCCATTCGTTGCATGATTGAAGCAATGAAAGAGGTGTTACAAATTTCTGATATAAACCCAGGTACCACTAAAAAGGGTATTATGTTGGGGAGAAAAAACTACCCGTAGTTTTTCCCCCATCAGAAGAAGTAAATGAAGTGTGTGAAGAAGCGTGGGTTTTCCCTGATAAAAGATTGGTAATCTCTAAGAAGTTACTAATGGCATTCCCTTTCCCGCCAGAGGATAGGTCACGTTGGGAGACACCCCCTAGGGTGGATAAAGCGCTCACACGTTTGTCTAAAAAGGTGGCACTACCGTCTCCGGATACGGCCGCCCTCAAGGAACCTGCTGATAGAAAGCAGGAGGCGATCCTGAAGTCTGTATATACACACTCAGGCATTATACTTAGACCAGCTATTGCGTCAGCATGGATGTGCAGTGCTGCCGCTGCGCGGTCAGATTCCCTGTCATAAAATATTGACAGCCTAGACAGGGACACTATTCTGCTAACCATAGAGCATATAAAAGACTCAGTCTTATACATGAGAGGTGCACAGAGGGAGATCTGCCGGCTGGCATCTAAAATAAGTGCATTGTCCATTTCTGCTAGGAGAGGCTTATGGACTCGCCAGTGGACAGGGGATGCAGATTCAAAAAGGCACATGGAAGTTTTGCCTTATAAGGGTGAGGAGTTATTTGGGGATGGTCTCTCGGACCTAGTTTCCACAGCAACTGCTGGGAAGTCAGCATTTTTACCTCATGTTCCCTCACAGCCTAAAAAGGCGCCGTGTTATCAGGTACAGTCCTTTCGGACTCAGAAAAACAGGCGTGGAAAAGGCGGGTCCTTTCTGTCCAGAGGCAGAGGTAGGGAAAAAAGGCTGCAACAAACAGCAGGTTCCCAGGAGCAAAAGTCCTCCCCCGCTTCTTCCAAGTCCGCCGCATGACGGTGGGGCTCCACAGGCGGAGCCAGGTACGGTGGGGGGCCGCCTCAAAAATTTCAGCGATCAGTGGGCTCGCTCACAGGTGGATCCCTGGATCCTGCAAATAGTATCTCAAGGGTACAAACTGGAATTCGAGGCGTCTCCACCCCACCGGTTCCTAAAATCTGCCTTGCCGATTACTCCTTCAGACAGGGAGGCTGTGCTAGCGGCAATTCACAAGCTGTATTCCCAGCAGGTGATAATCAAGGTGCCCCTACTTCATCAAGGACGGGGTTACTATTCCACACTGTTTGTGGTACCAAAACCGGACAGTTCGGTGAGACCCATTTTAAATTTGAAATCCTTGAACACATACATAAAAAAATTCAAGTTCAAGATGGAATCGCTCAGGGCGGTTATTGCAAGCCTGGACAATGGGGATTACATGGTATCCCTGGACATCAAGGATGCTTACCTGCATGTCCCCATTTACTATCCTCACCAGGAGTACCTCAGATTTGTGGTACAGGATTGCCATTACCAATTCCAGACGCTGCCGTTTGGACTCTCCACGTCACCAAGGGTGTTTACCAAGGTAATGGCGGAAATGATGATACTCCTTCGAAGAAAGGGAGTTTTAATTATCCCGTACTTGGACGATCTCCTATTAAAGGCGAGGTCCAAGGAGCAGTTGTTGGTCGGAGTAGCACTATCTCAGGAGGTGCTACACCAACACGGTTGGATTCTGAATATTCCAAAATCGCAGCTGGTTCCGACGACACGTCTACTGTTCCTGGGTATGATTCTGGATACAGTCCAGAAAAAAGTGTTTCTCCCGGAGGAGAAAGCCAAGGAGCTGTCATCTCTAGTCAGAGACCTCCTGAAACCAAAACAGGTCCGGATCGCATCTTCAGATGCATCGCCTAATAACCCTGTCTCCAAGAACCAGGGTGTCTCTGCTGTGGTGGCTGCAGAGTGCTCATCTTCTAGAGGGCCGCAGATTCGGCATACAGGACTGGGTCCTGGTGACCACGGATGCCAGCCTTCGAGGCTGGGGGGCAGTCACACAGGGAAGAAACTTCCAAGGACTATGGTCGAGTCAGGAGACTTCCCTACACATAAATATTCTGGAACTAAGGGCCATTTACAATGCCCTAAGTCAGGCAAAATCCCTGCTTCTACACCAGCCGGTACTGATCCAGTCAGACAACATCACGGCAGTCGCCCATGTAAATCGACAGGGCGGCACAAGAAGCAGGATGGCAATGGCAGAAGCCACAAGGATTCTCCGATGGGCGGAAAATCACGTACTGGCACTGTCAGCAGTGTTCATTCCGGGAGTGGACAACTGGGAAGCAGACTTTCTCAGCAGGCACGACCTCCACCCGGGAGAGTGGGGACTTCATCCAGAAGTCTTCACGCTGATTGTAAATCGATGGGAACGGCCACAGGTGGACATGATGGCGTCCCGCCTAAACAAAAAACTAGAGAGATATTGCGCCAGGTCAAGGGACCCTCAGGCGATAGCTGTGGACGCTCTAGTGACACCGTGGGTGTACCAGTCAGTTTGTGTTCCCTCCTCTGCCTCTCATACCAAGGGTACTGAGAATAATAAGAAAACGAGGAGTAAGAACAATACTCGTGGTTCCGGATTGGCCAAGACGAGCGTGGTACCCGGAACTTCAAGAGATGATCTCAGAGGACCCATGGCCTCTGCCGCTCAGACAGGACCTGCTGCAGCAGGGGCCCTGTCTGTTCCAAGACTTACCGCGGCTGCGTTTGACGGCATGGCGGTTGAACGCCGGATCCTGATGGAAAAGGGCATTCCGGAGGAAGTCATTCCTACGCTGATTAAAGCCAGGAAAGATGTAACTGCAAAGCATTATCACCGCATATGGCGAAAATATGTTGCTTGGTGTGAGGCCAAAAAGGCCCCAACAGAGGAATTTCAACTAGGTCGATTTCTGCATTTCCTACAAGCAGGAGTGACTATGGGCCTGAAATTAGGCTCCATTAAGGTACAGATCTCGGCTCTGTCGATTTTCTTCCAGGAAGAACTAGCTTCACTACCTGAAGTTCAGACGTTTGTGAAAGGAGTGCTGCATATTCAGCCCCCGTTTGTGCCTCCAGTGGCACCTTGGGATCTCAACGTGGTGTTGAGTTTCTTAAAATCACATTGGGTTGAGCCACTTAAAACCGTGGATCTAAAATATCTCACGTGGAAAGTGGTCATGTTATTGGCCTTGGCTTCAGCCAGGCGTGTGTCAGAATTGGCAGCTTTGTCATGTAAAAGCCCTTATCTGATTTTCCATATGGATAGGGCGGAATTGAGGACTCGTCCCCAGTTTCTTCCTAAGGTGGTATCAGCTTTTCACTTGAACCAACCTATTGTAATGCCTGCGGCTACTAGGGACTTGGAGGATTCCAAGTTGCTGGACGTAGTCAGGGCCTTGAAAATTTATGTTTCCAGGACGGCTAGAGTCAGGAAAACTGACTCGCTATTTATCCTGTATGCACCCAACAAACTGGGTGCTCCTGCTTCTAAGCAGACTATTGCTCGCTGGATTTGTAGCACAATTCAGCTGGCGCATTCTGCGGCTGGACTGCCGCATCTTAAATCAGTAAAAGCCCATTCCACAAGGAAGGTGGGCTCATCTTGGGCGGCTGCCCGAGGGGTCTCGGCTTTACAACTTTGCCGAGCTGCTACTTGGTCAGGGGCAAACACGTTTGCAAAATTCTACAAATTTGATACCCTGGCTGAGGAGGACCTTGAGTTCTCTCATTCGGTGCTGCAGAGTCCTCCGCACTCTCCCGCCCGTTTGGGAGCTTTGGTATAATCCCCATGGTCCTTTGGGAGTTCCCAGCATCCACTAGGACGTCAGAGAAAATAAGATTTTACTCACAGGTTAATCTATTTCTCGTAGTCCGTAGTGGATGCTGGGCGCCCATCCCAAGTGCGGATTGTCTGCAATACTTGTACATAGTTATTGTTAACTAAAGGGTTATTGTTGAGCCATCTGTTGAGAGGCTCAGTTGTTTTCATACTGTTAAACTGGGTATAGTATCACGAGTTATACGGTGTGGCTGGTAAGAGTCTTACCCGGGATTCAAAATCCTTCCTTATTATGTCAGCTCGTCCGGGCACAGTGTCCTAACTGAGGCTTGGAGGAGGGTCATAGTGGGAGGAGCCAGTGCACACCAGGTGACCTAAAAGCTTTCTTTAGTTGTGCCCAGTCTCCTGCGGAGCCGCTATTCCCCATGGTCCTTTCGGAGTTCCCAGCATCCACTACGGACTACGAGAAATAGATTTACCGGTGAGTAAAATCTTATTTTTACTCACATACAAGGCTAATAACCAAACTGCACCAACATACATCTCTTCACTCATCTCAAAATATCTCCCTGCCCGACCTCTCCGCTCTGCACAAGATCTACGTCTCTCATCCACACGCATTACTTGTTCACACTCAAAATTACAGGACTTTATCCGTGCTTCACCCACTCTGTGGAATGCCCTCCCACGCACAGTAAGACTCGCCTCTAGTCTCCAAACCTTTAAATGTTCCCTGAAAAATCACCTCTTCAGACAAGCCTATCAAATTCCAGAACCACCCACATAACCTTCAGTGCTTCCCTATCTAATTACATCCTCTGTAGAGTATTCATAACATCACATATCTTGTCTTTCTTTAGTCTCACACCCTCCTGACACTTGGCCAACTTTGTGGGGTATCATCATACAACCCATTAAGAACCTAGCAATCTGGTGGACCATTATGCAATAGGTAGCATCTATCCTTGTGTATCTATGCCTATTTCCCTATAGATTGTAAGCTTGCGAGCAGGGCCTTCCTACCTCTGTGTCTGTCTGTTTTTACCCAGTTTTGTTCTATTACTGTTGTTCTAATTGTAAAGCGCAACGGAATATGCTGCGCTATATAAGAAACTGTTAATAAATAAATAAATGGCGACAAAAAATACCAAACTTTACTGAACTATTCACACTTGCTTTTGAAATATATACAGTACATATAGTATATTATAGGGCTGGATGTAATGGAGTACGAGTTTGCCAGGCATGCACAATGTAAACGTTTTTAAATGGGCAATCATTTACAAGGTATTATTAAATGTAAATGACTGCCCCTGTAAAAAATACGTCAGAGTTCAATCAGCATCTCACGCGTCGGGCGATGTCTGACTCCATTACATTCGGCCCTATATGTTTACATGTATGCATATCGTTTTATCATGAATAATGTTGTGGGGTTTTGTTTTTTTTTGCTTATTTGTTGTTGTTTCTTTGGGAGGGGGGTTCCATTGAATAAGGAACTATTTTTTTTTTTAATTATAATATATGTACAGAACTTATAAAGCTATGTGTCTTTTGTGTAACTATGGACTAGGTCACCGCCACACTTTTTGCTGCCCTTAGTTTTCTTTTGTGTGTGTTGGAAATTTGTTAGCCCTAAATCCCATGATTGTTCTCTAATTCCTGTAACAATGTTAACCACAAATTTTCTATTTTCTGTACATGACTTTTTCTTTCTTGCTTGGAACGTTGATTAATGATTTACTACAGGAGGCTTAGTGTACTCTACCATGTGCTTGACTTGTGGTTGGATGCTTGTGTGCTTCCCTTGTGGGCACTTTTCAGCTTCCATTTCTGGTTATATCTCATACTCTATACAGGTTTATACACAATATTCTTGTTTCTTTTTTAGTGGTTTTTCTCTATCGTCCTTGTGGATGCTGGGGTTCCTGAAAGGACCATGGGGAATAGCGGCTCCGCAGGAGACAGGGCACAAAAAGTAAAGCTTTCCGATCAGGTGGTGTGCACTGGCTCCTCCCCCTATGACCCCCCTCCAGACTCCAGTTAGATTTTTGTGCCCGGCCGAGAAGGGTGCAATCTAGGTGGCTCTCCTAAAGAGCTGCTTAGAGAAAGTTTAGCTTAGGTTTTTTTATTTTACAGTGAGTCCTGCTGGCAACAGGATCACTGCAACGAGGGACTTAGGGGAGAAGGAGTGAACTCACCTGCGTGCAGGATGGATTGGCTTCTTGGCTACTGGACATCAGCTCCAGAGGGACGATCACAGGTACAGCCTGGATGGTCACCGGAGCCGCGCCGCTGGCCCCCTTGCAGATGCTGAAGTAAGAAGAGGTCCAGAATCGGCGGCTGAAGACTCCTGCAGTCTTCTAAAGGTAGCGCACAGCACTGCAGCTGTGCGCCATTTTCCTCTCAGCACACTTCACACGGCAGTCACTGAGGGTGCAGGGCGCTGGGAGGGGGGCGCCCTGGGAGGCAAATGAAAACCTTTTTTGGCGAAAAATACCTCACATATAGCCCCCAGAGGCTATATGGAGATATTTAACCCCTGCCAAGATTCACTAAATAGCGGGAGACGAGCCCGCCGAAAAAGGGGCGGGGCCTATCTCCTCAGCACACAGCGCCATTTTCTCTCACAGAAAGCCTGGAGAGAAGGCTCCCAGGCTCTCCCCTGCACTGCACTACAGAAACAGGGTTAAAACAGAGAGGGGGGGCACTGATTTTGGCGATATTGAGATATATAAAGATGCTATAAGGGAAAACACTTATATAAGGTTGTCCCTATATAATTATAGCGTTTTGGTGTGTGCTGGCAAACTCTCCCTCTGTCTCCCCAAAGGGCTAGTGTGGGTCCTGTCCTCTGTCAGAGCATTCCCGGTGTGTGTGCTGTGTCGGTACGTGTGTGTCGACATGTTGAGGACGATGTTGGTGAGGAGGCGGAGAAATTGCCTGTAATGGTGATGTCACTCTCTAGGGAGTCGACACCGGAATGGATGGCTTATTTAGGGAATTACGTGAGAATGTCAACACGCTGCAAGGTCGGTTGACGACGTGAGACGGCCGACAAACTATTAGTACCGGTCCAGGCGTCTCAGAAACACCGTCAGGGGCGTTAAAAACGCCCATTTACCTCAGTCGGTCGACACAGACACAGACACGGACACTGAATCCAGTGTCGACGGTGAATAAACAAACGTATTTCTCATTAGGGCCACACGTTAAGGGCAATGAAGGAGGTGTTGCATATTTCTGATACTACAAGTACCACAAAAAAGGGTATTATGTGGGAGTGAAAAAACTACCTGTAGTTTTTCCTGAATCAGATAAAATAAAATGAAGTGTGTGATGATGCGTGGGGTTACCCCGATAGCAAATATTGGCGTTATACCCTTTCCCGCCAGAAATTAGGGCGCGTTGGGAAACACCCCTTAGGGTGATAAGGCGCTCACACGCTTATCAAGTGGCGTTACCGTCTCCAGATACGGCCGCCCTCAAGGAGCCAGCTGATAGGAAGCTGGAAAGATATCCTAAAAAGTATATACACACATACGGTGGTTATACTGCGACCAGCGATCGCCATCAGCCTGGAGATGCAGTGCTGGGTTGGCTTGGTCGGATTCCCTGACTGAAAATATTTTATTCATATAGGGCATTTAATAGGATGCATTCTATATATATGTACGTGAGATGCACAGAGGGATATTTGCTCTCTGGCATCAAGATAAGTACGTTGTCCATATCACCCAGAAGATGTCATGGACACGACAGTGGTCAGGTGATACAGATCCCATACGGCACATGGAAGTATTGCCGTATAAAGGGAAGGAGTTAGTTGGGGTCGGTCCATCGGACCTGGGGACCACGGCAACAGCTGGGAAATCCAACCTTTTTACCCCAAGTTACATCTCAGCTGAAAAAGACACCGTCTTTTCAGCCTCAATCCTTCCTTTCCCATGAGGGCATGCAGGCAAAAGGCCAGTCATATCTGCCCAGACATAGAGGTAAGGGAAGTAGACTGCAGCAGGCAGCCCCTTCCCAGGAAAAGAAGCCCTCCACCGCGTCTGCCAAGTCCTCAGCATGACGCTGGGGCCATGCAAGCGGACTCAAGGTGGGGGGGTAGTCTCAAGAGTCTCAGCGCGCAGTGGGATCACTCGCAGGTTGACCCCTAGATAGTACAAGTATTATCCCAGGGGTACAGATTGGAGAGTCGAGACATCTTCTCCTCGCAGGTTTCTGAAGTCTGCTTTACCAACGGCTCCCTCCGACAGGGAGGCAGCATTGGAAACAATTCACAAGCTGTATATCCAGCAGGTGATAATCAAAGTACCCCTCCTACAACAAGGAAAAGGGTATTATTTTTCCACACTATATTGTGGTACTGACGCCAGACGGCTTGGTGAGACATAGTCTAAACTGAAATCTTTGAACACTTCCATAAAAGGTTCAAATCGAGATGGAGTCACTCAGAGCAGTGATAGCGAACCGGAAAAAAGGGGACTATATGGTGTCCCTGGACATCAAGGATTACCTCCATGTCCAAATTTGCCCTTCTCAACAAGGGTACCTCTGGTTCGTGGTACAGAACTGTCAATATCAGTTTCAGACGATGCCGTTTGAATTATCCACGGCACCCCGGGCCTTTTACCAAGGTAATGGCCGAAAAGATGTTTCTTCAAAGAAAAAAGGCATCTAAATTATCCCTTACTTGGACGATATCCTGAAAAGGGCAAGTTCCAGAGAACAGTTGGAGGTCGGAAGAGCACTATCTAAAGTAGTTCTACGACAGCACGACTGGATTCTAAATATTCCAAGAATCGCAGCTGTTTTCCGACGATACGTCTGCTGTTCCTAGGAATGATTCTGGGCATAGTCCAGAAAAAGGTGTTCCTCCGGGAGGAAAAAGCCAAGGAGTTATTCGACCTAGTCAGAAACCTCCTAAAACCAGGCCAAGTATCAGTGCATCAATGCACAGGAGTCCTGGGAAAAATGGTGGCTTCTTACGAAGCGATTCCATTCGGCAGATCTCAGGGGATTTGCTGGACGAATGGTCCGGATCGCATTTTCAGATGCATCAGCGGATAATCCTGTCTCCAAGGACAAGGGTGTCTCTTCTGTGGGGGCTGCAGAGTGCTCATCTTTTAGAGGGCAGCACACTCAGCATTCAGGACTGTGTTCTGGGGACCACGGATACCAGCCTGAGAGGCTGGGGAGTAGTCACACAGGGAAATAATTTCCAAGGAAGTGTGGTCAAGTCTGGAGACTTCTCTCCACATGAATATACTGGAGCTAAGGGCAATTTACAATGCTCTGAGCCTAGGAAGACTCCTGCTTCAAAGTCAACCGGTGCTGATCCAGTAGGACATCATCATGGCGGTCGCCCACGTTATCAGACGGGGCGACACAAGAAGCAGGAGGGCAATGACAGATTCTTCGCTGGGCGGAAAATCATGTGATAACACTGTCAGCAGTGTTCATTCCGGGAGTGGGCAACTGGGAAGATTTCCTCAGCATAAATGAATTCCACCCGGAAAAGTGGAAACTTAATCTGGAAGTTTCCACATGATTGTAAACCGTTGGGAAAGACCAAAGGTGGTTATGATGGCGTCCCACCTGAAGCGCCAGGTCAAGAGACACTCAGGCAATAGCTGGGACGCTCTGGTAACACCGTCGGTGTACCAGTCGGTGTATGTGTTCCATCCTCTGCTTTTCATACCCAATGTATTGAAAATGATAGGAAGGAGAGGAGTAAGAACTATACTCGTGGCTCCGGTTTGGCCAAGAAGGACTTGGTTCCCGGAACTTCAAGAGATACTAAGAAGGGTCTTGATTCGGCAAGAACCGTGTCTGTTCCGGGACTTACCGCAACTGCGTTGACGCCAAGGCGGGTGAACGCCGGATCCTAAGGGAAAGAGGCATTCCGGAAGAGGTCATCCCTACCCTGGTCAGAGCCAGGAAGGAGGTGACCGCACAACATTATCACCACTTAGGTGAAAATATGTGCCAGGGTGTGAGTCCAGGAAGGCTCCACGGAAGAATTTCAACTAGGTTAATTTCTACATTTCCTGCAAACAGGAGTGTCTATGGGTCTCAAATTGGGTCCATTAAGGTTCAAATTTCGGCCTGTTGATTTTCTTCCAGAAATTGGTTTCAGTTCCTGAAGTCCAGAAGTTGTTAAGGGAGTACTGCATATACAGCCCCTTTGATGTCTCCAGTGGCACTGGGCGATCTCAACGTAGTTTTGGGATTCCTAAAAAATCACATTGGTTTAAACAACTCAAATCTGTGGATTTGATATATCTCACATGGAAAATGACCATGCTGTTGGTCCTGGCCTCGGCCAGGCGAGTGTCAGAATTGGCGGCTTTATCTCACAAAGCCATATCTGATTGTCCATTCGGACAGAGCAAAGCTGCGGACTCGTCCCCAGTTTCTCCTTAAGGTGGTGTCAGCGTTTCACCTGAACCAGCTTATTGTGGTACCTGCGGCTACTAGGGACTTGGAGGACTCCAAGTTGCTGGATGTTATCAGGGCCCTGAAAATATAGTTTCCAGGTTGGCTGGAGTCAGGAAATCTGACTTGCTGTTTATCCTGTATGCACCCAACAATGCTGGGTGCTTCTGCTTCTAAGCAGTCGATTGCTCGTGGGATTGGTAGCACAATTCAACTTGCACATTCTGTGGCAGGCCTGCCACAGTCTAAATCTGTTAAGGCCCATTCCACAAGGAAGGTGGGCTCATCTTGGGCGGCTGCCGAGGGGTCTCGGCATTACAACTTTGCCGAGCAGCTACGTGGTCGGGGGAGAACACGTTTGTAAAATTCTACAAATTTGATACCCTGGCAAAAGAGGACCTGGAGTTCTCTCATTCGGTGCTGCAGAGTCATCCGCACTCTCCCGCCCGTTTGGGAGCTTTGGTATAATCCCCATGGTCCTTTCAGGAACCCCAGCATCCACAAGGACGATAGAGAAAATAAGAATTTACTTACCGATAATTCTATTTCTCGGAGTCCGTAGTGGATGCTGGGCGCCCATCCCAAGTGCGGATTATCTGCAATACTTGTACATAGTTATTGCTAACTAAATCGGGTTATTGTTGTTGTGAGCCATCTTTTCAGAGGCTCCGCTGTTATCATACTGTTAACTGGGTTCAGATCACAGGTTGTACAGTGTGATTGGTGTGGCTGGTATGAGTCTTACCCGGGATTCAAAATTCCTCCCTTATTGTGTACGCTCGTCCGGGCACAGTACCTAACTGGAGTCTGGAGGGGGGTCATAGGGGGAGGAGCCAGTGCACACCACCTGATCGGAAAGCTTTACTTTTTGTGCCCTGTCTCCTGCGGAGCCGCTATTCCCCATGGTCCTTTCAGGAACCCCAGCATCCACTACGGACTCCGAGAAATAGAATTATCGGTAAGTAAATTCTTATTTTTTCTGAATCAAGATATTCTGTAACTTCATCTGTTTTTTGTTTTCTTTTTTTTAAGTTTTTCTATAACTTGTTCTATAACATTTCTTCATCAAAGTAACTTAAAGGCAAATCAGATCTTCACCGTGTTGCTTAATTGTACTCGTATACCATTAACAGATCCAATCGTGTCCATATTAAGCATATCACATTTTGAGTTTGTTTGGTCCCAGTGGCTAAAGTGGATGATACCATTATTGTCTTGGCACATCCCTGCTGCTTAAAACTAGAGATGTGCACCGGAAATTTTTCGGGTTTTGGATTCGGTTCCGCGGCCGTGTTTTGGATTCGGACGCATTTTGCCAAAACCTCCCTGAAATTTTTTTGTCTGATTCGGGTGTGTTTTGGATTCGGGTGTTTTTTTACAAAAAACCCTCAAAAACAGCTTAAATCCTAGAATTTGGGGGTCATTTTGATCCCATAGTATTATTAACCTCAATAACCATAATTTACACTCATTTTCAGTCTATTCTGAACACCTCACACCTCACAATATTATTTTTAGTCCTAAAATTTGCACCGAGGTCGCTGGATGGCTAAGCTAAGCGACCCAAGTGGCCGACACAAACACCTGGCCCATCTAGGAGTGGCACTGCAGTGTCAGACAAGATGGCACTTCAAAAAAATAGTCCCCAAACAGCACATGATGCAAAGAAAAAAAGAGGCGCAATGAGGTAGCTGTGTGACTAAGCTAAGCGACCCAAGTGGCCGACACAAACACCTGGCCCATCTAGGAGTGGCACTGCAGTTTTCTAGCGAGAGGATGAGTGCTTCCATCCTCATGTGAAGCTGAACCACTAGCCATGAACATAGGCCAGGGCCTCAGCCGTTCCTTGCCACTTCATGTCGTAAATGGCATATTGGCAAGTTTACGCTTCTCATCAGACGCTTTCAATTTTGATTTTTGGGTCATTTTACTGAACTTTTGTTTTTTGGATTTTACATGCTCTCTACTATGACATTGGGCATCGGCCTTGGCAGACGACGTTGATGGCATTTCATTGTCTCGGCCATGACTAGTGGCAGCAGCTTCAGCACGAGGTGGAAGTGGATCTTGATCTTTCCCTATTTTAACCTCCACATTTTTGTTCTCCATTTTTTAATGTGTGGAATTATATGCCAGTATCAATAGCAATGGCCTACTATATATACTGCGCACAACTGAAATGCACCACAGGTATGGATGGATAGTATACTTGACGACACAGAGGTAGGTAGAGCAGTGGCCTACCGTACCGTACTGCTATATATACTGGTGGTCACTGTCCGCAAACTGCAAAACTAAAATGCACCACAGGTATAGAATCTAGATGGATAGTATACTTGACGACACAGAGGTAGGTAGAGCAGTGGCCTTCTGTACCGTACTGCTATATATACTGGTGGTCACTGTCAGCAAACTGCAAAACTAAAATGCACCACAGGTATAGAATCTAGATGGATAGTATACTTGACGACACAGAGGTAGGTAGAGCTGTGGCCTTCCGTACTGTACTGCTATATATACTGGTGGTCACTGGTCAGCAAAACTCTGCACTGTACTCCTATATAATATACTGGTGGTCCCCAGTCCCCACAATAAAGCAGTGTGAGCACAGATATATGCAGCACACTGAGCACAGATATGGAGCGTTTTTCAGGCAGACAACGTATACTGGTGGTCACTGGTCAGCAAAACTCTGCACTGTACTCCTCCTATATACAGCTGCTCCCCAGTCCCCACAATAAAGCAGTGTGAGCACAGATATATGCAGCACACTGAGCACAGATATGGAGCGTTTTTCAGGCAGAGAACGGATAAAACTGGTGGTCACTGATCAGCAAAACTCTGCACTGTACTCCTCCTATATAATACAGCTGCTCCCCAGTCCCCACAATTAAGCAATAAGCTCAAACGGAGAGGACGCCAGCCACGTCCTCTCCCTAACATTTCCAATGCACGAGTGAAAATGGCGGCGACGCGCGGCTCCTTATATAGAATCTGAATCGCACGAGAATCCGACAGCGGGATGATGACGTTCGGGCGCGCTCGGATTAACCGAGCCATACGGGAGAATCAGAGTATGCCTCAGACCCGTGTAAAATGGGTGAAGTTCGGGGGGGTTCGGTTTCCGAGGAACCGAACCCGCTCATCACTACTTAAAACACGTACTGATGATGATCTGGGAACTAAAATATTGAAGGTTGTAGTATGCAAAAAAAAAAAAACACAAAAAGGTTTTAAATGCAGAGCAATGAGTCAGACAAATATCCTTAATGATTAAAGGAATTAAATAATTTTGTTCTTTAGAGCTGTTAATGTAAAAGTTTAATTTGGGCTTTTGTCATTGTTTTTAAGTTAAACTAATGCTTTACAAATCCTTTTAAAATTTGCAGTTGCGATTGGAACATTTAGTTTAGTACTCGCTGAGGAGTATCTGTGTGAAAGCACCAAAACAATGTCTTAGAGTTTGTTCTTCAGCCTCTTGGGAGCCGAGTGGGTGGTTAGGAGTGCTTGCATTTACTATAATGCTTTTTCCCAAGAAGGCTTGTTTCACGATAAGCAGTCAATGTGGAAAAGCAAGCTGAAAATATTTTTCTATTTGTATTAACAATGCATTTTTTGTTAATTTTTTTTTTTTTTTTTTTTTTAAAGAAATGGTCTCTATAATGATCCCATTTAATTAACATGCATGGTTTATACTTTTTTTTTTTTTTACATATGAAAAAAAAAGTAATGTAAATATTTCCTGAGCACTTATTTCAAAAGCTAAGCATCCTTTCAGAAGTATTTAGAAAAAGTTATTTTATACAGTTTTGCATTTGTTTAAAAAGCTGCAGTTTTATTTAAATAGAACCATTTGTTAAAAGCAGAATGTGATTATAGATAGTGTAGATATACAAAATGTCAGGAAAGGCCATTCTTTTCATTAGCAATGATGCTAAATATGTCCAAGAAGGAACACCCAAAGGTTTTATTTGCTGCAATTTATAATTTGAGTCAACATATTCATTAGATCTGACATTAATTAACAGTAGTTCCGAAGAGGGATTCAGTAGGATATCTTTGGCTGTCAGGATCCCGAAAGTGGCATCCCGCCAGCCAGAATATCGGCAGCGAGTCCCCTCGCAGGACCGGTGGCGAGCTTTGCTTTGCTCATCACGGGTTCTATTATCACCAGAGTGGGAATACAGGGGAGTGGTCGGTATTCCGACCGCCGACATTTTATGGGCTGACGGAATTCCGGCATCAGGATTCTGAACGCCAGGATCCCAACAGCCGGTAAATTAACTACATCCCCCAAAAGAGATGGGGAAAAGTTTGTCTGTTTTGCAATATTTCCAATTGTAGCTGAAAACAGTGCATTCTTAATACAGCCCTCCAAGATAGATTTCTTGTTTAACAATTAATTTTCCACTCAGATACAAGAATGGATTTTTATATGTTGACCAGAAAACCTATTTATTGCGCTCCACTGCCAAGTCACTTGTTATTTATTAAATACAGCTAAAACATTTAATACTTAGGGGGAGGTTTGTCAGATGTTGAAGAGCGATAAAGTACCAACAAATCAGCTACCTACTGACATTTTGCAGGCTGTTCTAGAAAAATGACAGTAGCTAAATAGTGGCTACAGATGTGTCCTCACACATCTTTGTTAAAAATACCAGCATAGCGGGGGCGTGGCCTGGAGGCTGACTGAGTAAGCTGCACTTCATATGAGCTCCCAGGGATCTGGGAGTTTCTGAATAAAAAACTAGCTTCCTCAAGCTTAATACCTGCCCTATGTGCTCTGGGCACCGATATCTATCAGTAGAGCAGGCGGTGAGTCGGTGCTGCGGAGTCGGGGAGCCGGTTTCCTGGCTCCCGCGGACTGCGGCCTACTCCTTGCCCTGAAGCCGGGGCCTCAATTTCCACGCACTCCCCCAGCCGCGTGGTTTATCCCTCCGGGACGTCCGAGGAGTCCACCTGGACACTGCTCCTGCTGAGACACATCTACAGCCTCCCCAGGACTCTGTACTGACGAGCGGGAGTACTCCGGGACCAGATCGGGGACGGGCCGTGCGCTCCGGGGCCCGGGCGGCGGTCATCTTAGGTGCAGAAAGACGAGGAGAGACTCAGAGGCGACGCGGAGGAGACGTCCGGCGGCCCCCAGGTGAGCGCGGCTTGCTACCCCGGCTCCAACAAGGTGACTGCACCATCCCCTCCCCGTGGATTCTAGCCGGGCGCCCGTCTCACGCTACTGCGGGCGGACCGCCGGCCCGACCGCGGTCCCCCCTGCCTGTCAGAAGCTCAGCGGCGCTCGCTGCGGGTGCCCCCCATATACCAGGGACCCGACAACAGCGCTCTCACGCACCCCGGGGTGAAAACAGCCCCCTGCGGGCGACGAAGACCCCCTCCCTCCCCCCTACCAGCCCACCTTCGGACACTCAGAAGACCTGTAACACTCCTGCCCCTCTGCGAATCCGCCCACGGCTGTGGGTGACTCGCTGGGCAGCTCAGGAGGTCGACACAGCCTCCTGCGGCCGTCAGCTATTTTACACTAAATACGGGGGCTGAAGGTGGAAGCCCATAACAATACAGATGTAGGGGCAAACGCGACGGACCCGGTCCCCAGCCCTACCGACACATCCCTCCTCTGGCTGGAATCCTTCCTTGTGGATGGGCTGCACCCCTATATCTGCACTTGGAGTTGCCGGGAATTCTTCTTCCTCAAGTTATACTATTCCTCTGGGAGGCCCGGATCTTATATAGCCTGCTGTCCTGACCTGAGTGTCTCTGGGGTGCTCGGGGAGCGGGGGCTGAAGCTACCCCCCAGTGTCTCTTTGGTGAGCAAAAGAGGATGGCTAGCCTCATAGCCCTGTCAGCCCTGCTCATGCCAATGTAATACGAGAGTTATCTCCTACCCCTGCCGTTATCTACGTGATGTCTTGATAGTCCCTGAGACAGTGGAGCCTTCAGATTTTTTCATCTTACGTGTTTGGAACCGTTGAGCTATCTTCCTCGGGGTCTTATTATGCCTTCTAGACGCAGCAAACCGTCAAAGCCTGCACAGCAGCTTTCATTTTTCAAGTCATCTCCGAAAGTGTCTTGCTCTAAAGTCACCGGGACCTCTGCAAAAGACGCAATCCCTCAGACTCCTCCCTCCATGGAGGGGCCCCCAATCTACATCTATGGCAGCTACGAGCCTGGACAGGGTTGGAGATGGAGAGGCCCTCACTGTGGGCACTATGAAGCTACTTTTATCTCGCTTTAAGGAGGAGGTGGCGGCTGAGTTCCGTACCACATTAACGGCATGCCAACAATCTATAGATGACCTGGGTGGCCGCACTGACCATTTGGAAACTAAAATGGAGGAAGTCGTGGGGTCCCATAACGGTCACTGGACTCTCATGATGCATTGGAGGCGGAAGTGAAGCTTTTGCGGGACAAAGTCACAGATCTGGAGGACAGATCGCGTCACAGCAATCTTAAACTGCGTGGAGTCCCCGAGTCGGTCTCACACAGCAGTCTGCACGATTACGCCGTGGCCCTATTTAAAGCTCTATTACCCAAGTCTCCATCTGCAGACTTCATTATTGATCGAATACACCGGTTACCGAAGGCCAGAGCGGCCCCAGGCGATGCCCCAAGAGACGTCCTAATGAAGATGCACTACTTTCACGTTAAAGAGGCCTTACTGAAAGCGTCAAGACCGACATCTGACACATCTTCAGCCCTTCAAGGACTTCAACTCTTTGGTGACCTGTCTGCAGCCACCCTCTACAAACAACGATCATTCCACCTGATCACTGCGGCCTTTAGAAAGGCTGATATTCCATATCGTTGGGGTTTTCCTACCAAGCTGCTGATTCCCCGAGATGGATCCACTGTCTCAATTTCTACTGCAGATGCTTAAATCATGGAATATTGCAGAACCCTCTGCGGACTCCTCCCCCCGTCGACTTCAGCAGGATTGGTCCTCGGTGAAGTGAGGACGCCTGCTCAGGGTTGGACAGTTTACATAGCTGTTATGTTCCTACTGATATGACTCCAGTGACTCTCCAGATATAGTGGTTTGCTAGGTCAATATTACCTTTACCCCTGCTTTAGGGGCCGTGGTGTGTCAGGGGAGGCGCTGAGTATAGTGGGCGATGTGTCCATGTTTCGGCAGTATTTCACTGATTACATATTTTGCTGTACTAGTGGCCCTGTCTTCTGGGCGTTGTGCCTGGTGCCTCCCCGGACATAGCAGTTTTTTATTAATGTTGGCCTGTTGGGATAGCTTAAGAGCTTGATATGCAGAAAGAGTCGCTGGACTGATTCTAATGTTAGATTTCTATGTTCTGTTCCCATGTTGGAGCGTTCTTGTTCCGCCTTATTTGCTCTTAAGATTTTGTTTGCACACATGTGCATGCATTTGCTCCTATATTATCAAGATGTTCTTATGTTCTTTAGTTTACAATATAAAAGTATGGCGGCAGGTGGGAGTTATGCCACTAACCCCTCCTTTAGCCTACACAGCCGCCACATTATGGCGACTGGTTGTGATCTCAAGGGAGATCAATTTAGTTTTTTTTCTTTTCTTATGTTTTCCCTCATGTTCTCTGATATGTTCCCCACCCCCCCCCCCTCCCCCTATCAGGTAGATCAGTTTAAGCACAGAAATTGATTAACCGAGTCGCCAGCTCTATTTGTAGCCGAATATGGTGAATATAGCCTCTATTAATGCCAAAGGGCTTAACTCTCCCCAAAAGCGAAAAGTGGCCTTGAATTATTTTCATAAGCTTAAGGCACATGTGGTAGCGGTACAGGAGACGCACTTCCAGAGCCAAAATCCCCCCCTCTTCACTAATTCACGTTACCCCCTTTGCTATACTGCAAATGGACCCACTAAGAGAGCTGGCGTGGCTCTTCTTATAGCACAACATTGCCCGTTTGTTCTGTCCTCTAAATATGAAGACCCTGACGGGAGATATTTAATCTTAGTAGGTCAACTAGATAATGTAGAGACCACTCTGGTCTCTTGCTACGCCCCTAATACCAAACAAATCTAATTTCTTAGAACTTTTTGTAGAATTCTACAGGAACATACTAGGGGAGCCCTGTTGATCCTTGGAGACTTCAACATGGTGCTGGATCCCATTATGGATCGTTCCCGTCCAACCCGAACCCTTCGTAGCAGTCCGTCCCAGGATCCCTCAGGCAAATTTGGTCAACTGCTAGCTGAGTATGCGTTGTATGATATATGGAGAGCCAAACACCCTGCAGAGCGGGATTACACGGTTTATTCCCACGTACATAGCTCATACTCTAGAATAGACCTAGCCTTAACTGATAAATGGACGTTAGCGGCTATAAGTAGGGTGGACATATTACCTATGTCTTGGTCAGATCACTCGCCACTTGTTGTAGTTTGGGATATCAGTAAGAGGGTGGTCCCCCATAGCCCCTGGAGACTGGGTCCGTACCTTCTTGCCCGCCCTGAGGCTCGCCAGGCCATCCAGCAATCTCTAGATTTATATCTGGCTACAAATTGCCCCAAGGACACATCCGTTTTCACCCATTGGTGTTCTCTGAAAGCCGTGGTTAGAGGCTCTGCAATCCAAATAGCGGCTAGACTCAAACGTGAGTATAGCAACAGATACGCCTCGGCCGAAAGGGAGGCTGCCCGACTGGAATCTGCGCATAAAATTAGCCCTGATAATAAAGCCCTCTTTAAGCAACTCCTTGCTGCCCGCGAAAAGGTGAATACCTTTGCCTTAACTGATGTTCACCGCAATTTGCAGCGGCTTAATCAACAATACTATAGGCTTGGCAACAGAGCGGGACGTTTGCTGGCGCGTAAACTGAGGGGGGCGAAGAGCCAAGGAACGCATACATGCTATCCATACATCCTCGGGAGTTAAAGTAACCGATCCGGTTGAGATAGCTAATGCGTTTGCTGAATATTATTCGCAGCTGTATAACCTTAGAGATGACCCTGGTACCCCTCAGCCTACTTTGGCAGATATTGCTGGGTTTTTGGATGGGTTGTTGCTCCCCACTATTGATTCTCAGACTCGTGAGTCCATTAGCTCACCCTGGTTACTCGAAGAAGTCGAAGCAGCCATATATTCCTGTCCAGTAAATCAGGCCCCCGGTCCAGATGGGTACCCCTCTAACTTTTACAAAACATTTAAACCAACTCTTGCCCCACTTTTAATGTCGGTTTTCAATGAAGCCTCTTACTCCACATGTTTCCCGAAGGAGATGTTAGAGGCCCGAATAGTTACCATCCCTAAGCCGGGTAAATCTCCTACAGTGGTTCAGAATTATCGTCCAATAGCATTGCTGAACACCGACCTTAAATTATTTGCTAAGATGGCTGCAAATAGAATATCCCCTCTTGCCTAGCTTGATTAACCCGGACCAGGTGGGTTTTGTTTTGGGCCGGCAAGCGTCGGATAACACACGCAGGGTTATTAATTTGATTGAACGCTGCCCGGCCTGAGACGAACCTCTCTTGCTCCTTTCTCTGGATGCAGAAAAAGCATTCGATAGGCTTCACTGGGACTATCTATGGGCTACCCTGAGCTGTTTTGGATTTGCGGGTAGGATACTCGACTCCATATTGGCTCTGTATTCCTCACCCTCGGCTTCGGTTTTCACCAATGGTTGCAATTCCTCTACATTCAATATTACTAATGGGACTCGTCAGGGTTGCCCCCTATCACCCCTCATCTTTGTGCTGGCTGTTGAGCCTCTGGCGGAGCGGATTAGGGTGTTAGACTCAATTGTTGGTCCAGTGGTAGGAGGGATGCCCCATAAAATCTGTCTTTTTGCTGACGATATTTTAGTATGCCTTAGAGCAGGCCTGGCCAACCTGTGGCTCTCCAGCTGTTGTAAAACTACAAATCCCATCATGCTTTGCCACAGTTTTGCTTTTAGAGAATGCTAAAACTGTGGCAGGGCATGCTGGGACATGTAGTTTCATAACATCTGGAGAGCCACAGGTTGGCCAGGCCTGCCTTAGAGAGCCTGAATCGTCGTTACCACATTTACACTCCCACTTAGACTCTTATGCAGCGGTCTCCTACTACAAGCTGAACACTACTAAGACTGAGGCCCTCCCTCTGAATATTTCTGATAACACTCTTAGACGTCTAAAGAACGATTACAAGTACGCGTGGCAACTCAGATCGCTTAAATATTTGGGTGTACATATATCTAGGGGACGGGATTTAATGGGGTGTAACTACGACCCACTCTTTCGGGCATTTGAACTATTTATTAAAGACTGGATGATGCAGGAGGTTTCCTGGGTTGGATGAGTGGCAGCTGCGAAGATGGTTCTCCTACCTAAATTGATGTACCTTTTCCGAACCATCCCCAGGACCTTCCCTAAAGATATTTGTAATAGGTTTAATCGATTATTAACCAACTATGTCTGGGGGGGCTCAAAGCCGAGAATAGCGAAATCCACTTTAATTGCTCCAAAGTGTGCCGGTGGAGTTGCATACCCAGATTTAGAGAGATACCATAGTGCGTGTTTACTCGCCCAGGCCAGATATTGGTTCACCCAGGACACTCCTAAACCATGGGTAGCCTTGGAACAGAATGCTGTATCCCCCTTTGCATTGCCAGACTTGTTCTGGTTGCCCACCATCTCAATCCCTGCTGGAGTTGCTGAATGTTCCGCGGTCCAAGCAACGGTGTTGGCATGGAGAACCGTACTTAAATCTCTCCCTGCTGGCGCTCTGCCCTCCCCTCCCCCCAATTATCTCTCCACGCTATAGCCCTTTTGATCCCAGATTTACACTTACACCATTTGGCGGGACATGGGTCTCTCCACCCTAAAGGATGTCCTCCGAGACGGTGTTTTAGTCTCCTTTTCCCTACTCCAGGAACAATTTCAGGTACCTAAACAAGATTTTCATAAATATCTGCAATTGAGACATTGGCTCCAAAGTTGCTCTCCCAGCCGAGCCCTCCATATCGGTCTCCCTAAATCACTGTTGTCCCTTCTAGTGCCTAGCGGTAATAGGGGTGGCATCTCCAGATGGTACCAACATCTTGTGACTGAGTCCCGTCATGGGATATTCCCCTCACAGACTAAATTGGAAAAAGACCTCCCTGCGGTCTTTACCGATGATATCTGGAAAGTTATCTTTAAATCTAGCTTTAAAATTTCTAAATGTGTAAATCACTGTGAAATGTATTATAAATTGGTCCATAGGGTATATTTTACACCGGAACGTTTGCACAAAATTTGGCCTGATGTCTCCGCTGGCTGCAGGAGAAACTGTGGGATGGTGGGAGATATCCTTCATATATTTTTGTTATGTCCGGCAATCCGGTCGCTCTGGACGGAGGTGTTCCTTTTCATCTCCCACATGTTGGGAGTAGTCCTTACACCTGTCCCCCTTTTGGCACTCTTTCACTATTACTATGGTGAGATGTCTAGTTGTGATAGGTATCTTTTAGGCCACATTCTCATAGCGTCTAAGGCCGCCATCGCCTCCAAATGGAAGTCGGCGGTCGTCCCCAATTTATCGATAATAGAACATAGAGTACATCAACATTATGTTTTTGAAACAGCAGAGGGCACTTATTCTTCAGGGACTACCTCTATTAGTAAGAAATGGTGTAAATGGTCCCTATATAAGGAGAGATCAGGCCAAATCGGTGTATCTGGCACCCCGACCGACATACCTGACCTTTCTGTGCTTCGCTCCCCGGTCCATACTGGACCCTAACTTGCTACGTGATGCAGACCTCCTCCCCTCCATTATACTCTGATTTCATTGTTGTATTACGATTTCCCTGATATATACCCTTCCTCCCCCTGTCTTTATTAGTTTTGTTGTGTATATGTCTTTTCCCCCCTCTTGATTACATTTACCAATTTAAATGTAATTGTAATTGTAATTTGTGTGAAAACTCAATAAAAATTTAATATTCAAAAAAAAAAAAAAATACCAGCATAGCATGGCCTTACTTTTCCTTTGTCCTGATATTATTCGTGGGCACATGTATATGCATGTGTCCGTGAACGCCCCTTCAGAAAACGGAATAAAACTACGGGCAGCGACAGCATACCTTCCCTCTGCCCTTGCTCATAGTATGCCCCTGGGTCCCCCTCACAATGCAGGGTAGCCGGAGTATCTTACTCCCGCTGCCTGCGAATGCAGACCTGTTCCTTGCATTCCTTTGCGGGTGCACATATTTGTGATGTTGCATTTAGACTGAGGTTTAATAAATGTGATACTTATTCAAGCTTTTCAATATTTAATTTTCTATCAGAAGCTTGTTTAAAATATGCCGTATTTGATATTGAGGAAAATAAAATATTGAAGTAACACAATCAATTTTTAGTGTCTTCTCTGATTTACTTTGTCTTGTGCTAAGTTTATATTTTTACAGATTATTGATGGAGCATATAAATAATAGTTTCTAATTATCAGCAGGTGATCAGCTTTATGTTGCTCTTTAGAAGTACTGTATACACTTAAGAAAATGTATAGTTGTGACTAATCCCCAGAGGTAACGACTATTTAATAGCAGTGCTTTTTTTCACGCACAACCATCAAAGAACGATTTTAATTTTGTATCAGGTGACTGTTATTACAAACTCTGCAAAATCTCTAGGAGTGCGCGGTGAGTACAGTTTATCTTGGCCCCTGAAATGTTTTCTATCCGATAAAATGCAAACAGTATACTGTATGCATGTGTTTAGAGCTAGCAAGGAGGGTATGTATACTTTGTAATGCAAAACCTAACTTTTGTGGGAAATAAAAAAAATAAAAAATAGAAGGACCAGCATGCAATGCAATGTCTGGTTTCTTGCTACTACACACCTGCCTCTATCTGACCTGTGGCTAGACAAACATGATTGAGTTTGTGAAGTACTAGGAAAATCTAATGCTGTTTTAAGATCAATAATAAATATGGGGAAAGCCAGAAGTTGCTCTTCAGTTTTCAGGCATGATGCCACATTAATTGTTTTATCTTATTTATACAGCAAAAAGACTAATTTGTTTAAGAAGTATTGGATGCTTGTTAATTATACAGATACTACTTAACTCTGCCTGCCTGCTTAACTGGGTATTGATGCCCACCCCAAGGGTGAGAACACAGCATACCCCCCCAATTGTCCCAGTTTTGCTTGGACAGTCCCAATTTGAAAGCGTTATCCCTCTGTCTTTGTAGGGAATTGGGAGGTAATCCCTT
Source organism: Pseudophryne corroboree (assembly GCF_028390025.1). NCBI lineage: Eukaryota > Metazoa > Chordata > Amphibia > Anura > Myobatrachidae > Pseudophryne > Pseudophryne corroboree. The sequence continues at coordinate 505,291,297 of NC_086448.1, forward strand.
GCAGAAGTGAGTGCAGTAAAAAAATGGGGCTTTTATTTTTTTGCTAAAACCGTCAAAACCCATGATAGAGCAGTTATGCCTCATCATGCAACTCATACACACTTATTAATCTATTTTGCTCCTGTCCATCCCCCATCCATCGGCTAGATTCCAAGCTTCCAAATGTTAGAAGATAGGCTACAGTGATAAACAAAATGATAAGTGGACACAGTCCAGTGGCATCCTTAGTGACCCTGTTTCTGCCATAATGTCAGCCATTATGTACTATAAAATCTAACTACACAAAGGCATATGTGTGTGTGTGATTATATTATATAAGTTACATGGTAACTACCCAATTTACTGGTTATAATTAGGGTGTGTCCATCATCATTAAACATGTGGTCATGTTGAATATCTGTGTAGAGATTGCAAACCAGTATTCTGTGTATGATCTGAGGAGTCTATTCATCACCACGCACTTTTACTTGCTTAGTATACATGTGCTAGATTTCATTACATTTTAGTGAAGTCTAACAATATAACGTGCATTAGAGAGGCTCTTCGTGTTAATTCAGGGCAGGATTCAATTAGCTGCAGTAGTTAAGCCAACATGTTGCAGTTAACATGATTTATGTTCAAGTGCCCTTATCATGGTTGCCACAAACACATTAACCCGTAGTTCCGGGTCCTTATCCCAGAAACTATGGATTAATGTGTTAGCTGCAATTTTACCATGTAATGAATAGCCTCAGGTGTAAAAGCCCAAGGCTTCTACCACGTGTAAACTAACATGGCTAATTGAATCTGACCCTATGTCTTTTAACATGATGACTAAAAGCAGGGAGATCACTGATGCTCACTACTCAGTCAGCACTGTTTTTGTTTTTTTGATGCATGAAATTAGTTTCACAAAGAGAGTGTTTCACACTGTAATCATAACTCATCATTTGGAAAGGAGACTTATATTGGTGGACTACTGTATGCGCTTCTACCACTTGCTACCCATGTGGCCCAAGGCTGGTCTTCATTTATATCTTCTCACCAGATATCCTGGGCCATTGTGGTAGCCCAGGACTGAAGACAAAGAATCACCACTAATATCTTTCATCTGAGGAACATAGCCAGAATAAAGCAATTCATTATTTAAGAATATTTGTACATCATCATGCTTGGACTAATGCAATTCCCTCTACCTGGATCTCCCATCAAAATAACTGCATAGCTTGGAGCTGGTACAAAATACAGCTGCCAGACTTCACTAACCAACCTCTATCTGCCACATAACAGCCATTTTCTTCTAGCTCCTCTGGCTGCCTGTAAGATTGTGAATCCATTGAAAGATTTGCTTACTGGCTTTTGTAGCCCTACACAACCAGGGTCCACAGTGCTTGAAGCAGCTTCTGATTACTCACTACAGGTTGGGTATGGGTGACCGGCGGTTGGGATACCACCGGCCAAGATACCGATGCTGGGATTCCAGAGTTTAGGTTGCTGGTGGGTGGGAGGGAGACCATCGCAAGGAAGCCCCTTGCGGGCTCGCCACAGGTTCTGTTTTCACTCTGTGGGTGTCGTGGATACCCACGAGTGGGAATATTCCCTGTCAGTCGGCATTCCGATTGTCGGGATTTCACCTGTGCAGGATTTTGGGGTCGGTATAGTGACCGGCGGTCTCACGACTTCTGGTCACATAACCGCTTCCCCTTACTGCCCCACTCCCTTACTTTGATCTGCAGATGCAGATCATTTATTTGAGGGTCGAGCTTTTATCTTTGTAGCCTGACTCTATAGAACTTGATATCTTGTACAGTTCAAGATGCCACCTCTCCAGAACACTTTAAAACAGGCTCAAAACTCGCATGTGACCTCAAACATGAATATCCCTTTAATTCCTAAAATAAAATACAACCCAAATGCTTAGCTCTCTTCTTTAATGTTTCATTTGTATCTTGTGCAGGGAAGGGTTGTCAACTTTTGGCCTTGCCAGTAAACACATGAAAGTGGCCCAGACTCTTGGACCAATTTCTCAGCTACAAAAAAATATGCATGATGAATACTGTACAGACGTGGTTTGACTAATGTGGGTGTAGCTAATAAAATCTAGGCATAACATACTACTAGGAAACTCTAAGAGTCTGATGCAGAGGGACTGCTATGCCAGTTAGCCTGTGTGAAATATCTTTGTAGATGTCCAGAAGAATGGGCACACACATATGCTCCTATAGTATGCAGATTAGCTTGTTACTGGTGCTTATGCCAGTCTGCCCTTGGAGAGGAGAGATGGTATGCGTGAGCAACGTGCGCACCACTGTTTACTGCATTGCATTACATCCTTGGATGTATTGGCTGGTGTTGTCTGGGCTTCGACAATAAAAGAGAATATGAACTCTCTTATGGATCAGTGCAATAATGAGTGGGGGACAACCGACAGTCGCTGAGCTGACAAGGAACAGAAACGGCCTTGGTACCTAATAGCCATCCCACCTCTCAGACGAACCCCTGCTCAAAACTGACAAGCATTTGCATGCATGCACATGTAAAGCACATTAAGTCCTATTGGGAGTAAGGTGCTATATTATTATTATTATAATTATCATTATCCTTTATATGGCGCCACAAGGGTTCCGCAGCACCCATTTACAGAGTACATATGCACATACTCAAAACAGGAAACAGTGACTTACAGTTGAAGACAATATAGGACAAGTACAGGGTAACTAAGCATAACTACATTAGTAAACGACATAGAGATAAGTTTCAAGGTGGCCATAAAACTGCGTGATTTGGGCAGTTGAGGATTATTAAAGTAAGAAAAGGATAAGCACATGAGGGGAGAGGGCCCTACTCATGAGAGCTTACATTCTAATTATTATTTAATATATTTCACAGTTTTGATGTAACCATGCAGGTTATGTGGTGTTCCTAGCATGATATAATCAAGTAGTGTGTGGCATGTATGTATATTTTACAGAAAACGTTCCTTAAGATTATGAGAAAATTAAATCTGCCTTTTCAAACTTCCCGCATGTTTCCAATGTTTTTCAAGATGTGGTTGACCTAATTTAATTTCATCTGTTCATTAATTCTCCCATTCTAACCTTCAAAATAAATGTCCTGTCACACGAATCCAATTTAGCTTCAATATACCTTATTCACACTGCCTTTTATTGCATGCTTCAGTTTAGCCAGCTGTAACATTGCCCAGCTGCCTCAAGTTTCCCAATTTAGCTCTGGAAATGATTTCAGCATGGTAGAAACCCTCCACTGGCCAACTTGGAAATAAGCTTTAGTTTGTGGAAATGTCCTGAGATGGCCACTGAATCAAATGATTTCAGTTAGGAGGGGATTGGTGTGAGTTTGTATGTGTGTTTGCTTGCTTGCACATGTGTGTTTGCACACACCAGTCATCATGGAAAAAGCAGAAGGGGCTGGTTAAAAAGAAGAGACAGAAAGTAAGGTCTTTACCTTGCACTTTTGGCACCCTCATAGGGACGTCTCCTTTTGGCCTAGTCTTAATTGCAGCACTGATATAAACAAGGGGTTTAGTGTGAAACTTTGTAAAGGCAGCTGGAGGTGAGCTGGCAGTGTGATCCGGGATCAAGTTCAGTACTCAGGGAAAAATATCTAGTTTTATCTTGAAAAAAATAAAAAGGAATTAAAAAAACAAAACTTTGCAGCTGTGTTTTTGGGAAAGCATGTTTAATCAAGTGGCTATGGCAATTTTTGATATGCTTTTTAAAGCCATAGTATTTGTACCCACTGGTTTGAAAGAAATTGAAAGCAATATTACTCTGCTAGCAACATTAGCACTGATATATTAAAATTCTTGAATGCTTAGCTATGGACATTTAGATACTGTATTTCATCTATATTATTTTTATATTCTGGCTATACCAAGTGGCAGCGAGGGGGTGGGGGGGTGGAGTGATTTCTCATCATGCCCACTTTTTTAAGCCCCCCTTCCCCCCCCCCCTTCCCCTTTACTGGTGCCGGGCGTGGCTCTCTGCACCTCTGGCTGTATCCACAAAAATAGGTTGAGGTATAAGATTTTTATACTTACATTTTTTGCTTTTTGTGATCCTGTAAAAGTACTATAATTATTATTATTTGTATTATTATTATCCTTGTGATGTACAAACGTAAAGTAATAGCTTTACTTCCACTTCCCATTGGGCGCTGCACTACTGCACATGTGTGGCCTGTAGGCCACCTTCAGATTAGCTATTGTTAGCTGTGGTGGCCAAGCTCATCCCCTGCTTTCCTGCTAAAATGGAGCTAAGCTCTGAGCCAAATTCGGCAGAAAAGCAAAAAAGCAAATACTTCCCTGCGCTGGAAGTGTTGATGCTGCAATTAGATATAGGTTATCAACCGGGAAAAAACAGATAATACTATGATACAATATTTGTATACAAATCGCGCTTCAACACTGGATAAAAAGAAATAATGTAGTCCGGTTTTTTCAAAAAGCTGAAAGTCTCTGATCGTTGCCTCCAGGAAATTTTTCTTCAACCAGGTATTACATAGAGGAAGGAAGACAGAAAAAGATTTTTTCCAATGTGTAGTAATTTCTAAAAAGTCACAGAAATCATACGAGGGGACTATGGGATGTAGAAATTCCCATAGTCCCCTCGTATGATTTCTGTGACTTTTTAGAAATTACTACACATTGGAAAAAATCTTTTTCTGTCTTCCTTCCTCTATGTAATACCTGGTTGAAGAAAAATTTCCTGGAGGCAACGATCAGAGACTTTCAGCTTTTTGAAAAAACCGGACTACATTATTTCTTTTTATCCAGTGTTGAAGCGCGATTTGTATACAAATATTGTATCATCGGCAGAAAAGCAGCCGCCGTAGTTTTCTTTTTACCACATTAATGCACTCAACCCGAGAGCTCACCACCATTCAGCCACAATACCCCTCATTAAATAACACATTTTAATAAACTGCCACACCCAGGACTCAAATCCACAACCTGCTGCATCCCAGCCAAACGCCCCTCCCACCAAGCCACTTGATCCCACATAAAAACGGTGAGATTTCTAACTATATGAAGCTACCTGTACCCCGTAAAAACAATAACCAGCACCATAATAGAGCAGATCCATGCAGTGTGCAACCACACATCCAATCCCTTGCAGCCACACACTACATAGATCTGCCCAGCTGTAACGCTGATCACCCCTTCACAAAGTACAGGGTAAGCTTCAAATAGTTTAAACCAGAGGTTCTCAAACTCGGTCCTCAGGGGCACACACAGTGCATGTTTTGCAGGTAACCCAGCAGGTGCACAGGTGTATTCATTACTCACTGACACATTTTAAAAGGTCCACAGGTGGAGCTAATTATTTCACTTGCGATTCTGTGAGGAGACCTGCAAAACATGCACTGTGTGTGCCCCCGAGGACCGAGTTTGAGAACCTCTGGTTTAAACTCTACGGCTTAGGATTCTGTAGCTTTTTTAGCTTACTATTGATAGCTCAATGAATAGAGTGTCCGACTGCAGTGTCATATGCTACGGGTTCGAATCCCGGGGACATCAGCATCCCGAAATGTAATAAAGGACAGTGCGACTGAACAACAAAGAGCTGTCAAGTCCATAAATGCTGTATAGGTATTAGCGACAAAAGGGTTGGGGGTAGGAGACAGGGTTGGTCAGGAGATGCTGGGCTTCAAAAAGGGGGGAAGCTGCAAGTGAAAGTAATTAGATAATTGACAAATACTGCCAACAGCACCTCGTACCCTGCAGCACTATGCGCGGAGCACACTCCACCTAGTTACACCTCTGGTGGCTGTTACTGTTGTGCCTAGGGGTGCCTTCACCCCTAAATCTGCTCCTGCTAATACCCGCTATAAAAGCAATTGATTCGCCCCTTACAGTATAAATCTATGTATAATGTCAATGATATTTGACATTATAGAACCTATTCAGCATCAGTTGCAGTTTTGCTAAATCAGCAAAACTGCAACTGCTTGTGATCGCATGCTGAAGGCCGCCCAGCATGCTTACGGCGGCCAGCGATTCGATCGCAATTCAATTGCGATCACAGTGCTGATTAAGGGAAGCCCCCCTTACTTGCGCAGCCTGGCTGCGAAGGGTCAGGTCGACGCCATTTTCCTTGTCGCAGCGGCCACGTGTGAAGTCACGCAGCCGCGCCGAACCCACCCCCGTTTCTGATACCACGCACACCACAATGCTGAATTGCCGCCCCGCAACTCTACGTTGCCGCCCCCTACCGCCCCGCATATCAGTTAGGCAGAGGTGATCGCTTTGGCTGGCCTTCACATATGCAGAGCCGGAACTGTTGAAGGCACTGGGCTTAGAAACGGCTCAATGCGATTGTATCGCTTTAGCGGGCCTTACTGTATAAGGCCCCATATTCAGTATGATTACAGACATTCTGGAAACTGGAGAGATTTGTATGCAGCTTCTACCGCATCTAAGCTATGTTATATTTACTTCTACTTTTCTTTTTTTCTTTACTGCATGGTAAATTAGTGACCATTTTACAGTTTTCCAGGAGCAGATGCCAAAAATTACACCTCCCAGTGAAAAGGCATGAGTATCATGACCAAGCCCTCCTTAACGCTTAATGCTTCCCTGCCCAAGAAATATTTAAGGCATCTCTCTTAAAACATGGGTGCCCACTTCTTCCTATGATTTAATGTTTTATCTGGGGCCAATGTTCATTTTTCTTTAGGTTTAGCATTGCAACCTGTACTTGTCAATTAGAAACTTTATTGCTTGGTTAATGTGTGACAGACATGTTATACATATGAAATGTTTATAGGCGACAGCGATTTTCCCCACCCCATTCTATTTATTATTACAATTTTACCTAAAGGCTTAATATCTTTGTCACAGCTAAGAAACAAAATAAATATAGAAGTCTGTTGAATTGATATGTTATGCATTATTTGGAAACCCATGGATCTTATATGTACAGTATATATGTATGTATATGTGTGTGTGTGTGTGTGTGTGTGTGTGTGTGTGTGTGTGTGTATATATATATATATTCAATCAATGGTATGCTGTGTGCATCTACTAGTGCATATCAGAATGTGACTTTCAAAAAAGTGCTATAGTGATACAAGATGAGTGGATACAGAAGAAAGGTTTTGAGAACTTAGGGGCAGATTTATTAAGCTCGGTGAAGTGATAAATTGGAAGGTGATAAAGGACCAGCCAGTCAGCTCCTAACTGTCATTTTTCAAACCCAGCCTGTGACATGGAAGTTAAAATCTGATTGGCTGGTGTATTATCACCTTCCACTTTATCACTTCACCGAGCTTAATAAATCTGCCCCTTAGCTTCTTATTGTTGTCTTTGGTCACATGACCACCATATTGCCAAGGTACATAAAAACATTGTGTGTATTGTCTTAACACTGCATATTTGCTCAAGAAAAGGTGAGTGGGTGGAGGACATAACATTTCCGAATCATACTGAATAAAAGTTTATATACCACCACCACAGTTTAATTTGCTTAAAACACAAATAGCAGGTAATAGTCCCAGGCACCGTAAAGTCCCAATGTGTTTCGTTGTGAGGCTTGCATGCAGCTGGTTGGCCATAGAAACCTATTGCATTAAGCTCCCGCAACACAGTTTTTGTGCTTACATTAATGCCAGTGGAAATTCGGAACTATTCATCTTTGGAATCAGCAGAGCATTGGCGACTTTTATGCACCTTTAGCAGTCATTGACTCCGCTCTTTGATTTTACATGGTCTTCCGCTTCGTGGCTGAGTTTCTGTTGTTCCTAAATGCTTTCACGTTCTAACAATATCACTTACAGTTGACAGTGGAATATCCAGCAGGGATGAAACCGTTTTATTGCAAAGGTGGCATCCTATCACAGTTCCACGCTTTAAGTCACAGAGCTCTTCAGAACGACCCATTCTGTATTACAAAGGTTTGCAAATGGAGACTGCATGGCTAGGTGCTTGATTTTATACATCTGTGGCAATTAATTCAACAATTAACAGGTGTGGCCAAAGGGTGTGGTATGGAAAGTAGATAGTAACTAGGTCGACAGTGTCGAGGTCGACCACTATTGGTCGACAGTAACTAGGTTGACAGGGTCTGTAGGTCGACATGGTCTAGGTCGACAGGTCAAAAGGTCGACATGCGTTTTTTTATGTGTTTTTTTTGTGTAGTTTTCTTCATAGAGTGAATGGGAACCCCAAATAGTGCACCGTGTCCCCTCGCATGGCTCGCTTCACTCGCCTTGCTTTGGGCAAGGTGCCTCGCTTCGTTCGGTTACCGTTTAAATCGTAGTCAACGTGGATCATTAAGTATGAAAAAATTTAAAAATTGTGAAACACTCATGTTGTCCTTTTGACCTGTCGACCTAGAACATGTCGACCTAATTACTGTCGACCAATAGTGGTCGACCTAGGTAGTGTCGACCTAGTTACTGTCGACCTAGAGACCGGATCCCGTGGCCAAATACTGTTGTTCATACAGTGTGTGTACAGTATGTAAAATATTAGTAAATGTATCTTATTACTGCAACTGCAAACTAATAGGGGACCTTGTCCTTTTGTAGGGTGCTCACAAATCTTCAGAATGTTGACTTGTCAGCTCCAATAATCCTTTTCGCATTATCATATAGGGCATAATCTTTGGGGCAGTACGGATAGTGTAATGGTTAGCAGTACTGCCTCACAGCACTGAGGTCATGGGTTTGATTCCCACCATGGCCCTAACTGTGTAGAGTTTGTATATTCTCCCCGTACCTGCGTGGGTTTCCTCCTACAGTCCAAAAATATACTGGTAGGTTAATTGGCTCCCAACAAAATTAATTCTCTGTAAAGCGCTGCGGAATATGTGTGCGCTATGTAAATAACTGGTAATAAATAATCTTGACACATACAGTATTTTTTAAATAATACTTTATATTAGAGATGTGCACCGGAAATTTTTCGGGTTTTGTAATAACCATAATTTCCACTCATTTTCAGTCTATTCTGAACACCTCACAATATTATGTTTAGTCCTAAAATTTGCACCGAGGTCGCTGGATGACTAAGCTCAGCGACCCAAGTGGCCGACACAAACACCTGGCCCATCTAGGAGTGGCACTGCAGTGTCACGCAGGATGGCCCTTCCAAAAAACACTCCCCAAACAGCACATGACGCAAAGAAAAAAAGAGGCGCAATGAGGTAGCTGTGTGACTAAGCTCAGCGACCCAAGTGGCCGACACAAACACCTGGCCCATCTAGGAGTGGCACTGCAGTGTCACGCAGGATGGCCCTTCCAAAAAACACTCCCCAAACAGCACATGACGCAAAGAAAAAGAGGCGCAATGAGGTAGCTGTGTGATTAAGCTAAGCGACCCTAGTGGCCGACACAAACACCTGGCCCATCTAGGAGTGGCACTGCAGTGTCAGGCCGGATGGCCCTTCCAAAAAATACTCCCCAAACAGCACATGACGCAAAGAAGAAAAAAAAGAGGCGCAATGAGGTAGCTGTGTGACTAAGATAAGTGACCCTAGTGGCCGACACAAACACCTGGCCCATCTAGGAGTGGCACTGCAGTGTCACGCAGGATGGCCCTTCCAAAAAACACTCCCCAAACAGCACATGACGCAAAGAAAAATGAAAGAAAAAAGAGGTGCAAGATGGAATTGTCCTTGGGCCCTCCCACCCACCCTTATGTTGTATAAACAGGACATGCACACTTTAACGAACCCATCATTTCAGTGACAGGGTCTGCACACGACTGTGACTGAAATGACGGGTTGGTTTGGACCCCCACCAAAAAAGAAGCAATTAATCTCTCCTTGCACAAACTGGCTCTACAGAGGCAAGATGTCCACCTCATCATCATCCTCCGATTCATCACCGTGTACATCCCCCTCCTCACAGATTATCAATTCGTCCCCACTGGAATCCACCATCACAGCTCCCTGTGTACTTTGTGGAGGCAATTGCTGCTGGTGAATGTCTCCATGGAGGAATTGATTATAATTCATTTTAATGAACATCATCTTCTCCATATTTTCTGGAAGTAACCTCGTACGCCGATTGCGGACAAGGTGAGCGGCGGCACTAAACACTCTTTCGGAGTACACACTTGTGGGAGGGCAACTTAGGTAGAATAAAGCCAGTTTGTGCAAGGGCCTCCAAATTGCCTCTTTTTCCTGCCAGTATACGTACGGACTATCTGACGTGCCTACTTGGATGCGGTCACTCATATAATCCTCCACCATTCTTTCAATGGTGAGAGAATCATATGCAGTGACAGTAGACGACATGTCCGTAATCGTTGTGAGGTCCTTCAGTCCGGACCAGATGTCTGCATCAGCAGTCGCTCCAGACTGCCCTGCATCACCGCCAGCGGGTGGGCTCGGAATTCTGAGCCTTTTCCTCGCACCCCCAGTTGCGGGAGAATGTGAAGGAGGAGATGTTGACAGGTCGCGTTCCGCTTGACTTGACAATTTTCTCACCAGCAGTTCTTTGAACCCCTGCAGACTTGTGTCTGCCGGAAAGAGAGATCCAAGGTAGGTTTTAAATCTAGGATCGAGCACGGTGGCCAAAATGTAGTGCTCTGATTTCAACAGATTGACCACCCGTGAATCCTTGTTAAGCAAATTAAGGGCTCCATCCACAAGTCCCACATGCCTAGCGGAATCGCTCAGTGTTAGCTCCTCCTTCAATGTCTCCAGCTTCTTCTGCAAAAGCCTGATGAGGGGAATGACCTGACTCAGGCTGGCAGTGTCTGAACTGACTTCACGTGTGGAAAGTTCAAAAGGTTGCAGAACCTTGCACAACGTTGAAATCATTCTCCACTGCGCTTGAGACAGGTGCATTCCACCTCCTATATCGTGGTCAGTTGTATAGGCTTGAATGGCCTTTTGCTGCTCCTCCAACCTCTGAAGCATATAGAGGGTTGAATTCCACCTCGTTACCACTTCTTGCTTCAGATGATGGCAGGGCAGGTTCAGGCGTTTTTGGTGGTGCTCCAGTCTTCTGTACGTGGTGCCTGTACGCCGAAAGTGTCCCGCAATTCTTCTGGCCACCGACAGCATCTCTTGCACGCCCCTGTCGTTTTTTAAATAATTCTGCACCACCAAATTCAAGGTATGTGCAAAACATGGGACGTGTTGGAATTTGCCCAGATTTAATGCACACACAATATTGCTGGCGTTGTCCGATGCCACAAATCCACAGGAGAGTCCAATTGGGGTAAGCCATTCTGCGATGATCTTCCTCAGTTGCCGTAAGAGGTTTTCAGCTGTGTGCGTATTCTGGAAAGCGGTGATACAAAGCGTAGCCTGCCTAGGAAAGAGTTGGAGTTTGCGAGATGCTGCTACTGGTGCCGCCGCTGCTGTTCTTGCGGCGGGAGTCAATACATCTACCCAGTGGGCTGTCACAGTCATATAGTCCTGAGTCTGCCCTGCTCCACTTGTCCACATGTCCGTGGTTAAGTGGACATTGGGTACAACTGCATTTTTTAGGACACTGGTGAGTCTTTTTCTGAGGTCTGTGTACATTTTCGGTATCGCCTGCCTAGAGAAATGGAACCTAGATGGTATTTGGTACCGGGGACACAGTACCTCAAACAAGTCTATAGTTGGCTCTGCAGTAATGATGGATACCGGAACCACGTTTCTCACCGCCCAGGATGCCAAGGCCTCAGTTATCCGCTTTGCAGCAGGATGACTGCTGTGATATTTCATCTTCCTCGCAAAGGACTGTTGGACAGTCAATTGCTTGGTGGAAGTAGTAAAAGTCGTCTTACGACTTCCCCTCTGGGATGACCATCGACTCCCAGCAGCAACAACAGCAGCGCCAGCAGCAGTAGGCGTTACACGCAAGGATGCATCGGAGGAATCCCAGGCAGGAGAGGACTCGTCAGAATTGCCAGTGACATGGCCTGCAGGACTATTGGCATTCCTAGGGAAGGAGGAAATTGACACTGAGGGAGTTGGTGGGGTGGTTTGCGTGAGCTTGGTTACAAGAGGAAGGGATTTACTGGTCAGTGGACTGCTTCCGCTGTCGCCCAAAGTTTTTGAACTTGTCACTGACTTATGATGAATGCGCTGCAGGTGACGTATAAGGGAGGATGTTCCGAGGTGGTTAACGTCCTTACCCCTACTTATTACAGCTTGACAAAAAGGCAACACACGGCTTGACACCTGTTGTCTGCATTTCTGTTGAAATACTTCCACACCGAAGAGCTGATTTTTTTGGTATTTTCACCAGGCATGTCAATGGCCATATTCCTCCTACGGACAACAGGTGTCTCCCCGGGTGCCTGACTTAAACAAACCACCTCACCATCAGAATCCTCCTTGTCAATTTCCTCCCCAGCGCCAGCAACACCCATATCCTCCTCATCCTGGTGTACTTGTCACAACTGAGGGCCTGAGCTGACGGGAGGCAGCCTCAGTTGTAGGGGCTGAGATGTACCGGAACCTGGGAGGTTGTATCAGACCCCTGGACATGTAAGTAACATGAATAATAACTGCCCGAAGGCGTGACCACGACAACTTGGATAAAAGTCAATGATGTTTATTATGACAACTCCGCAACACAGCAGCAGTAAAAGAAAACGTAAAAGTCAGCAAAGAATAAATACAGTTCCTGGGTACTACAGGATGGCAGGAGCCACAGGGCACTGGTAGTGTGAGATAGTTCTTATGATCTTCTAGATGGAAAGTCCTTACCAGGCCCGACTGTAGCAATGGAGATAACCCAGGATTGTGCCAGCTGGTGTTCCAGGAAAAGCTGGGTTGCTGAAGATAAAACAGCTGCTGTGGATACTGGCTGGAACCAGACTGTTGTTAGCACGGAGTGGATACTGGCTGGAACCAGTTAAATAATAAATGAACTTGGGAGCGATGAAATATGAACTGAAATGTAGAACTTGAGAGCGGAGAAATAATAATACCGGTGGAGAGTGGTAAAGTGTAGAAAGGACACCGGCCCTTTAAGGGAAGCTGTACTCTGCTGGAAGCTGAGCTGGAAGCAGGTAATGTTGTAGCTGGAAACAGATGAATCCACAATGGATTGGAGAGTCAGGCTACACCGCAGGTGGAATGCTGGTGCGGGTCTCTATGGTGGAAGTCTTGAGACAGGAGCTGGAACCTGGAAGACAATCACAGGAGAGAGACAAACAGGAACTAGGTTTGACAACCAAAGCACTGACGCCTTCCTTGCTCAGGCACAGTGTATTTATACCTGCAGCAAGGAAGGGATTGGCTAGGCAATTATGCAGATTATCAATACTGAGAACAGGTTGGTGGAAATGATCAGCTGACAGAATCCAAGATGGCTGCGCCCATGCAGACACTTGGAGGGAAGTTTGGTTTGTAATCCATGTGGTAATGAAAACAGTAATGGCGGCGCCGGCCACCGGAGACAGGAGGCGCCAGGCTGACAGATGCACATCCAACCACGCGGACACAGCGGAGGCCGCGGCTGACGTAATCACCACTCAGACACTCTGCATGCAGAAGTTCAGGGACGGCGGCGGAGGCCGCGGGAGACGCCATGCCAGGTGTAATATGGCGTTTACTGTGACAGCGTCCCAGAGTGACAGGAGAGGATACAGGAATGTACACATCAGGATAACAGATGGGATCCGGTCCTGGAGCGCTGAGCCAGCCTTAGGAGGCATCTGATGGGTAAGAAATGGCGTCCAGATACCCGGATCGTGACAGCACCCCCCCCCCCTTTAGGAGTGGCCCCAGGACACTTCTTTGGCTTTTGAGGAAACTTGGAATGGAATCTCCGGACCAAGGCAGGAGCATGGACATCAGAAGCATTGGTCCATGAACGTTCCTCAGGACCATAACCCTTCCAGTCAATAAGATATTGTAGTTGACCGTAACGGTGACGTGAGTCCAGGATCTTGGCCACTTCATACTCAACGCCTCGTTGAGTTTGGACTTTCGGAGTTGGAGGAAGTGAGGAATGAAACCGATTCAAGATCAGCGGTTTCAACAGGGAAACATGGAATGTCCTGGGTATTTTTAAGAAGGGAGGCAACTGGAGTCTGTAAGCAACAGGATTGATGACTTGTTCAATCTTGAAAGGACCGATATAGCGAGGTGCAAACTTCATACTGGGAACTCTTAACCTCAAATTCTTCGTGGATAACCATACCCGATCACCCACCTTGAGAGCAGGAACTGCTCGACGCTTCTTATCCGCAAACTTCTTGTACCTGAACGATGCCTTGAGCAGAGCTGATCGTACGCTCTTCCAGATATTGGCAAACTGATGCAAGGTGATATCCACTGCGGGAACAGAAGTTGCTGGAAGCGGTTGGAACTCAGGGACTTTAGGGTGGAATCCAAAGTTAGTGAAGAATGGTGTTGAAGCAGATGAAGAATGATACTGGTTGTTATGACAGAACTCGGCCCAGGGAAGTAATTGAACCCAGTCATCTTGAGAGGAGGACACATAGATGCGGAGGAAGGCCTCCAAGTCCTGATTCACCCTCTCGGTTTGACCATTGGTCTGAGGATGGTAAGCCGTGGAAAACTTTAGCTTGACTTGGAGGACTTGACATAAACTTCGCCAGAATTTGGCTGTGAATTGAACTCCTCGATCTGAGATAATTTCTTCAGGAAGACCGTGGAGTCGGAAGATCTCTTGTATGAATACTTGAGCCAACTTGGAAGCTGACGGAAGACCGGTGAGAGGAATGAAGTGTGCCATCTTGGTGAACCGGTCAACTACCACCCAGATGGTATTGAACTTGTTGCACATGGGTAAGTCTGTAATGAAATCCATCGACAAGTGGGTCCATGGTCGACGGGGAACGGATAGTGGAACCAGTTGCCCCGCAGGCGACTGGCGGGATACTTTATGTTGGGCACACTTTGGGCAAGATGCAATAAACTCCAAGACGTCCTTTTTCAGAGTTGGCCACCAATAGGACCTAGAGATAAACTCCAGGGTTTTTTGGATACCTGTATGTCCGGCAAAACGGGAAGCATGGGCCCAATGCATGAGCTTCTTCCTTAGCATCGGCTTCACAAAACTTTTCCCTGATGGGGGCGTAGAGTCCATCCCTACCGTGGAGAATGCCAACGGATTTATAATAGGATGCTTGTCTGAAGACTCTGACTCATTTTCTTGCTCCCATGAGCGGGAAAGGGCATCGGCCTTGCGATTCTGAGAGCCCGGACAGAACTGGAGTTTAAAGTCGAACCTGGAAAAGAAAAGTGCCCATCTGGCCTGACGAGGGTTGAGACATTGTGCGCCCTTCAGGTATAAAAGGTTCTTGTGGTCTGTAAGTATGGTGATTGAATGAGAAGCTCCCTCCAACAGATACCTCCACTCTTCTAGAGCGAGCTTGATGGCTAGCAACTCCTGGTCGCCAATGGCATAGTTGCGCTCAGCTGGGGAGAACTTCCGGGAGAAGAAACTGCAAGGGTGTAAATGGCCATCTTTAGCCCTCTGAGATAACACCGCTCCTACTCCAACGGAGGAGGCATCCACCTCTAAGATGAAAGGAGAGTCGATGTCAGGCTGTTTCAGAACAGGCGCAGAGATGAACCTTTGTTTTAAAAGATGAAATGCTTGCATGGCTTCTTCAGACCACTTGGACGGGTTAGCACCCTTCTTAGTGAAAGCAGTAATAGGCGCCACAATGGTGGAAAAGTCTCGTATAAACTTTCGGTAATAGTTGGCGAACCCTAAGAACCTCTGGACCCCTTTGAGGGTTAAGGGTACCGGCCAATTTTGGATTGCTTGTAGTTTCTCAGGATCCATCTCTAGTCCGGAACCGGACACAATGTACCCTAGAAACGGAATGGACTTGACTTCAAAGACGCATTTTTCTAATTTGCAATAGAGATGATTGACACGGAGACGGGACAGAACCTCTTTAACCCAAAAACGATGTTCCTCTAAATCGTTGGCAAAAATGAGGATATCGTCTAGATAGACCACGACATGACGGTATAGAATGTCTCTGAAGATCTCATTGACAAAATGCTGGAAGACAGCTGGAGCATTGCTCAATCCGAAGGGCATGACGAGGTACTCATAATGTCCGTCACGGGTGTTAAAGGCGGTCTTCCACTCGTCACCCTCACGGATCCGGATGAGATTGTATGCACCTCGCAAGTCCAGCTTTGTAAAGATGGTAGCTCCGCTAACTCTGTCAAAGAGCTCAGTAATCAGGGGTAAAGGATAACGGTTCTTGATGGTAATGTCGTTCAAACCTCTGTAGTCGATGCACGGCCGCAGACCACCATCTTTCTTTTTTACAAAAAAGAAGCCTGCGCCGGCTGGAGAAGAAGAAGGTCGAATGAACCCCTTTGCTAGGTTCTCTTTAATATATTCCTCCATAGAATGCGTCTCAGGCAGAGACAACGGATAAGTTCGGCCTCGAGGTGGAACCTTCCCTGGAACGAGATCAATCTGACAGTCCCATTCTCTATGAGGAGGAAGGATATCAGCAGAAGCTTTACTGAACACATCCGTGAAATCTTGATATGGAGGAGGTGGAACATCAGACGACCTGGGGGAGGAAGAACAGACAGGCAATACTTTCAACAAACATGTCTCAGCACAGGAGGAACCCCATGCCAGGATTTGCGTAGTCTTCCAATCAATTGTAGGATTGTGAAGACGGAGCCATGGAAGGCCCAGGACCACAGGATGTGTGGCTCTTGGAATCACTAAAAAAGAAATAAGTTCGGAATGAAGAACTCCCACTCTCAGACGAACTGGTAGAGTCCTTAAAGAAATAACTGCATCAAAAATTTTGCTGCCATCCACGGCAGTTAAAGAAATGGACGAAGGAAGTCTCTCGGTGGGTAGGGACCACCGTTTAACATAGGCTTCGGTAATAAAGTTCCCAGCTGCTCCGGAATCAAGGAGGGCAATGACGTTCCGATAACGTTGAGCAACTTGAAGCGAGACTGGGAGATTACAATCTTGAGGAGATGGAGAGGAGATCATTACTCCTAGCCGGCCCTCTCCTTGGCGAGCTAGGATTTGGAGTTTCCCGGACGTTTGGGACAGGCATTAATGGTGTGAGACGGAGCTGCACAATAGAGACAGAGAAACTCTGAGAGACGTCTTCGGCGCTCAGCAGGAGTTAAACGGGAACGGCCAAGTTGCAAGGGCTCATCTTTAGATGGTGACAGTTGACGAGGAGGAGGAGCAGAAGATTTTGGAGCAGATGATCTTCCACGCTCAGTTGCTCTCTCTCTGAAACGTAAATCAACTTTCGTGCAGAGTGAGATTAGCTCATCTAACTTAGAAGGTAAGTCTCTGGTAGCTAACTCATCTTTAATACGCTCAGATAAGCCATGCCAGAATGCAGCATACAGGGCCTCGTCGTTCCATGCCAGTTCGGATGCCAGGATCTGGAACTGTATCAGATATTGTCCTACAGTACGTGACCCCTGGCGTAAACGGAGAATCTCGGATGAAGCTGAGGTTACCCGGCCTGGCTCGTCGAAGATGCGCCTGAATGTTGACACGAAGGCAGTGTAGGAAGATAGCAGGGTGTCGGACCTCTCCCATAACGGTGATGCCCAATCAAGGGCTGAGCCACTGAGAAGAGAAATAATGTAGGCAATTTTTGTACGGTCACTGGGAAAATTGCCAGGTTGTAGCTCAAACTGAATCTCACACTGGTTGAGAAATCCCCTGCAGAATCTTGGAGATCCGTCAAATTTTGCTGGCGTTGGAAGATGAAGACGTGGAGCAGAAATGGGTAAGGTGGGTGGGGTTATAGCTGGAGTCACTGTGGTTGACGCACCAGACGCGCCTGATCCACGGAGAGTTGTCTGAATCCCATCCAGCCGAGTAGAGAGATCCTGGAGACAGCGGATGATGTGGCCCTGTGCAGCCTCCTGATGTTCTAGTCGGGCTGCCAGTTCTTGCATCGGCCTGGCCGCTTGATCCTGGTCTCCGGCTGGATTCATTAGGTCAGTGCTTACTGTCACAACTGAGGGCCTGAGCTGACGGGAGGCAGCCTCAGTTGTAGGGGCTGAGATGTACCGGAACCTGGGAGGTTGTATCAGACCCCTGGACATGTAAGTAACATGAATAATAACTGCCCGAAGGCGTGACCACGACAACTTGGATAAAAGTCAATGATGTTTATTATGACAACTCCGCAACACAGCAGCAGTAAAAGAAAACGTAAAAGTCAGCAAAGAATAAATACAGTTCCTGGGTACTACAGGATGGCAGGAGCCACAGGGCACTGGTAGTGTGAGATAGTTCTTATGATCTTCTAGATGGAAAGTCCTTACCAGGCCCGACTGTAGCAATGGAGATAACCCAGGATTGTGCCAGCTGGTGTTCCAGGAAAAGCTGGGTTGCTGAAGATAAAACAGCTGCTGTGGATACTGGCTGGAACCAGACTGTTGTTAGCACGGAGTGGATATTGGCTGGAACCAGTTAAATAATAAATGAACTTGGGAGCGATGAAATATGAACTGAAATGTAGAACTTGAGAGCGGAGAAATAATAATACCGGTGGAGAGTGGTAAAGTGTAGAAAGGACACCGGCCCTTTAAGGGAAGCTGTACTCTGCTGGAAGCTGAGCTGGAAGCAGGTAATGTTGTAGCTGGAAACAGATGAATCCACAATGGATTGGAGAGTCAGGCTACACCGCAGGTGGAATGCTGGTGCGGGTCTCTATGGTGGAAGTCTTGAGACAGGAGCTGGAACCTGGAAGACAATCACAGGAGAGAGACAAACAGGAACTAGGTTTGACAACCAAAGCACTGACGCCTTCCTTGCTCAGGCACAGTGTATTTATACCTGCAGCAAGGAAGGGATTGGCTAGGCAATTATGCAGATTATCAATACTGAGAACAGGTTGGTGGAAATGATCAGCTGACAGAATCCAAGATGGCTGCGCCCATGCAGACACTTGGAGGGAAGTTTGGTTTGTAATCCATGTGGTAATGAAAACGGTAATGGCGGCGCCGGCCACCGGAGACAGGAGGCGCCAGGCTGACAGATGCACATCCAACCACGCGGACACAGCGGAGGCCGCGGCTGACGTAATCGCCACTCAGACACTTTTGCCAGCTTAAGTCTTTTCATTTTTCTAGCGAGAGGCTGAGTGCTTCCATCCTCATGTGAAGCTGAACCACTAGCCATGAACATAGGCCAGGGCCTCAGCCGTTCCTTGCCACTCCGTGTGGTAAATGGCATATTGGCAAGTTTACGCTTCTCCTCCGACGATTTTATTTTAGATTTTTGAGTCCTTTTTTTTACTGATATTTTGTGTTTTGAATTTTACATGCTCTGTACTATGACATTGGGCATCGGCCTTGGCAGACGACGTTGATGGAATTTCATCGTCTCGGCCATGACTAGTGGCAGCAGCTTCAGCACGAGGTGGAAGTGGATCTTGATCTTTCCCTATTTTTGGAACCTCAACATTTTTGTTCTCCATATTTTAATAGGCACAACTAAAAGGCACCTCAGGTGTAAACAATGGAGATGGATGGATACTAGTATACTTATGGATGACGAGTGACTGACGACACAGAGGTAGCTACAGCCGTGGACTACCGTACTGCGTCTGCTAGTATAGAGATGATAATGATATAAAAAATATATATATATATATATATATCACTACTGCAGGTATATATAATATAATGACGGACCTGCTGGACACTGTCAGCAGACTCCTAAACTACTAGTATGAAGAAGATAGAAAAAAAAAACCCACCACAGGTAGGTATACAATTATGGACGAGCACTGACGACACAGAGGTAGCTACAGCCGTGGACTACCGTACTGCGTCTGCTAGTATAGAGATGATAATGATATAAAAAATATATATATATCACTACTGCAGGTATATATAATATAATGACGGACCTGCTGGACACGGTCAGCAGACTCCTAAACTACTAGTATGAAGAAGATAGAAAAAAAAAACCCACCACAGGTAGGTATACAATTATGGACGAGCACTGACGACACAGAGGTAGCTACAGCCGTGGACTACCGTACTGCGTCTGCTAGTATAGAGATGATAATGATATAAAAAATATATATATATCACTACTGCAGGTATATATAATATATTGACGGACTTGCTGGACACTGTCAGCAGACTCCTAAACTACTAGTATGAAGAAGATAGAAAAAAAAACCCCACCACAGGTAGGTATACAATTATGGACGAGCACTGACGACACAGAGGTAGCCACAGCCGTGGACTACCATACTGCGTCTGCTAGTATAGAGATGATAAAGATGATAGAGATGAACAAAAAAAATATAACACTACTGCAGGTAAATATTTATATAATATAATGAACGACGGACCTGCTGGACACTCAGCAGAATGTGTTTATAGAATAAAAAAAAAAACACCACAGGAGTGTTTAACTTTTTCAGGCAGACAATATACTGGTGGTCACTGGTCAGTCACACTGGCAGCAAAAGTGTGCACTGTACTCCTGCTATAACTGCACCCCAGTCTCCCCCACAATTCAGCTGTGTGAGCAGTGAGCACTCAGCACAGTCAGATATACATATAGATGATATTATCATGCAGCACACTGAGGCTGAGCACAGATATGGTATGTGACTGTGTATCGTTTTTTTTCAGGCAGAGAACGGATTATATTAAATAATAAATAAAACTGGTGGTGGTCAGTCACTAGTAACTATCAGCAAAACTCTGCACTCTGAGTACTCCTAATGCTCCCCAAAATTACTAAGTAATCAACTCAAGTGTCTCTATCTATTCTAACGGAGAGGACGCCAGCCACGTCCTCTCCCTATCAATCTCAATGCACGTGTGAAAATGGCGGCGACGCGCGGCTCCTTATATAGAATACGAGTCTCGCGATAGAATACGAGCCTCGCGAGAATCCGACAGCGGGATGATGATGTTCGGGCGCGCTCGGGTTAACCGAGCAAGGCGGGAAGATCCGAGTCTGCCTCGGACCCGTGTAAAAAGGCTGAAGTTCGGGGGGGTTCGGATTCCGAGGAACCGAACCCGCTCATCTCTACTTTATATACAGTACTACTTAAATATCCCCTTTGTGGAACAGAGGGTAAAAATGATGATCCCCTTTGTTAAGGCATACACATGTGGCCAGATGTAATGGCTTGTGAGACGGCCCGGAGCTCTGGGACTCCAGCCGAACTCTTACGTTTTTTTTTAAAGCTGCAAATGTTTACAAGGCAAAACCTGGTTGGTTTTGCCTTGTAAATGTTTGCTGCTTTAAAAAAAACTTGCAGGTTTGGCCGGAGTCTCAGAGCTCCAGCCGTCTCACAAGCCATTACCTCTGGCCCATGGTTTCTTATTCAAGTGTACCCAATAAAGCAGGGCAGTGTCTGTCATTGATATACACATACGTTCTGATTTGTTATCATGCAGTGGTTCCCAAACTTTTTTGAATCGCATCACTCTAGAGTATCAGCACCCCTAGGCCAAAAGTTTCTTATTGAGAAACTCAACAAACATTATAAAATTATGTAAATTGTGCTTACATGTTATCTAGAGGTTCAGTTGTGTGGTAGTGGACAGGGTTGCAATTCTCTTTGCCCACATAGTTTAATGATTGGCAGGCAGTGGTGCCAGAGGGGGCGGCAGTGTAGGCTCAGGTCCCCCCTCCCCCTTACCTGGCAGCAGCAGCTGCAGCTCTTCTCCTCAGCCCAGAACACGCTGCTGTATGCTGGGCTACAGTGTGGCCAGGAAGGCTCTTAAAATACAATTTATTCTATATTATTTCCTAAGGGCGCATGGCCGCGCCTCTTGTGATTAGGCCCTGTCCCTGAAAAGTACCTGGGCCCCACCAGGATCTCTACTGCCCTGTTGGCAGGCACCAGTGCTGGTCTTGATTATCACATTGGGCAAAAATAATTGTATCTGGTACTGGACCACCAACCCATGGTCCCCTTGCAAGTGCCATGTGGAACCCAGTTTGGGAACCAAAAATATATTGATGCTATATAGAGTGCTCAGGATCTGTCAACTGTTTAAGAACAGGATGGATTACTGCCTGGGCACAGACCTGTTTGGACATAACTGATGCATCTGGAGTAGCGATGTTGAATTTTGGGGTTGTCATTTGGTTTGTGGAGTACATTCCTCTGTGTCTCCCTCTTAAGCAACCTACAGTTTGTGGCTGCATTTGTTTTACAGCAGGTTGTTAAGGGCTATATACTGTAGTGACAGGGACTATCATTTTGTGGATGAGGCTAATGCTTTACTGCCTATTATGTTACTGGTGGATTTAAAGGCATTATTGTATTGTGTATTGACATTATTAGATGGATCTTTATGTCTATATTTTTAAATGTGCACATCTCTAATGCTGGGTACACAGTCACACTGATAGATGTATCTGCAGATATATCTATCTATAGGCAGATCTGCCAGTGTTGTGCATACACACTACCTGATCCGTCGTGACATGCGCCCACCCAGTTGAGCAGTCCAACACTGGCGGCCTCTGCAGCATGTGTACGGGCGGGCAGCTTAAGATGTTTAATTTGCATTGGAATTTAATTAACCACAAGTTGGCTTGCAGTTCAAGTGCAGCTATCTGCCATATTTCCTGTACCACAAAACATCCAGATTTTTGGCAGCAAAAAAAATTGTGAGTCTAGGGCGAGATCACGTGCCGATGGCAGTGAATTGCGGTACTGTACATTAGTGTATACATTTACTAACATAGCACCTAATTTATAATGGTTATGTCTGTAACAATCCAAGATTTATCTGTATTTGAGGATTTCTGTAGCATTCTTATTACTTACATAATAATGAATATATATAATATATAATTAGAACATATGTGCACCACTTTTCTCCTACTTACCAAAACTCTGGTATCATGGCTTTAAATTACATAGAGGTTCTTCACATTTGTTGTGGACTGTTAGTTCTCATTTATCCTGGGAGAATAGATGAATCTTTAAATACATAATTATGACACTAATGGCGAACCATTGGTTCAGTTGCATTCCACAACCTATGATATCACTTAATATCTTGGGCTCTGATGGCAAATCAGTGGGCTGTTTTATGTTAAACTCAGTAGAAAATGCTAATATCATGAGTGTTATGAAATTCCCCACCATATTTGGACAATGTTCTTAGATTGGACCCTAAACACTGCCAAGAATCTCATTGGCAGGAGAAAAAATGCCACTCAAGTGAAGACATACTTTTGACTAGGAGTATAGATTGTAGTCTGTCTATTTTAAAGTTAATTTAATCCTTGTCACACTAAAACGTCAGCTGACTTTATATATGTGGTTAATGTAAGCCAACTTTTGCTTGTAGGTCAGCAGATTTATTTAGACTACATGAAGTCTATATAAATAATAATATAAAGTAAGCTTATGATATAAATGTGCATGGACCTGACAAATGATTTATATGCACATTTATTAAAAATGGTTTTCATTTTGTAAATGGTTACTTTTTAAAGGTTAAAATTATGTTTTAAATGTGATTATTGTTATCATTCAGTGGGGGGAATTCAAATGTTTGAAAAGTCGGTTGGGTATCTGTTTTTTCCTCTCTATTAGATAGGGAAAAACAGACACCCAACTGACTTTTCAAACAATTGAATATCACCCTTTGTGTATTAGTCTCAAAATTGTCATTTCATGAATGCTCATATAAATAGTTTAAACGTCTTAAAGTAGGTGTGCACAGCCTGAGGCTTGGATCCCCTAAGTGTCAGATTTGTAATACATACTTTTTTGACCCTTGAACAATGCCTCTCTGACTTTTGGGGTTCTTAAACAATGCCTCAGCCACACTTTGGGCAGTATCCAATTAGTCGTAGTAAATTACCTCCGCTGATTGTATCGCCTGGGGCTATCCTATTAGCCCTGATAAACCGGTACGAGGCGTGGCTAATCAGGGATTTTGTGTCACTTGCCTCAGACAGGCTAAATAAATTCCCCCGGAAACAGCATGTTTTCATGTGCTCCAATCCAGCACAACCACGTCATACGACGGCCCCTTAGAAGAGCAGCCTCGAGTGAGAATCGGCAGGTCCGACTGAGCAGTCTCCAGCTTGCAGAGTGTCTGCCTTCCGCCAAGGAGAAAGACCCATGAGCAGCGCAGTGGATCCCTGACCATTTAAATCAAGTAATAAAATATATCCAGGGGTGGGGGTAAAGTCACAAAACCCCTTTTATCAAGTCCCTGCTCATGCCTAGTATTGAAAAGTTCAAATGTTATTCATCAATTTTGTTTTGATGTATTGCCTTTAGGAAAGGTAAATAAGGACACAGAGGTGTAGCCAGTAGCACATGAGTACTACAGCGCCTCCTCCAAGTGTGCATGTGGGATTAAATTAAAGGGGGGGGGGGATAATGTTAGGGGCAGTATCAAACTGGGGCATGGAGTAATTTCACGAATTAATTCCTGTTTTGTGTGTATGAAATAAAAATACACCTTACCTATTTGGTGGTTTCTCTGCAATGGGGTATCCGCTGAAGAAATTGATCCTCCCTGGGCAGATAGTGTCTTTAGTCGGTATCCTGTATTCATGTAGAGATCACATGGTCCGGAAGATGCCTGTTTGTGTACGAATACAACCAATGTCATCATCATACAACAGAGGTTCAATCAGAGTCATGACCCCTTTGTCACTCCTGCCCGATATCCCCTACAGCCTCCTGGCCTGTTATTCCTGCCCCATTACTCCTTCCTCCTGCCCCTCCGGTCTCCTGCCCCCTGTCACTCCAGTGCCTGTAACTCTAGCCTCCTGCCCCGTCACTCCAGCATCCTGTCACTCCAACATTTAGCCCCCAGTCACTCCAGCCTTCAGCCCCATCACTCAAGCCTTTTGTGTCACCAAAATAGCCAACCCCTTTCATGGCTCCCTCTGACTTACCTTCCTCTCTTCAGCCTGCATGCTCGTCTTCCTTAAAGGTTACTGGGTGACACAATGTTTCTGCTGTCAGCATCTCAGATGGAAATTCTGCATCCCTCCCTCCCGTTAACATAAGCATCTGCTGTAAAGACCAGGGGAAAAACATGGAGCAGACAGAGACCACTGCCTGTGGGTTTCCTGTATCAGCTGCATATCCTGCTATGTAAAAATGTCACCCTGAAGAGAAGAAGCCTGGTGAGTACCAGCTGGGTGCAGGTTAGCAGGGTGAAGGGGTAATGCCACAGGATGAGTTAACATGAATGTGGTTTAGGCAGATGGTGGAGAATACTGCCCTGCTGCTGGGGTGCAAATTCCTGCACTGCTATTTCTGTGCTGGGTCTCGCTGACAAAGACTGCTGTGTGACTCCTGGGAGAGGACATGTGATAGGCTCCTGGTAGATTGTGCTGGTTCCTATTACAGGGTGATAAATGTCACCAGCAGCAACAGGTCACAGCCAGGGACTTCCAGCATCTAATTGACCTGCTTTTCACTACCTGCCATCTTGTCTCCCACCTGTCAACTTATATGAGTCTCTTTGTATGCTGTTCCTCTGGCGATAATCTTCCTTATTAATTAGATGTCTCTACCTTCAGCAGTGTAGCGTGGAGGAATACGTGGCTGTGAGCTGCGTATGGACGGAATGAGCGCTGCTGGGTTCTATTGCGCGGTGGCTGTTGGCCGCCAGTGCACTGCACATAGAAGCAGCGATTGCATGACTGCGGCTGCAGTGCCCGTCACGCAGCAGGCGCCTGGAGCATGAGCTCCACCGGAGCTATCCTCGCTACACCCCTGGTGGAAGTTAGAAACAAGTATAAGTGGGGCCCACTTAAGCATGTGTAAGTGCCAGTGCAGCCTGTTTATGTAAAGACATAATGTAATGTCTGTAAAGACATTCTAGGTCTGAGCTCTCATCATGGGAATAATACAAGATTTATTTTTGTAAATATAGAATGATGGAACATAATCTGTACTTCAAGCTTATACATTTTGTGCCTTGACTGTAAATATCATTATAATATCTAAAATTTACCAGCTCAGGGAACCTCTATGATAAAATCCAAATGAGTATGACTGGACTATAGGAACGGCCTGTGAAACTATTTGTTGTGGAAAAAAAACCTCAGTTTGTCTAAGAAGGGTCAGTGGTATTTCATTTCTTTAATGCTTCATTGTTCCAGTTGCATAAACTATAACCTCCCATTCACAATAAAGCCCTGTTAGATTTACAGCCAGCTAAAATGTTCCTCAGATAAAGTGGCAGCAATTAAAGGCTTGGTTTTACTTGTATAATAAATGCATTGTGCGTAGTGTAATATTTTTCCATTTGATTAAAATGCTGTCTCTGTGTCATAATCGCCTCTCTGAGGTATATGCAGCACATTCATCGCTCAACTGTCTGTTTGGCATTAACACTAAATAAGTGTAAGAAAGTAATAGCTACTTATTTCAGGCTGTTGGCAAATGATGAGACCCATTCAAGTCACCTGCTCAAATATATGAATATTATCATAAAGACTTATGACACAAATAGGCTATTTAACAGGAGTGTGATTAACATTTTAGCTGTTTTGAATTGTACTAGTACACACTAGAGATAAACACGATTTCATGCCCAGCGAGTGCTTTTTCTTCCCTTTTAATTGTGTTTCAGACAGTATGTGCCTGAACATAAATATCCAAGTGCATTGATACTGAAGACTGTGTCACAATTGTGAGAATCATTCAGCACTTTACTATATATATATATATATATATATATATATATAGTATATAGCCTATATAGCTCTCTGTTGTCTACAGAGAATATTAAATTATTCATATCATCCCATGCCCCAATGAAATTTACAATCCGTATTCCCTACCACACACATATAGACAGGGACTGGCTGGCAACTTTCAGCCTGGGGGTTAAACACAATCATGAGGCCCCAGCGTTTGTACCAGCAAATTTGTGATGGGGAAATTAGTGTAATAAAAATCTTGCTGAAGTGGTTTATCTAATGTAGGTGTGGTTTAAATAGTCATTGAAATTTGTAAAAAGATATGTTAAATAGAGATGAGCGCCTGAAATTTTTCGGGTTTTGTGTTTTGGTTTTGGGTTCGGTTCCGCGGCCGTGTTTTGGGTTCGAACGCGTTTTGGCAAAACCTCACCGAATTTTTTTTGTCGGATTCGGGTGTGTTTTGGATTCGGGTGTTTTTTTCTAAAAACACTAAAAAACAGCTTAAATCATAGAATTTGGGGGTCATTTTGATCCCAAAGTATTATTAACCTCAAAAACCATAATTTACACTCATTTTCAGTCTATTCTGAATACCTCACACCTCACAATATTATTTTTAGTCCTAAAATTTGCACCGAGGTCGCTGTGTGAGTAAGATAAGCGACCCTAGTGGCCGACACAAACACCGGGCCCATCTAGGAGTGGCACTGCAGTGTCACGCAGGATGTCCCTTCCAAAAAACCCTCCCCAAACAGCACATGACGCAAAGAAAAAAAGAGGCGCAATGAGGTAGCTGTGTGAGTAAGATTAGCGACCCTAGTGGCCGACACAAACACCAGGCCCATCTAGGAGTGGCACTGCAGTGTCACGCAGGATGGCCCTTCCAAAAAACCCTCCCCAAACAGCACATGACGCAAAGAAAAAAAGAGGCGCAATGAGGTAGCTGTGTGAGTAAGATTAGCGACCCTAGTGGCCGACACAAACACCGGGCCCATCTAGGAGTGGCACTGCAGTGTCACGCAGGATGTCCCTTCCAAAAAACCCTCCCCAAACAGCACATGACGCAAAGAAAAAAAGAGGCGCAATGAGGTAGCTGACTGTGTGAGTAAGATTAGCGACCCTAGTGGCCGTCACAAACACCGGGCCCATCTAGGAGTGGCACTGCAGTGTCACGCAGGATGTCCCTTCCAAAAAAACCCTCCCCAATCAGCACATGATGCAAAGAAAAAGAAAAGAAAAAAGAGGTGCAAGATGGAATTGTCCTTGGGCCCTCCCACCCACCCTTATGTTGTATAAACAAAACAGGACATGCACACTTTAACCAACCCATCATTTCAGTGACAGGGTCTGCCACACGACTGTGACTGATATGACGGGTTGGTTTGGACCCCCCCCAAAAAAGAAGCAATTAATCTCTCCTTGCACAAACTGGCTCTACAGAGGCAAGATGTCCACCTCATCTTCACCCTCCGATATATCACCGTGTACATCCCCCTCCTCACAGATTATCAATTCGTCCCCACTGGAATCCACCATCTCAGCTCCCTGTGTACTTTGTGGAGGCAATTGCTGCTGGTCAATGTCTCCGCGGAGGAATTGATTATAATTCATTTTAATGAACATCATCTTCTCCACATTTTCTGGATGTAACCTCGTACGCCGATTGCTGACAAGGTGAGCGGCGGCACTAAACACTCTTTCGGAGTACACACTTGTGGGAGGGCAACTTAGGTAGAATAAAGCCAGTTTGTGCAAGGGCCTCCAAATTGCCTCTTTTTCCTGCCAGTATAAGTACGGACTGTGTGACGTGCCTACTTGGATGCGGTCACTCATATAATCCTCCACCATTCTATCAATGTTGAGAGAATCATATGCAGTGACAGTAGACGACATGTCCGTAATCGTTGTCAGGTCCTTCAGTCCGGACCAGATGTCAGCATCAGCAGTCGCTCCAGACTGCCCTGCATCACCGCCAGCGGGTGGGCTCGGAATTCTGAGCCTTTTCCTCGCACCCCCAGTTGCGGGAGAATGTGAAGGAGGAGATGTTGACAGGTCGCGTTCCGCTTGACTTGACAATTTTGTCACCAGCAGGTCTTTCAACCCCAGCAGACCTGTGTCTGCCGGAAAGAGAGATCCAAGGTAGGCTTTAAATCTAGGATCGAGCACGGTGGCCAAAATGTAGTGCTCTGATTTCAACAGATTGACCACCCGTGAATCCTTGTTAAGCGAATTAAGGGCTGCATCCACAAGTCCCACATGCCTAGCGGAATCGCTCCCTTTTAGCTCCTTCTTCAATGCCTCCAGCTTCTTCTGCAAAAGCCTGATGAGGGGAATGACCTGACTCAGGCTGGCAGTGTCTGAACTGACTTCATGTGTGGCAAGTTCAAAGGGCATCAGAACCTTGCACAACGTTGAAATCATTCTCCACTGCACTTGAGACAGGTGCATTCCATCTCCTATATCGTGCTCAATTGTATAGGCTTGAATGGCCTTTTGCTGCTCCTCCAACCTCTGAAGCATATAGAGGGTTGAATTCCACCTCGTTACCACTTCTTGCTTCAGATGATGGCAGGGCAGGTTCAGTAGTTTTTGGTGGTGCTCCAGTCTTCTGTACGTGGTGCCTGTACGCCGAAAGTGTCCCGCAATTTTTCTGGCCACCGACAGCATCTCTTGCACGCCCCTGTCGTTTTTTAAAAAATTCTGCACCACCAAATTCAAGGTATGTGCAAAACATGGGACGTGCTGGAATTTGCCCATATTTAATGCACACACAATATTGCTGGCGTTGTCCGATGCCACAAATCCACAGGAGAGTCCAATTGGGGTAAGCCATTCCGCGATGATCTTCCTCAGTTGCCGTAAGAGGTTTTCAGCTGTGTGCGTATTCTGGAAAGCGGTGATACAAAGCGTAGCCTGCCTAGGAAAGAGTTGGCGTTTGCGAGATGCTGCTACTGGTGCCGCCGCTGCTGTTCTTGCGGCGGGAGTCCATACATCTACCCAGTGGGCTGTCACAGTCATATAGTCCTGACCCTGCCCTGCTCCACTTGTCCACATGTCCGTGGTTAAGTGGACATTGGGTACAACTGCATTTTTTAGGAGACTGGTGAGTCTTTTTCTGACGTCCGTGTACATTCTCGGTATCGCCTGCCTAGAGAAGTGGAACCTAGATGGTATTTGGTAACGGGGGCACACTGCCTCAATAAATTGTCTAGTTCCCTGTGAACTAACGGCGGATACCGGACGCACGTCTAACACCAACATAGTTGTCAAGGACTCAGTTATCCGCTTTGCAGTAGGATGACTGCTGTGATATTTCATCTTCCTCGCAAAGGACTGTTGAACAGTCAATTGCTTACTGGAAGTAGTACAAGTGGGCTTACGACTTCCCCTCTGGGATGACCATCGACTCCCAGCGGCAACAACAGCAGCGCCAGCAGCAGTAGGCGTTACACGCAAGGATGCATCGGAGGAATCCCAGGCAGGAGAGGACTCGTCAGACTTGCCAGTGACATGGCCTGCAGGACTATTGGCATTCCTGGGGAAGGAGGAAATTGACACTGAGGGAGTTGGTGGGGTGGTTTGCGTGAGCTTGGTTACAAGAGGAAGGGATTTACTGGTCAGTGGACTGCTTCCGCTGTCACCCAAAGTTTTTGAACTTGTCACTGACTTATTATGATTGCGATGCAGGTGACGTATAAGGGAGGATGTTCCGAGGTGGTTAACGTCCTTACCCCTACTTATTACAGCTTGACAAAGGGAACACACGGCTTGACACCTGTTGTCCGCATTTCTGGTGAAATACCTCCACACCGAAGAGCTGATTTTTTTGGTATTTTCACCTGGCATGTCAACGGCCATATTCCTCCCACGGACAACAGGTGTTTCCCCCCGTTTGCCTGACTTAAACAAACCACCTCACCATCAGAATCCTCCTGGTCAATTTCCTCCCCAGCGCCAGCAACACCCATATCCTCCTCATCCTGGTGTACTTCAACACTGACATCTTCAATCTGACTATCAGGAACTGGACTGCGGGTGCT
Organism: Pseudophryne corroboree; assembly: GCF_028390025.1. NCBI lineage: Eukaryota > Metazoa > Chordata > Amphibia > Anura > Myobatrachidae > Pseudophryne > Pseudophryne corroboree. The sequence goes on from NC_086448.1 coordinate 505,321,908, forward strand.
CCTTCCAGCACTTGCAGGGGGCGTGCAAATGGTGGAAGGCGCATGCTCTTCACGTCCAGTGTTGGGAAGGTCAGGCATCGCAACCGACACAATTGGACTCTCCTTGTGGATTTGGGATTTCAAAGAACGCACAGTTCTTTGCGGTGCTTTTGCCAGCTTGAGTCTTTTCAGTTTTCTAGCGAGAGGCTGAGTGCTTCCATCCTCATGTGAAGCTGAACCACTAGCCATGAACATAGGCCAGGGCCTCAGCCGTTCCTTGCCACTCCGTGTGGTAAATGGCATATTGGCAAGTTTACGCTTCTCCTCCGACAATTTTATTTTAGGTTTTGGAGTCCTTTTTTTACTGATATTTGGTGTTTTGGTTTTGACATGCTCTGTACTATGCCATTGGGCATCGGCCTTGGCAGACGACGTTGCTGGCATTTCATCGTCTCGGCCATGACTAGTGGCAGCAGCTTCAGCACGAGGTGGAAGTGGATCTTGATCTTTCCCTAATTTTGGAACCTCAACATTTTTGTTCTCCATATTTTAATAGGCACAACTAAAAGGCACCTCAGGTAAACAATGGAGATGGATGGATTGGATACTAGTATACAATTATGGACGGGCTGCCGAGTGCCGACACAGAGGTAGCCACAGCCGTGAACTACCGCACTGTACTGTGTCTGCTGCTAATATATAGACTGGTTGATAAAGAGATAGTATACTCGTAACTAGTATGTATGTATAAAGAAAGAAAAAAAAACCACGGTTAGGTGGTATATACAATTATGGACGGGCTGCCGAGTGCCGACACAGAGGTAGCCACAGCCGTGAACTACCGCACTGTACTGTGTCTGCTGCTAATATATAGACTGGTTGATAAAGAGATAGTATACTCGTAACTAGTATGTATGTATAAAGAAAGAAAAAAAAACCACGGTTAGGTGGTATATACAATTATGGACGGGCTGCCGAGTGCCGACACAGAGGTAGCCACAGCCGTGAACTACCGCACTGTACTGTGTCTGCTGCTAATATATAGACTGGTTGATAAAGAGATAGTATACTCGTAACTAGTATGTATGTATAAAGAAAGAAAAAAAAACCACGGTTAGGTCACTGGTATATACAATTATGGACGGGCTGCCGAGTGCCGACACAGAGGTAGCCACAGCCGTGAACTACCGCACTGTACTGTGTCTGCTGCTAATATATAGACTGGTTGATAAAGAGATAGTATACTCGTAACTAGTATGTATGTATAAAGAAAGAAAAAAAAACCACGGTTAGGTGGTATATACAATTATGGACGGGCTGCCGAGTGCCGACACAGAGGTAGCCACAGCCGTGAACTACCGCACTGTACTGTGTCTGCTGCTAATATAGACTGGTTGATAAAGAGATAGTATACTACTAATATTATATACTGGTGGTCAGGTCACTGGTCACTAGTCACACTGGCAGTGGCACTCCTGCAGCAAAAGTGTGCACTGTTTAATTTTAATATAATATTATGTACTCCTGGCTCCTGCTATAACCTATAACTGGCACTGCAGTAGTGCTCCCCAGTCTCCCCCACAATTATAAGCTGTGTGAGCTGAGCAGTCAGACAGATATATAATATATATAGATGATGCAGCACACTGGCCTGAGCCTGAGCAGTGCACACAGATATGGTATGTGACTGAGTCACTGTGTGCTGTGTATCGCTTTTTTCAGGCAGAGAACGGATTATAAATAAAAGTGGTGGTCACTGGTCACCATCAGCAAAACTCTGCACTGTACACTACTGAGTACTCCTAATGCTCCCCAAAATTAGTAAATCAAGTGTCTCTCTAATCTATTCTAATTCTAAACGGAGAGGACGCCAGCCACGTCCTCTCCCTATCAATCTCAATGCACGTGTGAAAATGGCGGCGACGCGCGGCTCCTTATATAGAATCCGAGTCTCGCGATAGAATCCGAGCCTCGCGAGAATCCGACAGCGTCATGATGACGTTCGGGCGCGCTCGGGTTAACCGAGCAAGGCGGGAAGATCCGAGTCGCTCGGACCCGTGAAAAAAAACATGAAGTTCTGGCGGGTTCGGATTCAGAGAAACCGAACCCGCTCATCTCTAATGTTAAAGAGCTATAAAGAAAAAATACAAAACCTTAAAACTAGCCCCTATGGTTGCGCTAACCCAGACGGATCAAAAAGTTTGGCGGGTCTGGCGGCAACCGCAGCTCCAGCAATCCCACCAGTGCTACCACCTTCACTTATGGGCAGCAGTATGCCCTTCCAGACAGCTCAGGCTTGGCTGGGTCATGACTTACAGTGTCACGGTGGCGTGATATTATAGCTCACACAGCTGCGCATGCATGCTGCATGGCCACTCAGTGCTCTGCAGTGATACCATTTACACCATGCCTGACAGCTCCTCCTGCGGTTACATGGTCACCTCCCTAACAGCTTCTCCTCCTGTGTTAACACCATACCTGGCAGCTGCTGCTCCTCCTGTGGGTTACACCTTCCCTGACAGCTTCATCTCCTCCTGTGGTTACACCTTCCCTGACAGCTCCTTCTCTGCAGTATCCTTGTGTCCAATACAAGGATGAGCCCTTTCTTATCATCATTGCATCACGAGAATGGCTTCCAAAAAACTCCCACAGATGCCAACTACACCTGTCCCCCGACACCCTCTCACCCTTCCAAACACCACACCTGTCCCTGCAGACCCAATGTCTTTGTTTTTTTCTGTAGGAGCCAATCCGTGTGATTTTTTTCTTGTAGAGGCTAATATGTGTGTTTTATTCCCGTTTGACCAATGTATGTGATTTGTAATAGTACATTTCTCGCAGAGGGTGCTAGTACAACTGGGGCTGGCTCTGCCTCTATACAATAAACACATTTAAAATTAGGCTCCAAAGCTGACCACCTCTCGTCGCTCAATAAAAATCATGTGCCAGATCACCCCCCCTCCCCCCTTTGTGTAAGACCCTAAATTTTACAATACCACACCTCCTTAATCACACCCCAGAATGGGATCAGTATGATTTACCAATGGACGGGATGCCGGTGGTCAGAATACCAACAGCGTCATCCCGTCCATTAGAAAATGGACAGCCTAGTCTAAAGTACCCTAAAGCTCCCTTCTGGGTGCCTAACCCTCATTCCCAGCTACCTAAACCTAACCTTCCTCGCTTGATGCCTAACCCTAATCTCCCCTTCTCTGTGCCTAAACATATCCCTCCTTCCCCGGTCCCTAACCTTCCCGGCCCTGCACCCTAAACCTAGCACCACTTCTGCCTAAACTTATCCTTCCCCCCCATCGACACCCCCCCTCCCGGCAGCAGGACGCAAGCATGTCTGGCAAAATGGACGTTCGGAATTCCGGCTGTCTGCATTGTGACGCCAGTATCCCGAGCATCGCCAATATTTAGATGCTGTGCTTGTGGCATCCTTCGGGATCCAGGCGTCGGTATGTCGTCCACCGGGATACCGTACAAAGGGAACATTTCTGCATCCACCCAGAACCACGCACACTCACCTGATTAAAAACTATACCTTATATTGATACCTCCTTCTCACTCATGAAAAAAGCAAATTTCAGATTTCCCACCAACCCACCCACCCACCAACCAACCAACCGAAATAATTCCCTCATTAAAAGGCAGTAAGGATAGTGTAATAGTGATCATTATTGCCCCACAGAACTGAGGTGATAGGTTTTATTCCCACCATGGCCCTAACTGTGTAGAGTTTGTATATTCTCTCCATGCTTGTATAGGTTTCCTCCCATAATCCAAAAATATAATGGTAGTTTAATTTTCTCCCAATAAAAACTGATCCTAGTGTATAAGTATGTGTATGTACATGGGCAGACTAGATGGGCCAAGTGGTTTTTATCTGCTGTCAAATTCTAAGTTTATATGTAATAATCTAGATTTGTCCACCACCTACCCCCACCACCAACACCACACACTCATACACAGACACACATACAAATGCCACCTTAATTAATAGTAAAGGCAGTTATTATTCCCTCTTATAACAAGAATTAAAAATGCCCCATTGGTGCTCTTTATAACACGTTATGTCACACATAGTAGTGTCCTTTATGCATGATACCACACATAATAAAGGCCCCAAACACATTATTCCACCCACAGTAATGCCCCTTATAACACATTGGGATTTAAGGTAAAAACCAATGTAAACACTGTCTATAAATGATTTTGCACTCAACAGAGATGCTTTCCAGTGTGTCGGGCTGCTGGCGTCTGAAGCTGTTGTCAGTCCATGGTCCACATTAGTCTGTCCATGGTCCACATCCGCTTTCTCAGGCGCACACCCCCACCCCTCCCGACACACACATTGCGGGTCATTCCGACCCGTTCGCACTCAGCGGTTTGTCGCTGCGGTGCAAATGGTCCGGAATGCGCGGCGGTCGAACTGCGCACGCGCGTCATTGCCCAGCGACAGGGGTTGCCGGGTTACGTCGCGGACAACGTAGAAAGCGGTCGCAGAGACGACCGCAAGAAGATTGACAGAAAGAAGGCGTTCCTGGGAGTCTCCGGACCGTTGGTAGCCGTTTTCGGGGAGTGGAAAAGAAAACGCAGGCGTGTCCAGGAGAACGGAGGGCGGATGTCTGACATCAAAGCCGGCCCCAGCATCGCTGAGATCGTCGCACAGGGTAAGTATGTACTGGCCTAGTCTTGATCTGCTTGAAATGTTTTTATCTTCGCATGGCTGCACATCGCAGTCCTGCTAAGCTAATATACACTCCCCCATAGGCGTGAACTAGTTGATCGCAGCAGCAGCAAAAGGTTGCTGGCTGCGATCAAACCAGAATGACCACCATTGTTCATTAATACACTACGTGGCTGTGTTGTGATGCAGCCACACATTGGGGGTAATTCCAAGTTGATCGCAGCAGGAAATTTTTTAGCAGTTGGGCAAAACCATGTGCACTGCAGGGGGGGCAGATATAACATGTGCAGAGAGAGATAGATTTGGGTGTGGTGAGTTCAATCTGCAATCTAAATTGCAGTGTAAAAATAAAGCTGCCAGTATTTACCCTGCACAGAAACAAAATAACCCACCCAAATCTAACTCTCTCTGCAAATGTTATATCTGCCCCCCCTGCAGTGCACATGGTTTTGCCCAACTGCTAAAAAATATCCTGCTGCGATTTAACTTGGAATTACCCCCATTGATTTCAGAATCTCCACCCACTATCTCTACTCTGTGTCAGTTGGAGTTTCAAAAGGTAGACTCACCAGTGCCGGGCTGTGATGAAGAGGAAAGGGAGCAGACAGATGCCATCCTGACCCAGCACACACATACTCATTAGAAAGATAAAGGGGCCAACCCACCATTTCATTGACAGCTATACACACTTACCAATCGGCTGCTCGATATAACTGGGCGGTCATTTGAATTTACCTGCCCTGTTGTGATGTCAGTGTTGGCGGTCCCTACAGCCAGTGTAAGGGCAGAAGGTGTGTCACCTATACACACATGCAGATGCATTAATACAGCTTTCAGATATATATGCATTGGCTGATCTGAATGGCTGACCCAATATATCTGTTCACAGACATATCAAGGGTACGCACCCACGATCCGTTTGCAATATATTGTTCGTCGATGTGAAGAACTATATATCGACCAGTGTGTACCCAGTATAACAAAAGTCATGTAAACATAGGGAACATATAAAGTCAACAAACATAAAGTTCTGGTAGAAAATAAATAAAAACCATGGCTCCAGGACTGTTAGAAAATAATGATTACCACTGTGCAACCTTGCTGTTTTGAATTCTGCTACAGTTCTACCATACAGTGATTTAAATCAGTGTTTTTTTATGTGTCAGTCTTACTAGAGTTTGTTCACAATAATTTTTTAAAATGTATACTTTGACAGCTATGAGACTATGCTTCCCTTTTGAAATCATAGTAAACCACTGAGAGCCTTTCTCAGAGCAATAGAACTGAATTAACGGCAAATACTGTATTTTACAATATACTGTATTCCTTTGATCCCATGCTCCTCAGCATGAAACTTCTGTAATATCATGAGTTACGTAAGCTTTCATTTTTTAAGTGGTTATTTTTAAGTGGTAGTTATGAGATTCTCCAGACAAAAAAATTCAGTTTTCTAGAGTCCAAACAGTGATAAAAGTGAAAAAAGAATGTGGTTTCCCTGTCTCACAAGAAGCAATTAAGAATTATTGAGATGTCAAAATGCTGCATGCAATATAATATGTATTTCTCTAGCATCCATTAGAGATATTAGGGACACATTAGTACGATGGGTATAAACGGGGTCCAAAGGAGCCAGTGCACTTTAACTTTCTTCCACTGGGTGTGCTGGTTCCTCCCCTCTATGCCTCCTCCTACAGCAGTGTAGAAAAAGTGCCCTCAGGAGAGGATGCACACTCTGCTAGCTCCAGATTTTTTTCTTCAATTTCTTTTAAAGATTTATTTATTTCGGTATGCTGTTTGGGCAACAGCATGCCTGCGCCGTGAGAGTTAGGGGTGCAGAGCTTCTTCCCCTTGCAGGACCACCGTCCTGAGGGGTTGTTTGTTCAGCGGGGCAGCACATCTTGGCTGTCAAAACCGCAGCATGCCACACACCCCTAACAGATGCCTGAAGGTGAACATCCGTGGTGAGTACACACTGGGGGTCCCCCCGTTCATGCTGCGGCTATCAAACAGGTGAGGCATAAGGGTCCCTCCTGGGATCTGCTATTGCCCCTGTGTAAACTGGCTAGCGGTGGGCTTAATTGAGTTTTTATGTTTAGTTTTAAGCATGTTTGGAGACATTGCCAGTATAAAATCTTCAGTAGCGCCGGCGCCATTAAGGAGGGGCGGAGTTACATCAGAGCGGGCTCAGCAGCATTTTGGAGCCTTCCTCTGCAGATACAGCAGCAGCAGCCTCACACAGCTCCTCCAGACGCTGACAAACGCTGGATCACTGGTACAGGGTGTAGCTTGGCGGAGAGCCGCTAAAGTTGTGCACATTACACATTCCTAAAGGAAAATTGGGTTTTAAAACGAACAGTGTTTCACTGAACTAAATGCTGACAGCCTCACTGGGGCTCTCTGGCTTGGGTGTGCTGGTGCTTTCTCTTCATCTGTGTCTCCTGTCACATACAGTAGGGCAGGATTGCACAATAACAGTTACAATAACTGTGTTGTATGTGTATTGTTGTGTTACTTTTCACCATGGTAATACACAAGTTATGCAGCGTGTGTAACACCAGGTTCTCCCAACTCTCATCTGGTTCCATTTCATGTGAGCAGTGTAGTCAGTCCTCACAAAACGTTGAGGAGAATGTGGGGGAGAGTCACGAGCCTTCCTGGCTGGGTGCAATCAAAACTATGATGTCTGATATGTCATCTCAGCTCACTGCAAATTCCCACAAAACACAAGAACTGCAACAAGCAGTAGCAGATCTGGCTTCCAGGTCTGATGTTCCCCATCCACCCCTCTCTACTGCAGGTCCACATAAATGTGCTTTCCCTGCACTTCTATCAGATAATGATGATGATATACAGGATGATGGTGATGTGGGTCCGATAGGTGGTATTCCACTCCTACACAGGGTATTGAACCCCTCATTTTAGCTATAAGGGATGTGCTAAAGCTCCCCCTAAAGGACGCTGCAAATCAGCAGTCGTTTTTTCTCCCTCAAGACTGACTGTCACATTTCCTAATATAAAGAATTAGATGATTTATTTAAGCTAGCCTGGAAAAATCCAGATAAGAAATATCAGGTGTCAAAACGGTTTTTGCATACATTCCCCTTTGCCCCTGAGGGCAGAAAGTTCTGGGAAGAATCTCTGGCTGTAGACGTCTCAGTCTCTTGCCTCTCTAAGAAGGCGGTGCTCTGGGCTCCAGGCTCCTTTAAAGTAAAGGACCCAGGGGATAAAAAAATTGAGACCACACTGAAATCTATCTACAATGCTGCAGGTGTATCTCAAAGATCGGTCATTGCAGGTTGCTGGATGACACATGCAATTCACTCCTGGGTTACTAAAATTCAGGAGGGTCACTTGGGTGACATGACCCTGGTTACTACGGTAACTTTCCTAAAACACATTAAGGACATGGCAAGAGTCCTCTGTGATTCCCTAAAAGAGAGACCACTGCTATGGCTGTGTTGGCACGCAGAGCCATATGGTCACGACAGTGGATTGCAGACGCTGACTAATGCAATGTGGAATCTCTTCCCTTTACAGGTGAATGGCTCTTCAGAGGCAAATTGGAAGCGTGGATCTCCAACGTTACTGCTGGGAAATCTGCATTTCTTCCCTCTGAGGCTTCGCCTGCTAGACGTACCTACCCGTTACCGTCTACTCAGTCCTTTCGGTCAACCAGATTTCGATCTAGGGCCAGAGGTGCATCTAATGCAGCAAGAGGCACCAGGGGTAAACCTAAGAAACCAGCCATTGCCTGCTCTCAAGAACAGAGCACCAGTTCAGCTTCCGCAAAAACCTCAGCATGATGTTGCCTGCCCAACCCCGGGAGGATATCTACGTTCGAGCAAGGTTCAGCCACATCTGGGAAAGGTCCTGCCATGACGCCTGGGTAAGGGACCTTATTTCTCAGGGTTACAAGCTGGAGTTCGACAGTGCTCCTCCCCAATAATTTTTCAAATCAAACTTACCAGCTTTGAAAAATATGCGTGTTACACTACTACAGGCCATCACAAAGTTGGTCCAGTCCCAAGTCATTGTTCCAGTATCCCTGCAACAGCAGGGACAAGGTGTCTGTTCGTTGTGCCAAAACGAGAGTGGTCTGTGAGGCCAATTTTGAATCTGAAGTGCTTGAATCCTTACGTAAAGGTTTTCAAATTCAAGATGGAATCTGAGAGCAGTGATCACAGGCCTGGAACATCAGGAATTCCTAGTGTCCCTGGATATCAAGGACGCCTACCTCCATATCCCAATTTGGCCTCCTCATCAGGCCTATCTGAGGTTCGCCCTACTGAACGATCACTGCCAGTTCCAGGCGTTACCCTTTGGCCTGTCTACAGCTCCGAGGGTGTTCACGAATGTGATGGCGGAAATGATGTTCCAGCTCAGGGATCAGGCGGTCAACGTGGTCCCTTACCTGGACGATCTCCTGATAAAAGCGAGTTCCAGGGAGCTCCTACTGCTCCATATAGTTCGCACTATTCAACTTCTGTCACACCACGGGTGGATCCTCAATCTACAGAAGTCCCATCTGGAGACATCTCAGCGGCGCAGAAAGTGTTCCTCCCAGAGGACAAACTGAGAACTCTCCAGGAAATGGTTCGCATGGTTCTCATACCGACTCGAGTTTCCATTCATATTTGCATAAGATTGTTGGGAAAGATGGTAGCCTCGTACGAGGCCATTCAGTATGGAAGGTTTCATGCCAGTCGCTTTCAATTAGACATCCTGAACAAGTGGTCCAGTTCCCATCTTCAGATGCATTGGATGACTCAACTGTCACCCCAGGCCAGAATTTCACTCCTGTGGTGGCTGCAGTCTTCCAATCTCTGGAAAGATCGGCGCTTCGGGATTCAGGATTGGATCCTCCTCACGACGGATGCAAGTCTGGGTTGGGGGCTGTCACCCAAAGGGGTGCAGTTCCAGGGCAGGTGGTCTGCCCAAGAGGCACTATTTCCGATCAACATCCTGGAACTTCGGGCTATCTACAATGCTCTGATCCAGGCCTCCCTTCTGCTCCGCGATCAGGCAATCCAGGTCCAGTCGGACAACGCCACGGCCGTGGCGTACATCAATCGACAAGGAGGGACAAAAAGCATGGCCTGCATGTAAGAAGTATCAAGAATACTCCTCTGGGCGGAAAGAAATGCAATAGCACTGTCTGCAATCTTCATTCCGGGAGTAGACAACTGGGAAGCGGACTTCCTGAGTCACCACGATCTCCACCCAGGGGAGTGGGGCCCTCATCCTCAGGTGTTTCAACTGATCATCGACCGGTGGGGTTGCCCCCAGATCGACATGATGGCGTCTCGCCTCAACAAGAAACTTTGCTGCTATTACTCGTGAACTGGAGACCCTCAGGCATGCTCAGTGGATTCACTGACGTCGCCTTGACCTTACCAGCTGGTCTACGTATTTTCTCAGATTCCGTTGATCCCAAAGGTGCTCAAGAGGACCCAGCATCAAGGAGTGCAAGCAATTCTGCTTGCCCCGGAGAGCGTGGTATGCGGATCTTCTGGACATTTCCGTCGAAGACCCTTGGCCTCTACCACTCAGAAGAGTTCTTCTTCAACAAGGACCGTTCGTCTGGCCGGACTTACGGCGGCTTCGTTTGACAGCATGGAAGTTGAGCATAACATCTTAGCTCACAAGGGACTTTCCAAAAAAGTTATTGCCACTATTGTGCAAGTCTGGAAGCCTGTGACGTCAAAACACTATCATAACATCTGCCGGAGCTATGTCTCCCGGTGCGAGGAACGCACATATCCATCTGCCAAATTTCACTTGGAAAGATTTCTTAGTTTCCTGAAGGCTGGAGTGGATCAAGGCTTAAGTCTGGGATCCATTAAGGTTCAGATTTCAGCTCTTTCAATCTTCTTCCAAAAGAAGTTAACTATACTGCCTGAAGTTCAGACCTCGTTGCAAGGGGTGCTTCACATCCAACCTCCGTTTGTGCCACCTACGGCACCTTGGGGTTTGGATGTGGTATTACGATTTCTGCAGTCCTCCTGGTTTGAACCTCTGATGACGGTAGAAGACAAGTACCTCACGTGGAAGACGGTGATGTTACTTGCCCTGGATTCTGCTAGACTTGTCTCAGAATTGGGGGCCTTATCGTATAAAAGCCCATACTTGGTCTTTTAAGAGGACAGAGCGGAGCTCCTGACTAGACAGCAGTCCCTGCCGAAGGTGGTCCCCGCGTTTCACTTGAATCAAACTATTGTGATTCCTTCCAGTTCTGGCACTTCGCCCCTCCGGAGGCATTGGATGCAGTGTGAGCATTGAAAATCTATGTCAAGAGGACGGCTTTGATCAGAAAGACGGATTCCTTGTTCGTGCTGTGTGATGCGCAGAAAAAGGGTTGCCCTGCTTCAAGGCAGTCTATTGCTCGTTGGATTCGGCTTACTATCCAACAGGCCTATGTGTCGGCAGCCTTACCTGTTCCACAGTCTCTGAAGGCCCACTCTTAGAGATCCTTGGAGTCTTCTTGGGCGACTGCCCATGGAGTCTCGGCCCTGAAGCTGTTCCGAGCAGCTACCTGGTCGGGGAAGAACATACATATTTCCTGCATATGGAGTGTATTAGTTTTTTTGTTTCTTATTCATTATTTATTTATTTTTGGTTTTTGGTTTTTCATTAGTTTATTTATTATTATTTTTTTATTTGTTTACTTTATATATATATATTTTTTTTTCTGTTAAAACAATGGTCTAATGTTGGTTTATGCATATACTGATGGATCCGATATAACTCGGTTCTTAGACACAGAGTTGATAGATACCGTCTGACATCTCAATATATTCTGTGCGCACTCAGTGGCGCATAGGGTTGAGTGATGTTCACCCATTGTAAGAACGTACGATACCTAGTTCAATTCCGACTTCAGTCCGTTAGCTGATAACAGTTATTTTGAATCTATGATTCCGCTGGTATTTTATATGTTATCCATATAGACAAATGTCTCCCCTCTTTACTATTTCTAAGGGGCATTAATGTACCCCCTTTAGAGGCTAGATATATGGATTTAGAGACATATATCTATTTGAGATATAATACGCAAGTTATATTATATTATATTTTTTCTGGTAGCGTTCTAAGCCCCACACAAGGGGTTAATTTCTTCAGTCTACACATGAGATTGAAGTGATCCATGCCTGGTCAATCATCACCTGTGACCTGGCATTATATTATCCTTCAACCACGTTATTAGTTATTTTATATATACCTTAACGAATATCGCTGTTCATTTTTTATATATATATATATTTTTTATGTATTTTTTATGTATCTGTATTTGCAAGTCAAGTCCGAAATAGATACATGTTTCATGTATTGTTAGGAGAGAGCCATATGGTTACAATTAATTTTCGTTTTTAAATGGAGATTAAGTGAAGACAGCTGTCTCCCCCGGACCCATTACGGTTAAATACTGGGGAACTTGGAGGAAGGAAATCACCTTTGAAAAAGTCACGTGGAGCGTGACGAAACGCGTTAGGACCCGCCTCCCGTACACCTTGCTCAGGTGTCTCACATGTGATACCAGCTCAGTGCCTTCAGACGCCCCGATTCCGAGTGGCTCCAAAGCTTTCAAATAGCCGTCGCCAACCACACTGCTCAAGCCGGGTGATTCCCGAACAGCACCTTCTCTCCTCTCCGCTACAGTGCCGTGTGTGGGTAACGCAGGATCCCTGTCCGGGGACGCCCGGTATATGGACCAACCCACTGGAGAGGTAATAATATATTATTAACGGACCCACTGGCTCTTTTATATCATCTACTATTGAAATTCTACACCTTGCATTTTTATGCATCATCACTGAGCACTTTGAACGGAATATGGACTTCAGCACAATATATATTACAGCTGTAATTTTACACAAGTTCACACAGTGCTGATACTGTGAGACACCGGACAGTGTTACTACTTATGCAAAACTATCTGTTTTATTCAGTTTCAACACTTTTAATGTCTATCACGTTTTAATAAATTGGTTGTCTTTTATATTGACATATTGGCTCTCTCCATTATTAATTAATCTTTCTGAAATCCAGCGCAGCCGGTTCCCTTTTCTTACCTGGTCGGGGAAGAACACCTTTGTGAAGTTCTACAAGTTTGATACCCTGGCCAAAGAGGATACCCAGTTTGGGCAGGCAGTGCTGCAGATGTCTCCGTATGTTCCCGCCCGTTCTGGAAGCTTTGGGACATCCCCATCGTACTAATGTGTCCCCACTATTCCTTATGGATGCTAGAGAAGATAGTATTTTAAATACCTACCGGTAAATCCTTTTCTCGTAGTCCATAAGGGATATTGGGCTCCTTCCTCTGTGCGGTGACTTTCTGCAGGTTCTCTGTTATGTGTTACCTGTTCAGCTGTTTGTTTCCAGCTGTTGCTGGCCCAGTTATGTTATGGTGTGCTGGTGTATAAATCTCACCACACTTCTCGTTATGTTCCTTCTCCCAAGTATGTAATTTCTCCTTTGGGCACTGTTTTACCTATAAGTGCCTGTGGGAGGGGGGCATGGAGGGGAGGAGCCAGCACACCCAGTGGAAGAAATTTAAAGTGCACTGGCTCCTTTGGACCCCATCTTTACCCATCGTACTAATGTGTCCCCAATATACCTTATGGACTACGAGAAAATGATTTACCGGTAGGTATTTCAAATCCTATGTTTCAGTTTAAGCTAAAATCATGGAGATGCAACAAGAGACTCGGATAGTGGATATCCTGAGTGCAGTAGTCAGGTAGTGTTGTCAATTGGTTTTGGCCTAAATGATATCAATTTAGATACAGTAATATGACATTTGTGCTGCTAAAAAAATTTATATATTGTGTAGTGTGAGGACAGTTGTTTTATAGAACTAGGAATCAAATTATTGAATTACAAAAAAAAAATTCTGTTCATAACAGACCCATGCCGACCACATAGAAATCTGTGTCCATGATAAAAGGTTCATGCCCAATAATGTTATGATTACAAAATATGGACAGTTGTGCCATCATAGCAGCTTACCATCATCACCTCTGTAACATATGCCCACAATACCTGCAATCAGCAAAATAGTGTGAAATCAGACATTTATCCAGCATACACAATACTATACTCTGATAACCATAACTACCAATGCATCAAAGTAGTATTTCCATCACATAATACCCTGTGTGCAGCATAATAGCCTTATGCACAACATATGCTGTCTGCCCTGCATAGCTTAAGATCTGCCACAGTCCTATGCCTGTAATGCACTGCCTAGCATTACATCTCTCCAACACTAAACTGACCTATGCCCATCACAGTCTTAGGTCTTCCATATTCTGCCATGTGCTAAGTGGGTGTGGTTCATAGGGTCGACCACACTTAGGTCAGCAGTGTCTAGGTCGACCACTGTTGGTCGACAGTAACTAAGTCGACACCCAAAATAGGTCAACCCAAGCATTAGGTCGACATGAGCAAGCTCGACATGACAAAAGGTAGACATGAGGTTTTTAAAAAAAAATGGTGTCGTTTTCTTCGTAGAGTGACCGGAAACCCCAATTAGTCCACTGTGTCCCCTCGCTCGCCATGTTTCAGGCAAGGTGCCTCGCTCCTCTACCGCTGTGCTTGGCACAGGTCCCAGTTTCCAATTGTAGTCCACGTGGATTGTAAAGTATGAAAAAGTTTTTAAAAAAAATAGTGAAAAGCTCACGTCAACCTTTTTGTCATGTCGACCTAGAACATGTCGCCATAGTGACCATCTCGACCTAGAAACACTGTTGACCTAATGCATGTCGACCAGTCATGACCCAGCACTATTATATGCAGCCCTTTGCTCAGAATAGCAGAGTTCCCACACCAATATAATGGTCAAGATGGACAACCTTAGTGTGCCACCATTAAGAGCGCCAGCAAGAGCTAGCCTTTGGTTTCAGTTAAAACAGTACAAAATGAGCAGTTTTGAGCAGTATTTTTAACAAAACAACCCCAACCTGTTGAACTGCATTGTCTTCCTTAATGTTTCACCACCATATCAGAGATTAGAATGCCCTGTTTAATATGAGAGCGCTAATGGAAAGGGAGCTCTGCATTTGCAGGCTATGAAACCACAGGGCCTCTGTCCAGTCACATGTGTTTTTTCCAATTAAATCGCCTTGTATTCTAACCATTGAAGCAGCAGGGTGTCACATTTAAACTGTGTGAATTCACCTAGTCAAATGGCAGCAAAAGGCTCCATTATTGAAACTGTTTCTTGTAGCTTGGGAGAGCGAATCCATCAGTGCTACCATGCTGACACTTGAGATGCCATGCAGCAAAAAAAAAAAATGCAGGTGCATGCTCTAAGCACTAAGAATAATGATAGTCGGGAAAAAAAAAAGTCAATTTATAATAAAAACGTGGAGTACTGTATAAAAGAGGTTCTTAGTACATGTGTAGCCAAAATGCTTGCCCATCCACCACGTCATGGTGAACCCCATCCCTAATACTAACACATTATATCAGTTTATGTAGGACTTACCTATAATAGCGTACATTCTAATATGTAGACGGCAATGTCGGTTTGACCTGAAAGTCTTCTGGTATGTTTACAAATGTTCATGAATGTGTGTCTATTTACACAATCTGTATATGTACTACATTAGTCATCTGAAATGGACCAAGTTAACATTCTGTGTAAGTGACGGGAATAATTACTGATATTCTTGAAAGGTTATTGCATTAACCTAATATATATTGCAAAATGAATCCTTTGATAGCCTTCTCATATAACAAAGTCTTCCTCTTCTGGATGAGAAAAGTCATGGAGAATGTAAAGTATGGCCTAACTGATCATCTGATATGTTGGAGATACTGTCTCACAGAAGCATTTACCAGACATGTTATTTTTATGAAAATGTTAGAAATGTTATACCCTGGTATATGTATATCCTGTCTCCATTTTACTACATTCTTTCATGGTTGTCCAATGATAATTTTAGTCACGAATAACAAGAAAAATCACTACCTAACAGCTGAATAAACGTCATGTAAAGCGAATGTTTTTGGAAAAAGTTTCCAACCCAGAATAAAAATCAAGTATATATTGCTGTTGTATATGTTTATCTCAACCCTCTGCATGTTGTATACATTTACGTTTATTTGAATTCAAAATGTTATGCCAACAGATAAAATGGGTGACTTGACTTTAATGGTGGCTTTATTTTCTTCTAGCTACCACCGATATCTATAGAAAAAGATAATATGCTTTCCTGTATAGTGAAAGTAAGAATTTTACAGACATTTGCACATTTCAATATTTAATTGTTAGAAAATATATGTATTTACAGAAAACCTGCAAACATATGTTTATAGGTTATTGTGCACAAACGTCTTCAAGTATTTACATTTATTAATATGAATGGGGAACGACATGATAATTGCCCTGTGAAATAAAAGGGAAATAACATCAACAGGCTACAAAAGTATAGTGCCACCCAGTGGATAAATCCGCATAAAAAAATATTTCCTGTAAAATAGCTTTTTTTAATGAAAGCATTTTTCTGTGGCCATTGACTTGAACTCCAGACTGGCACACTTTAGATATTGTGATATGTCTATTTTCCAAAGTATGGGATTTAATGTAAGCTGTTATAATGGTCAAAGCTATTCACGGATATTGTCTTCAAAACATACACTGTGGTAATGCGTTCATATAGTAAACTGATATGAGTTCACTGGGCAGATGGCAGCCTTTAAAGTGTAAATAACGTCTAAGACTGAGTGCATGGGAACCGTGGCAGATGACGTGATGTCACCAATAGAAGCTCAGCTCTTCATTTGTCTTCCAATACAAAGCTGCTTCACTGTGCATGTTAACATGGACCTGTCACCAAAAGGTTTTAAAAAAATTCTATCTAAATATATATTTTATTTTTTTGACCAAATTTGATGCAAAATACATTTATTCATTTTGCTGTGTGCCCTGCCATTACACAGTTTTGGTCACTTGCAAGATGTGCAGGTTATTTTATTAGTTCATATGACCATGCACAGTACAATAGTGCTGATTTTATGGAGGTGAATGACCCACTAAGGAAGTGCAAGATAATAGTTGACTGCATTGACGTTTTCATAATGAGTGCAATGTCTGACGCAGCAAAAATGGCAGCCGCGCATGCACAGTAGTGAAATTAGTCCCCGGAACATGGTGAGCGCCATGTTTCCGGAGACCTGTGCATGTACAGTAGACTCCGACACAATCCTGGAGCCTACTGTGCTGTAGAGAGGAGGGGCCCTACCTGGAGTCTGCACAAGGGCCCCCTCCTCTGTTAAAACGCCCCTGGTTGACTGATGTATATTTATTGATTTATTTAAATCCCTGTGGAAGAAATTTGGCAGCATGCCATGTATATGTCGTCTATATTTAATGAAATTGCATCACTTTCACTTTAGGCATTGAAAATCACAGGTTAACTCAACACTGATGAGACTTTTTATTGTACTTTTAGTACATATTAATGATACCTATGTTAAGTGAATATATGGTACAGTCCCAGGTTGTCTGGGTGAATCTTGAATTTCTGGTGGCTCTCCTAGACTCCAGCAACAGTAGGCAAGTCTTCTGCAATCATTGATTGCCACCCACTTTTCCAGTGGTGAGCGGTTTAGGCATCTTGATAGTGTGATTAGCTGTGCCCCCGCCTCTCCTACATGGCTGCCTGCTCACAGGGGAGGTACTAGTAATGTCTGTAAGTACAGGGACAGCTAGTTCTACATATTGCCACAGGGATGCTGCCATTACATTACAATGCAGTACCCGAAAGTTTGAGACTTTTTTTCTCAAGTCCTATACTAAACATTTCCTGATTGGCATTGACAGTGTAAACATGTAAATAAAGAGCTTTTTGTGATACATGTACTGAAGGTAACTTGTTCGTATTTTATTGGGATGGCAAGCAAAATGGGGCTACAAATAAACCGCTTCTCTAATCTACAAAACCACATCTGCAGTATTGTAAGACCATGCCTCATTTCTTGATCTGCAATTTGGAACAGTCCTGCAACTCCTGCCAACATAAGGGCTGATGTGGCTTGAATCTTTCCTGTATTTGTAAATTGATTTGTCAGTGCAGTATACTATTCTGGGGTTGGGTTCGCATGACCACCGGTCACCATACCTACTCCGGGATCCTGGCTTTTAGATACCCGGCGGGGGGGCAAGTGGGAATAGTCCCTGTTACTCGGCATGCCGACTGTCAGGATTGTGAGGGGGCTGGAACCCGGTTTCGGTATTGTGACCGTCCGTTTCCTAACCGCCGGTAACATAATTACATCACCTGTACACTGTATATACATTATATGTCTCATACAATTAATTCCTCTTACTCCTGCAATATCTCCCTCACACTATCTGCATTCCACTAATCTGCTTCGGCTATGAAAGCTTCAAATATAGATGTAATCCTGGTGCTCCCAGGACCTTGTAACTAGTTTAGGGATAATACCATCATAATGTAAATGATATAAAGGTGCTATGTTTGGTGGCGCACTAACAACTCTACACTTTGAATGCAATTATAAGGACATTTACATGGACAGGAAGGCAAGACATGCTTTCTGTCTGAATTGCTGTAAAGCTGGGAACATTTACACCTCCTCCTGGGAGGTATACATTTTCCGTCATACGCAAGTTTGCAGCAGGCACAGTCTGAACTTTAGAGTAAATATAATTTACATTTTTTTGCCTGGGGTCAAGTTTAACCTGGATCGAGGTTTAAAATAAATGAATATAATTAAAAACTTAACTGCTTAATTTACAAGGAATGTTTCAACAAGGACACACACAAGTATAAGTAGACATTGCTTAAGTAGCAGTTACAAATAGGAACAAATAAAGCACAAAGGATTAGTATTTCAGTAGAAAAAAAACGTAATGCAGAAAGCCTTCAGCTCAATTAATGCACAATATCGGTCTGTGCAGAAATTAGCTCAGAGCTGCAAATCACACAGTATATTTGTTTTTGTTTTCTAAGAATAAAATAAAACAAAATACTGGCTTTTATTGGTGTACATAATATATGCAAAAATAAAAAAAATCTTCAAAGCAGAAAATGAATAGCCCCAGGAATAAAATGTGACTTTTAATCAGTTGACTTCAGAGTATGATATGAAATAAGACATAAGTGTTGGTGGTATTTAGTGAAGGCCTGCCACAGTACAGTGGTGTGAAACCACCTGGCATTGCAGGGGTTAATTCCATGCGCAGGTTGCTGATGCTGTCTTTAATTATAGCTTTACAGCAATGGGAAGGTAGGCTCTGTTTAAAACAACTCTACAGCACAATCACATGATTGTATCATTTTAATAAAGTACATGTGTGGTATAAACTAATTTTAATTAGTTCTGGTTCTTGTTTGGCATTTAAGGGTGAGGCGCTAAGAGCAGGGGTTACTCATCTGAGAACTGCCAGTTTTGAAACAAATATGATGTTGTATTGCATCCTGACAATAAACAATATACACCTATGTTTCCACCTAAGCTTGCTCATCTATAGCTACCACACGCTGATGGACAGGAGCTTGATGTATGTGGCATGTATTGGGTTAGCACAAAAATATGGCATAATATGATCCCTTTGCCCAGGGGCGGATTGGGAACAAAAAGCGGCCCTGGAAAAATTTGTACTAGTGGCCCCACATGGGCAGCACCAGAGGTGTAAAGTCTAGCCATGGTCCATCGCAGCAGCACCCTCCCTCGACTTTCCAGATAGTGGGCATGTCCAGCATCAAGGGGGAAGTTAAAAGGAAATAAAATTAAATATTCTGAGCACATTATATGATACACCTTTAGAATTTAGGAAACTATATAATTCTTTAGAAAGATATATTTTCTTGCTTATTACACCAACCGAGTATCCCAATCACTATTTACTCAATCTTATATGTCATCCAAGCAGGCAGACAGAGCATACACTAGATCATCTGCAATCAAAGGCTAAGTGGCAAAGAAATTTTCATATAAGCAAATTATTTTGCATCTTATTCATTATGTCTATAAATAGGACCACATGTCCTCAAACAAAACAGGCCCCCACTGGTGCGTCGGCCCACCGGGGATCTTCCCTGTAAGCCATATGGCCAATCCGCCTCTGCGTTTGCCCCAAATAAGACAATAGAGGGTAATAATTAAATGCCCCGTACCGCAAGGCTATATACACACTGATGTTAAAATTCTGTGTTTCTAACACAGATTAGGAACATGTAAATTTAAGTGAAATGAAAATTATTGTACCAAAGGAGTACATAATTGGCATTTTATGGTTTCAGATAAACATCAGTTTAGTCAAAAATGTACATTCATCTTCATGGGATCATATTGTAAAACGATATATAAAAATAAATAAAAAAAAGTGTTAATGAGGTCCCATGTTTTTAGTTTGAGCAGCAAAACTTTGTTTTGTCATGTCTGAAAAAAAAACATGTTTTTTGATGAATATAACATACATATTAAACACATACATAAACTAAGTGCATATTATGGGGGTTATGTAATAGGGTCCAAGTTTGCATAGGTCTGAGATTGCACATACTTTTAAAGGGGCAATAATTTACAAGGCAAAGCCAACCTAGTATGGATGTGGCGCAGTTGAGACTATGTTTATACCATATATACCACTTATCTCCAACAATTTTCCTTTTCAATTCAAGTGCCTGCAGTTTCCTGTAAGGGCCTGCTTCACTATGATGATCAATAAGTCGCAGGGGCAAATGCTCAGGGCTGCAGGTGTAGATCTCTGGACCAGCTGCTTCTCCCATGCGCAGTTTTACATGGCTTGCTTATGAGTTAGTAGGCCCAAGCACCTTTTTGTCTTAATCCCTGAAGGAAAAACTGCAAATATTGTTTACAAAGACATTTTGTGATCAATGTCTACAATATAAAATATATATCACAATATTAGATGGCACTACTGTCTTTGTAAAATGAGTTCCTCTGAGCAATAGCAGACATCCATGCAAGTGAAGTCGCGGGCAAACGCTAGTGACTATATAAAAGTATATTGAAAATGAACACACAAAGAGCCTGATTCAGTGGTTCAAGCATATCATGTGTGGCTGCGATTTCTCACGCATTCTCAAGTGCAAAAATATGCAAGTGCGAGTTTAAGCGTTCACAATGTGACATACTTTGCAGGTCCTGCGATGGCCACTTTCATAGGCATGCGCACAGGCACCACCTAATGTCTGGCACTCCCCGCATGCATGGTCGACCGTCGGACCTTTGTCCTGGGCCCTGACAGACAACGGGGCCCAGGTGGCAGCGGAGTACATGTGAGCCAGCGGACAGGAGCAGCGGCAGTCAGTATTAATCAGACAGGGTGGGGAGCGCTGCGCAGCAGTGAGTGACATTTAAAATGCAGCGCCGGTTTATCCAGCCAATCGGAGCTCTCGTAGCAGCAGTAAATCGGGAGCAGTGGCTCCTGATTGGCTGCCGGACCGCGGCTTCTAATTGTCCGGCGGCCGGCGCCGTATTTGAATTGCCGCCAGCGAGCCTGTCACTCTCACTACTGCGCAGCACTCCCTGCCCTGTCTGATTAATACTGACTGCAGCGGCGCTGCTACTGGCCTCACGTGCAGGTCGGAGGCTACCAGTGAACGATGGGAGGAGAGGGGAGGATTCGGAGACACACAGATCGAGGTGCAGGCTGAAAGGGTGAATGGGGACAGCCTGAGAGACAGCGTGAAAGGGGGGGGGGGGGCAGGCTGAGAGGCACAGAGGGAAGGGGTAGTCGGCTGAGAGGCACAGCGTTAAGGGAGGGGGGGGGGGCAGGCCGAGAGGCACAGAGGGAAGGGGTAGCTGGCTGAGAGGCATAGCATGAAGGGTGTGGGGGGGAGCAGGTGTGAACGGGGGGGGGGAGCAGGCTGAGCGGCAAAGAGGGAAGGGGTAGCCGGCTGAGAGGCACAGCGTGAAGGGAGGGGGGGGGGGGGGCGGGCTGAGAGGCACAGAGGGAAGGGGTAGCTGGCTGAGAGGCACAGCGTGAAGGGAGGGGGGGGGGGCAGGCTGAGAGGCACAGAGGGAAGGGGTAGCTGGCTGAGAGGCACAGCGTGAAGGGAGGGGGGGGGCAGGCTGAGAGGCACAGAGGGAAGGGGTAGCTGGCTGAGAGGTATAGCATGAAGGGTGTGGGGGGGAGCAGGCTGAGAGGCAAAGAGGGAAGGGGTAGCCGACTGAGAGGCACAGCGTGAAGGGAGGGGCGGTGCAGGCTGAGAGGCATAGCATGAAGGGTGGGGGTGGGGGGGCAGGCTGAGAGGCAAAGAGGGAAGGGGTAGCCGGCTGAAGGGCACAGCGTGAAGGGAGGGGGGGAGATGGGCAGGCTGAGAGGCACAGAGGGAAGGGGTAGCCGGCAGAGAGGGCTGGGTGGCACAGAGTGAAGGGAGGGGCAGGCAGTGCTGTTTCTTTTTTATAATGCGCCCAGTGCATTGGGAGGGAGGGGGGCAAGGAAAGCAAACGGTGGGCGCCCCATGCGCTTGCACAGCTTGTCCTCTCCTAAAAACGGACATGGGGGCAGGCTGAGAAGCACAGAGTGAAGGGTGGGAGGCTGAGAGGCACACGTGAAGAGGGGGAGGTTGAGAGGCACAGACTGAAGGGTGGGAGGCTGAGAGGCACAGACTGAAGCTTGGGAGACTGAGTGGCACAGAGTGAAGAGGGGAGGCTAAGAGGCACAGAGTGAAGAGGGGAGGCTGAGAGACAAAAAGTGAGGTGGATGGTGAGAGATGCAGATGGGAGATGGTGTGGCAGAGAGACGCTGGCTGGGGATGATGGTGTTGCTGAGAGACGCGGGGGAGGAGGGAGATGGTGTGGCTGAGAGACACGGGGAGGAGATGATGGTGTGGCTGAGGGGTGCAGGTGGGAGATGATGGTATGGCATCACTCATTTGGTAACGATAAATGATTTTACTGTAAAGCTGCTTAATGATTTACTGCAAATGTCACACTTAAGTTTGTACTTTATTTACGGCAAAGACCAACACTAAACATCCTAATGCGTAACATGTGTTTGCATTCTGCTGTGTTTCCTACCTCCGCTAATATCTGGCTTTTTAAAATCAATTTTATGTTGGTCTGGCATTTATAAAAAAATGTTTTAAATGTGGATCTGTCATTTTCAGTGTTACTGTATTTGGGGGTCATTCCGAGTTCGCTCGCTAGCAACTTTTTGCTGTGCTGCGATCAGATATTCGCCGCCTATGGGGGAGTGTATTTTCGCTTTGCAAGTGTGCAAACGCTTTTGAAGCCGACGGCACAAAAAGTTTTTTTGCAGTTTCTGAGTAGCTCTGGGCTTACTCAGCCGCTGCAACCACTTCAGCCTGTCCGGTCCCGGAATTGACGTCAGACACCCGCCTGCAAACGCTTGGACACGACTGCATTTTTCCAAACACTCACAGAAAATGGTCAGTTGACACCAACAAATGCCCTCTTTCTGTCAATCACCTTGCGATCGGCTGTGCAAAATGATTCTTCGTTAATCCATCGCCCAGCACCCATCCTTTTTGTACGCGTACGACATGCCTGCGCATTGCGGTGCACGCGCAGTTTTGCCGAGATTTGACCTGATCGCAGCGTTGCAAAGAGTTGCTAGCGAGCGATCAACTCGGAATGACCCTCTTTATGCGGTTCTGGCTATATAAAAATCTTTTTTATTTGGATCTTGCTATTTCAATGCTTTTCATGTGGATCTGGCTATTTCAATGTATTTCATGCGGATCTGGCTATGTCAATGTATGTGAATATATATATATATATATATATATATATATATATATATTTATTATTATTATGTGTAGATTATACATTATATGGGTTTTCTGTTTGTATGTATTAGAGCGATGTGGTCATGGGCTACATGCACCCCACCCTGTGAGTGTTAAGTGCAGCTGTGTACCCCTCTTTTGGGATGGTGAGTGCCGTGTCACGTGCACCCCACCCTTTGAGTGGTTAGTGCATTGCTGTACCCCGCTTCTCGTGTGGCGAGTGCTGTGGTTTTCTTTTTGCGTGTGTATATATATAATGTGAGTGTATCGATGTGGCTTTCAATATATACTTACACAGCTCCAGCCCTGTCCACATGCCAGGTACACAGCTGCAGCGGTCACTAAATAAACGAGCTGCCCGCCGCCACTTCTCTCACATCAATAGATGTTTTGAGCGGGCAATGCTAGACTTCCTCCCTAAGTCCTCCTCTGAACCATGTTCACATGCTAATGCCTGCATTCTGGGATTGACGTAGTAAGGGTGGATCCCACGTAGCCATCCTATTTAGCACTCCCCCCTTATTTTTGCATTCTTATGCTCTCCCACTTACACTAATTGTAAAATGGTGCTAGCCATGCCCAATAGGTGGTGCCAGCCACACCCTATAGGCAGTGCTAGACTTTCTCCTGCGGCGGAGCACACCCTAATAAAATGTGCTGCGCACGCCTATGCCCACGTTGCATATATGTGAGCAATGCTCAAGTGCTCTGGCGGATTCTGGGGGTCATTCCGAGTTGTTCGCTCGCAAGCTGCTTTTAGCAGCTTTGCACACGCTAAGCCGCCGCCTACTAGGAGTGAATCTTAGCTTATCAAAATTGCGAACGAAAGATTAGCAAAATTGCGAATAGACACTTCTTAGCAGTTTCTGAGTAGCTCCACACTTACTCGGCATCTGCGATCAGTTCAGTGCTTGTCGTTCCTGGTTTGACGTCACAAACACACCCAGCGTTCGCCCAGACACTCCTCCGTTTCTCCAGCCACTCCCGCGTTTTTCCCAGAAACTGTTGCCTTTTTTCGCGCACACCCATAAAACGGCCAGTTTCCGCCCAGAAACACCCACTTCCTGTCAATCACATTACGATCACCAGAACGAAGAAAAAACCTCGTAATGCTGTGAGTAAAATACCTAACTGCATAGCAAATTTACTTGGCGCAGTCGCACTGCGGACATTGCGCATGCGCATTAGCGACTAATCGCTCCGTTGCGAGAAAAAAATACAGAGCGAACAACTCGGAATGACCCCCTCTATCTCTCCACCATCAGCCACAACACTGACTTCTGATCATCCTCTGTCTGATGCAGATTTTCCCCTGTAACTTATTTAAGATACTGTATGGCCACTATGGCTGAGGTGCTGCAAAAGAGATCACAGCAGCATGCCAATAAACGCCTATGACATTCCCATAACACGGCCATGGCACCTCCTGTTTTGCAAGGGTCACCTCCCAGTCTCCACCCTGAACTGCCCATGAATCACTGAAGCTGTCTAAAGTAATAGCGATGTCTGCGCAAATGTGTATGCCATTGCACACTTTGATTCGCATGTGTGCGTAAGGGTTTACTAGACTTCGCATATGCGCAATAGCTAATAATCGCACAGCTCACAAGCATCGGTACTGCATGCACCTCTGAATCAGGACCAAAGTAACTTGAGAAAATGCATAAAAGTTCCTTTCACTTATCTGCTTCATTTGTAATACCAAAGACAGTGATATTCCTTGCATACTGAATGTCACATTATTGTGTCTGGTTTTTGGGTTTCCTTGGAGAGTCCTGAAATCTGGAAGCATTTTGATAAGAGCTATTCATTTCTGGTCTTCTAATGCCTCTGTACAAGTTCTCATCCCGGACTAGATGAATACTAACAGCAAACATGTAAACAGCTGTTGAGAGTATTCTGCCAAGTCCATTGCTGCCATGTGCACTGTGTAATACTTGTCATCTCAAGTGAGTCATTAAAAGGTTTCCCCCTAATGGTGCTTTGAAGTGCTGTGACAGCTTGAGAGCATCTATAAATTGCCACAAACAGCGTTCAGACCAAGTTAGCTAATTGCTTGCTCTTTGACTTATTAGGAGTCAGTGAGTTAAATAATTTGTCACATGTGTGGTTTGTAATAAATAATGTGACTTGCCAGTTTAAAAAGATCTTCTACTTATGGTATATTGAAGACTTATTGAATGTTGTCACAGTTTACAAATATTAGAACTGGTTGATAATATGAAAGTTGGGAGGTATGGATAAACATGTTCCTTTGCAATCTGGTCATCTCAGTGAGGGTTGGAGAACTTTCAGAAGACTACAGAAAGCATGCCCAGGAGTACAGTGTGACTGGTACCTGTACAATTTGTGCACAATGGGGGTCATTCAGGTTGCATCACTGATTGATGTGACCGCAATAACCCTGGCGGCGGCACAGCACGCATGCAGGACCCATCCTGTGCGTCCGCCTCTGCCTGATTGATAAGCAGAGGCGATCATGGTGCTGCAACTGAGCATTGCGTCAAAAATGTGTGCGGGTCAGCAGCGTTTTTGGGGCGTCTGCATGATGCTCCGATCAAGAAAATTGCGGCGTACCACCTGCATACGCAACCTAGCTGCGAGTGCAAGGGGTTGTCCATAGTTGCTGCGACCGCAATTAAATTGTGGTCGCAGCCACTGGGCAGGCCATTCTACATGCTGGGCGGCCTTGCCCTGTGATGGGCGGCCCCCACCATGTGAAAGAACGGATTACAAATTCTGCTTTTTAGCAGAATTTGCAATCCGTACTGAATAACCCCCCATGAGCTGTGCACACCATAAAGGACATTTTAGTTGTCCTATATTAGTAATTGCCAAAACTGGCCAATGAACTGATCTACAAGTTTACAGAGTTATCTGGTTTACGGGGGCTCAATGAAATGAGCAGTTCCGGGGAAGTTTCAGTCCCTCATCCAGTCTCTTAGCTTTCGCAAACTTATAGGTTTGGACTACACAAGTAAATTGCATTCATTAATAATGGGAAAATGTGTAATTTGGTATTTAAGTTTTGGGCATTTTGATATCCGTTATTATAGTTATGCACAGATATGTTTGTCTGTATGTTGGTGTTACATTTAGTTTATTAAACCAAGTGTTGATTGTGTACTAGTCTTATTGAGTAAACACTATTAATACTGTATATTGTAAATATGTTGTTGTCATTTTTTAATTTTGCTAAAATGCAATTTTGAATGTAATAAAACTGCAAGATTTTAATTATACACGATATCTCAAACATCTTATTTCTTGCACATTTGACAGTTTTATCTTTTAAAACATTTAGCAATATTCCCTCCTAAATGCATCACTTTGATAGTGAATCTGCACCATTAGTTGTAGCCACTGACAGCATGAGCTGAAATGTACATGATTGAGTAGGTGAATAGTATACTAGCATATCAGTATTGTGTAATTCAAAATACAAATTGCTGTATACATCCAGGAGGAGAAAGGCATGTTGGCTAGAACTGTCATTTATTTCTCTTTAAAGCTGTTTTAAAATAATCATTTTTTACATGAATCATACTTTCATTTAAATAATAAAATAAATATTAGAAAATTAAAGATGGCATGCTTTCAAATCATAAATGCATGTGAGTAGGACAGTGTAAAGTGTTCTGTGTCCTACATAATATCATGGTTTGTGGGGGGTTTTGTAGACGTACCCTGGAGACAAGAATGTTAGTGCCAGGACTGTAAAACAAGGAAATAAAAGTCTGTCAAATCGATGGAGGTTGCTGTAATTATTTGCAGAATCTACTTGTTACTCCTGATTTGGAGCAGTTTTCACCTTTTTTTTTTTTTTGTAAGTGTGCAGGCTATTAATGAATGAGGTTTTCATCTTTTTTTTTTCCACATAATGTCTCAGTATAGCTATTTTGCTTACACGTTATCACTAGGACAACACGCAATAAAAGTGCCAGAAACTGTAAACCTGCAAAGCAGACATGTTACAAACAGCTTCCATCTGGAGTAGTTTAACTCTGCTCATCTTTCCTTTTATAAGGAAAATGTCCATTACATTGTGGGTTTGAGGAAACTGTGGTAGTTTAGCGTATGTATTTGTGTGTGTGTGTGTGTGTGTGTGTTATATATATATATATATATATATATATATATATATATATATGTATATGTTTAGAGAGAGATATACAGACAGACATGTCCCAGCTGTGGGGGTTACATGACCGATAATGAGAATGCCGACAGGTGACAGGGTAATTATTTTAAACACACACCACCCCGCCCCTCCCTTCCCCTACCCTACCCTGCCTGGGGTAGTGGCTAGGGTTAAGACTCGGGGGTGGTGACTAGAGCTGAAACTCGGGTGGGTGGCGGCTACGGCTAACCCCCCTCTCTAATGTCTAACCCTAAAACCACCACACCTACCCCCTCCCCCCCCTTCATCCTGGGCCCTAACCCTAATAGTGACTCCAATACTTACCTTCAGAATGTCAGCAGTCGGTTTTCCGATCACATGACCGCCGGCATCCTGACTGCTGGGATGCTACTCGCATCCTGATCAACACTCAAGTGTGAAACATATGCAAAACGCCCGAACGTTCTTAAATCTACTTGATTGAAACATAACTGGTTTACAGTGAACAATTGAAAAGTTTATGTATATCAAAATGCATCAAACTGCAGAATTGCTTTCTTTTTCATCCACTAGGGGTCACTGGAGTACTCTTGGGATATGGACGGCTTCCACCGGAAGAAGGCACTGAATAAATTAATTTTTGAGACTACTCCTCCCCTCCATATCCTCGAGCACTTCAGTGTTTTTTCTGTGCTCGACACAGTTAGAAGGCATAGTGGAGCTCGTCCACAAAGTATTGGAATTTTTTCTAAGTTTTTTTTTTTTTTTCCTTTCAAGGATTTCCACGTCCTTTCCCCCCTTCTAACAGGCGTGGGTCAGGGACAGTGGAAGCGGCTGAGAACAGCCGTGAGTGTCGGACCTCTCTGTAAAGAGCTCCCTCACTCCACCTGCAGGCTGCCTGCAAAAAGCTGGACGGAGCTTGGATGAGAAGCCCCGTCATAGACTTTTGTTACGGTCCAGGTATGTTGGGTAGGGGCGGTCAGCTTATGCTGCCGCCCCACTGTTGGGGATTGTATTGGGCATGTTTCACTCACTAACGACCGCTGCCCGGAGCGCGTGTGCATAGGCCGCTTCACGGCTCTATGCAGCGCGCTCTCACTCTCCGCCGCTCCCAGCATCTTAAGTTACCTAGCAGACCACTGCTCCCTGCGCCGCAGCAGCCGATATGTTCCCCGCTGCCTGGCTACACAGGAGGCCACTCCACTCTATGCTGTGTGTGGCGGGCCGGGAGCGCGTGTGCATAGGCCGCTCCACGGCTCTATGCAGTACGCTCTCTGCTCCCGCTGACCGCCCGCAGCAGCCGAGGAGTTCCCCGCTGCCTTGGCATACAGGTACAGGCCGCTCACACGGCCCTATGCAAAGTTCCGCAGGCCCCGACCCGGTGCTGTACACGGAGGTCGTGGGGGTGGGGGGAGACATTAGCAGTATTGGCAGTGTTAAGCTTTGTAGAAAAACTTGGTACTTAACATGTTTAATGTTCTCCTGTCTGTTCCAGGATTCCTATATTACATCTCGGCTTAAGAGTGGTACTAGGGGAATTTGGGGGTCAGTTTTCTTATTGCTGGCAGGCACTGCACTTGCCTGATATATACAAGGAACTTTGGTGTTATTACTGAGTCGTGCAGACTGTCTGTGTGTAGTTTGTATTGTCTGTCTTTATAATGAGTAAGACACCAGCAAAATCTAAGAAACATTTTTCATGTCATGTCTGTAAGAGTGTGTTGCCTGATGGATCCACCACATGTACAGCATGTGTTGTTAATACAGCCACAAATACGATTTCCACAGAAGTAAAGCCAGCATCTCTGGACCCTCCATGGGCTTTACTTGCAGATGTATTAGTTGGTTTACAATCAGAGCTGGCCGCCTCTCGTGAAGAAAGAGAGGCAGCAAGATCTGAGTTTAAAATGAGACCATTTGAGTTACCAGGGGAGTCTCAATCTGGTCAGAGGTCCACCTTGAGTGGAAAAGATAAGTTTCCTTTTCCTAATAATTTTCCAGTCTCTGGGATACTAGACCTCACTGAACATGAGTATGAGGAGGGCGAAATAGACCAACAGTCAGATAGTGACGATTTTGACAGCCCAGGTATTGATAATCTCATCAGAGCAGTACGTCAGTCGCTGGAGTTTACGGAAACTGAGGAGCCCCTGACGAATGATGAGGTAGTCTTTACTAAACGACAGAGATCTCCGATGTGTTTCCCTATTTCGGAATCTCTTAATAAAATGTTACTGGAAACACGGAAGAATCCGGATAAACGGTTTCCTATACCTCGTAGATTTAAATCGAGTTACCCGTTTCCAGAGTCCATGACAGCTACATGGGAGAACCCACCATCGGTGGATTCATCCGTATCTAAACTTACAAGGAAGTTAACCATACCAGTACCAACTGCTACTACGCTTAAAGACCCTGCAGATCGTAAAATAGAGGCTATGCTAAGGTCCATGTATACAGCAGCTGGAGTGCTGCTGAGACCTGGGTTGGTTGGCATTTGGGTTACTAAAGCATTAATGGTATGGATAAAAGAGCTCAAGTCGGCTCTGCAAGATGACCATCTTATACTTCTCGCGGATCAAATCTGGGAAGCTGCTGAATATCTATGTACAGCTTCTACTGACGTCTGTCAGCTTACTTCTCGCCTGTCCTCATCGCTAGTCATAGTTCGACGAGCACTTTGGCTGCGTTCTTGGCAGGCGGAGACGGAGGTTAAAAAAGGTATAGAGGCATTGCCTTATGATGGCGAGAAGCTTTTCGGTCCTGAATTGGACAAATGGATTTCTGAGGCTACTGGAGGAAAGTCTGTGTTTCTTCCATCGCCTACAACTATACCTAAACGGAAATATTCTGGTCCGGCGTTCAAATCCTTTAGAACTCAGCCCTTTCGGGGGCAGGGCACAGGAGCAGTCACGCCTGGTAGAAGAGGTCGGGGACGTAGTGCCCGACAATCCAATGCACGTCGTCAAGACACTAAGACCACTAACAAACCAGTGGCATGACGGGCTCCCAGCCCATCTCGGATCTCCAATTGTGGGAGCACGCCTTCAGAGCTGCAGACGTCCACAGATGGGTGGATCCGCAATTTAGTATTAGAGGGTTACAAAATAGAGTTCGATTATCTTCCGACAGGAAGATTTTTCACGACAGGACTGCCTGTGTCGGACGACAAGAAAGCAGTTCTGCAGGTTGCCATTCAGTCTCTGCTGAATGCTGCAGTTGTAATTCCGGTCCCCGTGCAGGAACAGGGGCAGGGTTATTATTCCAGTCTGTTTCTGGTACCAAAACCAGATGGCTCAGTCAGGCCAATATTGAACCTAAAAGGTCTCAATCATTACGTCACTTACCACAGATTCAAGATGGAATCTCTCAGGTCAGTAATTGCAGGGTTAGAGCCACAGGAATTCATGATTGCACTGGATCTCAAAGATGCGTACTTACACATTCCGATTTGGCCACCTCACCAGAGTTTCTTAAGGTTTGCAATAAGGCGAGACCATTACCAGTTTCAGGCTCTGCCGTTTGGCCTCTCATCAGCGCCTCGGGTATTCACCAAGGTAATGTCCGTGATGATAGCTCATCTCAGGTCCCTAGGAGTAATAATTGTTCCGTATTTGGACGATCTACTCATAAAGGCTCCGTCTCAACAATTGCTTCTCCAGCATGCTTTGCTAACGTACAATGTACTAGTTCAGCACGGTTGGATAGTCAGTTTAAAGAAATCACATCTAATTCCGTGTCAACGACTTCAATTCCTAGGGATGATTCTCGATACAGTAAATCAAAAGGTTTACCTGCCACAACAGAAAGTACAGGTCATTCGTCATCTGGTGCAATTAGTGCTCAAGCCACGCACAGTCTCAGTACATTTGTGCATTCGCCTTTTAGGCACAATGGTGGCGGCTTTCGAAGCACTTCAGTTCGGAAGATTTCACTCACGTCCGTTTCAACTGGAGGTGTTAGCGCAATGGTCGGGATCACATCTGCAGATGCACCACAGGGTGAGATTGTCGCCACAAGTCAGGGTGTCTCTTCTCTGGTGGTTAAAAATACACAATCTATCTGCAGGGAGACGATTCGGCGTCGTGAATTGGATAATTCTGTCAACAGACGCAAGTCTCAGAGGTTGGGGAGCTGTAGTTCAGAGTTATCGGCTCCAGGGCCTCTGGGCAGATCACGAAAGATCGCTATCCATAAATGTTCTGGAACTCAGGGCGATTTACAATGCTCTAAGACAAGCAGTGTACATGTTTCGTTTTCAGACTGTTCAGGTGCAGTCAGACAATGCGACGGCAGTCGCATACATAAACAAACAAGGAGGAACGAGAAGCCGCATGGCAATGCGGGAAGTAGCTCGGATCCTCAGATGGGCCGAATATCACCAGGTGATATTGTCGGCAGTGTTCATTCCGGGAGTGGACAACTGGGAGGCAGATTTTCTCAGTCGTCGGGATTTTCATCCAGGAGAGTGGGCATTAAATCCAGAAGTGTTTCAGATGTTGATCCAGAGGTGGGGTTACCCTCAGGTGGATCTGATGGCATCCCGCCACAATCATCAGGTGTCACGATAGGTGTCCAGAACAAGAGATCCAAGGGCAGTGGCGGTGGATGCTCTCACAGCCGCGTGGCCGTACAGCCTCGTGTATCTGTTTCCACCGTTTCCGCTGCTCCCGCTGTTGCTAAAACGGATCAAGAGAGGGTCCGTCACAGTCATACTAATAGCGCCTCATTGGCCTCGGAGAACTTGGTTCTCGGATCTCCTCGGTTTACTCGCAGACGATCCGTGGCCACTCCCACTACGTCCGGACCTGTTACAACAAGGTCCGTTCCTTTACCCCGATTTAGCGCGGCTGCGTTTGACGGGGTGGCTGTTGAAAAGGCCATCTTGAGAAGAGAGGGCATTCCTGAGTCTGTTATACCAACCATGGTACGAGCTAGGAAGCCGGTTACGGCAGCTCATTATTACAGAATCTGGCGTACTTATATAGGTTGGTGTGAAGCTCGGAAGTTTCCGACATCATCTTTTAATTTATCCCGTCTTTTGTTATTTTTACAGATGGGGTTAGATGGAGGACTACGTCTTTCCACACTAAAGGTGCAGGTATCTGCGTTGTCAATTTACTTTCAAAGGAAATTGGCCTCGTTGCCGTCAATACATACGTTTCTACAGGGTGTAAGGAGGATACAGCCTCCTTTCATTCCACCTACAGCACCATGGGACTTGAATCTGGTTTTAGATTTCTTACAGTCCGATTACTTTGAACCCTTACAACAAGTGGATATTAAATTTCTCACTTGGAAAACGATTTTTCTTTTAGCCTTAGCTTCGGCTAGGCGTGTTTCAGATCTGGGTGCCTTGTCGTGCAAGTCACCGTATTTAGTTTTTCATGATGACAGAGCGGAACTTCGGACGAATCCCGCTTTTCTACCAAAGGTAGTGTCGTCTTTTCACATCAATCAACCAATAGTAGTTCCGGTATTAACAGAGAATGCTGAAACGTTGGATGTGGTTCGCGCATTACGCGTCTATGTATCCCGAACGTCTACGGTTCGTAAGACGGATACGTTGTTTGTTCTCTATGATGCGGCTAAGAGGGGTTGGCCAGCCTCTAAGCAGACCTTATCCAGATGGATCAAACTGACCATACGTCAGGCTTACCTTCATGCTAGGTTACAGCCACCTACATCAGTAACAGCTCATTCCACACGTTCTGTGGGAACGTCATGGGCAGCGAGTCGTGGGGCTTCTACGACACAGCTTTGCCGTGTGGCTACTTGGTCTTCAGTGCACACGTTTGTGCGCTTTTACAAGTTTGATACGTTCGCGGCATCAGCATCTAGCTTTGGCCGTTTAGTGTTACAGGTGCCAAACAGCTCTCCCGCCACGGAGGAAACTTTGGTACATCCCAAGAGTACTCCAGTGACCCCTAGTGGATGAAAAAGAAAATAGGATTTTGGTACTTACCAGGTAAATCCTTTTCTTTGAATCCATAGGGGGCACTGGACGCCCACCCAGAGCAGTTTATCTGTTTTAGGAAGTTCAGTGGTTCTTATGGTAACACACTTTCACGACTGGTTTAAATTTAACAAAGGTTAATCAGTTAGGGTGTCAACTGTTTAGTTGTCTGTTACGTTTTGTGTCAACTTTATTGTTGTCCGTGAGATTATAGGTAATTCTCCTTTTGTCAATCTCTCTATCGATCCTGTTCGGCTCAGTAAAAAACACTGAAGTGCTCGAGGATATGGAGGGGAGGAGTAGTCTCAAAAATTAATTTATTCAGTGCCTTCTTCCGGTGGAAGCCGTCCATATCCCAAGAGTACTCCAGTGCCCCCTATGGATTCAAAGAAAAGGATTTACCTGGTAAGTACCAAAATCCTATTTTTGCTGTCTGTTATTATCATCATCATCAGCAGATATTTATATAGCGCACACATTCCGCAGCACTTTACAGAGAATATTTGGCCATTCATTACAGTCCCTGTGATGTATTAAGCCTGGAGAAGTGATGAAGCATACCTCCCAACTGTCCTGATTTTGGCGGGACAGCCCCGTTTTTTACGGTCTGTCCCGCTGTCCCATCCGCGGTTCGAAGTGTCCCGCGGTGAGGTGGGGGGCAGTTGGGAGATCCCCCTTGTCACTCGCTGCCCTGAGTAGAGCAGCGGTGAATAAATGCTGTGCGCATGGGCACAGCATCTATTCACGGTACAGAGGGACAGGGGGCATGACCAGCAGCTCTCTGAGCGCTGTTCATGCCCCCATGATGTCGAAAACAGGGCATGGCTTGCTATTGCGGCACTTCCCGTGAGGCCACACACCCTTTCAGATAGGCCATGCCCCCTAATTTCGGACAAGAACCTTCGGCGCGCGTTAGTGTCCATCCCTGGTCCTCGGCAAAGTTGGGAGGTATGGCTAAAGCATGTAAATTGACATTTAGGAGCTGACTGGCAGGTGGGTTATTAACTTGCACTTATCACTGATTTATCACTTCTCCAGGCTTAATACATCTGCCCTATATTCCCTATCACATGTAAACACACACAAACACTATGGTTCATTTTTGGTGAAAGACAATTTTTGGATTGTGGGAGGAAACCAGAGTACCTGGAGGAAACCCACGCAAACATTGGGGAAATATACAAACTCCACACAGATGCATGCTGGGAATCAAAAACCCATGACCTCATTGCTGTGAGGCAGTAATGCTTACCATTACACCATCCGTGCTGCCCACATGCCATGCTTTCTGATGCAGTGTTGTTTGCACTTTCAGAACTGCGTTTGATAATTCACCAGTGCATTCAATTATTTTGTAATACCTGGTGATTCATAAATAGGGGCAAGACAGACGTAGGAGTAATTTTGTTAGTGAACCCTGCAGATAATTTTTCCTGAGTTTGCTCCCTAAGATAGTATTGGCCTTATCATAAAAGCGCTGCTGGAGATAAAACTGTATTTAATTGACCTCTTGAGGCCCGTATAGACGGGCCGATGCTGGAGAGATGTGTGCTGAGCAAACTGCTCAGCACACATCTCCCCCGCCGCTCAGCACAGCGCGATCTGTGCTGAGCGTGCAGGGGGAGACGGGGGCGATAGCAGCAGCGATAGTGATACGCGGGGCTGTACATCGCTATTGCTGTATGGGGTACACACGGAGCGATCCTGCTTAAATTCTAAGCAATCTAGTCAGATTGCTTAGATTATCGCTCCGTGTGTACCCCCCTTTAGAGAATTGCTCAACAATGCATTGCAGTCCTATATTGTTTATTTTTAGTGTGCTAATATGTAGGTTTTTGTTTTTAATGAAGTATAGACATTACGAAAATATGTCTAAAACAAGATATAATTTAGATACACGTACCAGGCTATTATTTTTCATGTATCTTTATATTAAATGTGGAACAAAACAGTAATGAAACAAGACTGGGTTTTAGCAGGCAGACAGAGAGGTAAAAGGGCCCTGCTTGCGAGCTTACAATCTCTACAATATATTTTTTTTTTAATTATTATTATTATTATTATATACAAATATGATAAATTAATAAAAATTTGGAAAGTGTTTAAAAATTCCTTCACATTTTTGTATGACATTATGGGGTATATGCAATTAGCGGCGAATCGCTGCAATTTTTCGGCCGTTTTTTAATTCGACACAATTCGACCGTCTAATTTCGGCAAGTGGGTGCCGAAATTGACCATATTCAATGAAAAACGGATTAGACAGTCCCGCTGACGAAAAACGGCCGATTTGACGGATTTTGTTCCGATTTTTAAAAAACGGGGTAAAAAATGGCGTGGGGTCCCCCCTCCAAAGCATAACCAGCCTCGGGCTCTTCGAGCCGGTCCTGGTTCTAAAAATCCGGGGGGGAAAATGTCATGGGATCCCCCGTATTTTTAAAACCAGCACCGGGCTCTGCGCCTGGTGCAAAAAATACGGGGGACAGAGTAAGGGTCCCCCGTATTTTTTACACCAGCATCGGGCTCCACTAGCTGGACAGATAATGCCACAGCCGGGGGTCACTTTTATACAGCGCCCTGCGGCCGTGGCATTAAATATCCAACTAGTCACCCCTGGCCGGGGTACCCCTTCAATCAAGGGGTCCCCCCCCAGCCACCCAAGGGCCAGGGGTGAAGCCCGAGGCTGTCCCCCCCCATCCAAGGGCTGCGGATGGGGGGCTGATTTGAAAGAATATTGTTTTTTCCAGTAGTACTACAAGTCCCAGCAAGCCTCCCCCGCAAGCTGGTACTCTGAGAACCACAAGTACCAGCATGCGGGAGAAAAACGGGCCCGCTGGTACCTGTAGTTCTACTGAAAAAAAAAATACCCAAATAAAAACAGGAGACACACACCGTGAAAGTAAAACTTTATTTCATACATGCCGACACATACATACTTACCTATGTTGACCCGCCGACTGCCACGCCCCCCTCGTCACTGAAGAATCCGGGGTACCTGTGAAAAAAATTATACTCACCTCAATCCAGTGTCCAGGTTATAATCCACGTACTTGCCAAAAAAAAAAACCATGGGACCCCTTTCCACGAATGCCGGGACCCCACGTGACTGCTGTCACAGAAGGTCCCTTCAGCCAATCAGGAAGCGCTACTTCGTGGCACTCACCTGATTGGCTGTATGCGCGTCTGCTGTCAGACAGCGCATCGCACAGCTCCCTCCATTAGTCTCAATGGTGGGAACTTTGCGGGTAGCGGTGGGGTTACCCGCGGTCAGCCGCTGACCGCGGGTGACCTCACCACTGACGCAAAGTTCCCACCATTGAATATAATGGAGAGGCTTTGCGATGCGCTGTCTGACAGCAGACGCGCATTCAGCCAATCAGCAGAGTGCCAGGACGTTGCGCTCGCTGATTGGCTGTAGAGACCTTTCTGTGACAGCAGTCACGGGGGGGGGGGGTCTCTGCATTCATGGAAAGGGGTCCCATGTGTAAACATGGGACCCCTTTCAGTCCGTTTGGTTCGGGTATTCGTTTTTTTTTTTTTTTGCCAAGTACGTGGATTATAACCTGGACACTGGATTGAGGGGAGTATAATTTTATTCACAGGTACCCCGGATTCTACTTGGACAAGTGGACCGAACGTCGTGTCAACATAGGTAAGTATGTATGTGTCGGCAGGTGTGAAATAAAGTTGTACTTTCAAGGTGTGCGTGTCCTGTTTTTTGGGGGGTATTTTTTCCCCAGTAGAACTACAGGTACCAGCGGGCCCGTTTTTCTCCCGCATGCTGGTACTTGTGGTTCTCCAAGTACCTGCTTGCGGGGGAGGCTTGCTGGGACTTGTAGTACTACTGGAAAAAACAATATTCTTTCATTTTTCCAAAGGCTATCAGCCCCCCATCCGCAGCCCTTGGATGGGGGGGGACAGCCTCGGGCTTCACCCCTGGCCCTTGGGTGGCTGGGGGGGGACCCCTTGATTGAAGGGGTCCCCACTCCCCCAGGGTACCCCGGCCAGGGGTGACTAGTTGGATATTTAATGCCACGGCCGCAGGGCGCTGTATAAAAGTGACCCCCGGCTGTGGCATTATCTGTCCAGCTAGTGGAGCCCGATGCTGGTGTAAAAAATACAGGGGACCCCTACTCTTTTTGTCCCCCGTATTTCTTGCACCAGCACCAGGAAAAAAGTGAAATATGGTCTGGTGATTAAAGGGCAAAAATCACTTGTACATTTAATGGTTAAAGGAGACTCTACCTATTTCCTTTATTAGGGGCATTTGGTAATAACAGAATATGAATTCTCAATGTATAATGGCAAAGTCAACACCATGTACATGATTGATTGATTACATACATGATTCTGTAGCTCAAACAATTGCTGTTGGTTCACCCTAGATGACATGATCACATGATTATTTTGTGAGCTGCACAGGAGAAACAAGGGATTGGATTGTTGTAAAGGAAAACAAAACCTACTCCTGCTGTACACAAAATATGTCTTTTAGGTCTTGCTGTGGAGACTGGCTTGTAACATGACTTCACCATTGTCAGCCTCCCAGCATAATGTTAAACGCAGTACATTTCAAAACTAGCTTAGAACAGTGAAAACTTTGTTCCCTGAATATATTTATCTGGTCTGGAACAGGCATTAATCTTTAATTACTGTATAAACATGTAAAACAGGTGTGGAATAACTACACTTCCAAATATGCAATGTTTATCTACTTACTGGGTGTATGTGCCGGCTTTGCCGTTTGAAGGGTTTCACCTTGTTAAGTCCAGTGACTTTGGAGGGGAGAGGACACAGAAATTACCAAATCCCACATAAAAGAAACATTGCCCGTTATAAATTATGCAAAAAAAACAACATCCTTCAGCTATGGTTTGTGAGTATAGGCTGGGATGTTGGGCAGTTTTCTGGAGAAAGTAGGTTATTCAGTACACCGTGCAACCTCGGCCTTGGTTTTCTCATAGGCCTTGCACTGGAAATGTGGTGTGAGGCGACATAAAGCAGCATTTTCTAACTGCCATGAAAAAACAATGAAGGCTCTGTTACTAGGAGCCGCATTACTGCAGGCCGGCCTCATTGGATGGAATGCCTACTGAAACCTAGCTTTAAAGCTCTTGGCCTTCAAGTGAATTCATTTAACTCTATTTTTGTTTCCTTAACCTCAATTTTTTTGTAGGCTTAACCCATGTGAAGCCCCTTTGTTTTACAGAAGCAGGACATGAATTTGTTACTTACAGTGTAAAAATTAGTAGTTATCAAATAATTAAATTGTTTGGTGCTTGTGGGGTTCTCGATAGGAGTCTCAGCCCCTTAATTTCTAACAATCCTAGGTAAAAAGATTTGGTCATACCTACTAAACAGCGCTATTTGATAATACAACACTTGTTTTAATTTATTTACATTGTACTAAAAAGATTGTATGACTAATTTTAGGGAGTCCGAATGATTCAGTCACCATTCATCCAGTTAATACTAGAAATACAATAAATGCGTATATAGTTTAGGAACAGATTTAAATTGCAGTGTTTTGAGTATTATGTTAGTGTGGTGCATGTCTCTGTAATGTTAGTAATACGGTAGTCAGTAGTCTGCTATCAGGCCCAGTAACACTGACCCACTGATTACATTATTTGGTAAAAATGTATTGGAGGAGATGTATTAAGCCTTCAAAAGTGGAGAGAGATAAAGTACTAGGCTTTCTGCTCTTACCTGCCATGTTACATGCTGTGTTTGAAAATTGAGTTACAGTAGGAGCTGGTTGGTTGGTTCTAGTTTATCTCTCTCCACTTTATTACTCTCCAAGGCTTGGTACAGCTGCCCCATTGTCCTCAGCCCCTCTATAAAAAAAAAAAAAACACTTTTGATGTGATCTACAAAGAATATATGTGATTGGAAGGAATGCCCTGTGGTGTCAACCATCTTGTGCTTGTCTTTATTTGCAAATACCCATATGTAAGCTATCAAACATGATCAGGATGTGAATGATAAAATAGGTTTTTATTTGCATTAAACATAGGTATCTGGAAGATTAGGACTCAGTAAAGTTATGGACCATGTACACAACTGTTCTGTGTCCATTTTAATTATTCTGATGTAGAGTAATAATGTAAAAATATATTACATCTTGGTTGCTAATGTGTTGGTTTTAAGTAAATTGTGATGATAATAAAGTTGACAACTGTGTGCACTTGTAGATTGCTCATAAAATCCTTATCTATTATAACGATCTTAAGAATAAACTTCTTGCATTTTAGGTTTCCTCAAATATTTAGGTAACATATGAGTGTGTGTCAGACTTGTAGACTAAATGACCCTCATCCTTAAAACCAGTCTGTAAGTGGCTCCTCAGAAGTGTCTGAAATATTTAGTTTTGCCAGTCAGAGTTAAGCATGCAGGCTGTACATTTCCTTAAGCAGCGTTTCTTGTGAAAGATGGAATAAACACAAAAATGTAATCTATCATTCAGAGACCGAAAATGGCTAACTTACATCTATAATCCATTTCCCAGGTTCTTGTTCTACAGCCATAAGGGAAAACAGAGGTTATCTAGACAGAGCGATAAGAAGCAGGAGCTGTTACTTTAGTAACAAAATCTGAATGTCTTCATTTCTTTTCTTTTTCTTTTTTTTTTTTTGTACTTTTGGGCTCTCTTTTTTGGGGTATACTCATAATAATCCCTTAGAGGATAAGGTTACAGTTTAGTTTTTAGGCTGAATAATCACAGCCGTAACTGAGATCTAAACATTTCTGGTTGCACGGAACATGCTTTAGACCTACGTATGTTCACTGGAAAGCATCAAGATTTAGGGTGCATTCTGATAAAGGAACTAAAGAATACAACTGAAAATAATACAGCAAACAAAAAAAACAAATTTTTCAGGGGAAAAGAACAATTGGTATAAAAGCAAAGAAAATTAAATTTGAGGGAAAATTCACAAAGTACCCCAAATATCAATCAAGTTAGGGAACACGTATTATGTGAGTTTCTCCACATTATAATGCTTTGGTAAATAGCATATTCTTATACGTGCTTATAGAAACAAGCGCCTCTAGCATAAAAAATGTTTTTAGCTCACCCAGGTGACCCGTTATTAGGCTTTGTTACTCACTGGGCAGCTCAAAATCGTGTTTATCTTTTGACATCATTCTCAAGTCTGAACAATAGTGGGGGATAGACTGAGGAGTGCCTTTAGCCCAGTGGTTTCCAAACTTTTTTGAATCACGACACCCTGGAATAGCAGAATTTTTTTCACGGCACCCCTAGGGCAAAAATTTCTTATTGAGAAATTTAGAAAGAAATATTACATTAAGTAGATCGCGTTTATATTTATATGTTCTCCTTAGGGTCAGTTGTGTGGTGAGGGACAAGATTTGCTTCTGTTTGACCACATATTTTATGACTGGCAACCACCAGCACTGGTTTTGCCTATTATATTGACCATGAATAATTTGATTTGGTCCTGGACCACCAACCCAGGGCACCCCTGCAAGTGTCCCGAGGTACCCCAGGGAGCCACGGCACACAGCTTGGGAACCTCTGCTTTAGCCCATGTCTATTGTATTATAAGCAGGGCTGAGAGGATGACTGAAGGGGAGCGCAGCCCAGTTTCACAATCTCAACAAATCGATTTGCCCCACTTAAAATGCTCATTGTGGATATATAATCTATTGTTAGATATTCAGTAGAGACTTCAGCTTTTCCATCTTTTCCATCTTTTTAAAAGGTATTGGATCGAGTTTGGGTCTTAGGAGGAGTCACAGTGTATTTTGGGTCAGTCAGGCACATATGGCACAGAACATACAGATGTGTCCACCTACATCTAGCCTCCCTGCACGTTAAACAGCCATTTGTGGCATGGTTTGGTAGCGCAGAGCGTCTTTACGTGCGACTCTTTCAATTAAAATAAGTCTTATTCCTAAAATGATGTGAGTGAGATGCACGGGCAGCTTATGCTGATTAAAATTATATGTGGCATGCCTATAGTGTTTGTGCGACTATGGCTGTATTGCCTTACGAAATGGTACATTACAGTGTTTTCCTACATACAAGTTTAGGTAAAAGTGAATTCTTTAAATATTTTATACAGATGTGTCCCCATACACCTTCCCTCAATATGCCACGTAGCGGGTGATGTTTGCCGTGAGTGAACTGACAGGTCCTGTGCAACTCTATTAGCGTCTGGCGTCTTTTTTGCTGAAAATGCATGTTATTCGCATCGCTATGTGAATAGCATGCCTATATTCTGTGTGCGACTGCACCTGTATCTGCATACGAAATGTTATGTAACCGTTTTTTCTTAGAAAAGCATACTTCACTATGAGCACACATCTGTATAAAACATTTAAAGAGTACACTTTTACCTAAACTTGTATGTAATTCATACTTGCCGACTTCTGTCCAGAAGGGGTTAGCCAGGTGGCAGGCACGGGAGACATGGTGCTCCAATTGCATCATTGAGGCCCTACACCCCACTAAGCAAAACACTTGATATGATGTACCAGGACAGGCC
Source organism: Pseudophryne corroboree (assembly GCF_028390025.1). Taxonomy (NCBI): domain Eukaryota; kingdom Metazoa; phylum Chordata; class Amphibia; order Anura; family Myobatrachidae; genus Pseudophryne; species Pseudophryne corroboree. The sequence continues at coordinate 505,363,918 of NC_086448.1, forward strand.
TGGCCAACCTGTGGCTCTCCAGATGTGAAACTACACATCCCAGCATGCCCTGCCACAGTTTTAGCATTCCCTAATAGCAAAACAGTGGCAAGGCATGATGGGCCTTGTAGTTTTACAACAGCTGGAGAGCCACAGGTTGGTCAGGCCTGTACCAGGACATAATTAAAAATTATAGGTAGGTTTCAAACTTCCAATTTATTTTCTTTCTAAAATATTTTATAAATAAATATTTAAATATGTGTTGTCTGTTCTCACAGTCATAGCTTATGGACACATTTGTGACTAAATAAAATAGTATAACTTATACGGTGTTTGGTGTGGCCTTATTTTACATTGATTATCCAATAGATGTGGATGCTTTGTGTACTGTCATTATATTTCATTACATCATTTGAAGTTTGTTTTAGTGAAGGGAGTAGATGTGTAAAACTGACTACCCCATTTGTTAAGACACTTCAATATTCTGGTACAATACAAAACCCAGAAGTGTATTGCTGGATGGCTTCTCTCCGTTTCTAAGCAATGAAATGGCCAGTCTTGTATGTAATGTAGTCCATTTCTATTTCATGATAGATTGTTATTTTCTAACAATATTTTATTACAAGTGTACTGCATATAAATACTGTAGTTGTGATCAAGTATTTTTCTTTTACCAGCATCATTTTTCATTTTGTGATCTGAGATCATTCTGACAGGTAAAGTTAGTAAGTTCAATAACATGAGCTGCTCCAATAAATGTATCTGTCATGTATCCTGACTGGTGCGAGACATTTCTCATAGTAACTGAGACTCCCCTTCAACAATATTGCTTGAGACAATGCTAGTGTAAAATCACTCCAAATGTTCTAACCTATCTACTTTAGTTTATCTTTCTTTACTGCATTGCTTTCTGGCCTAAAGCGTGTAATGAAAGCAAATGAGCGACATGTTAAGGAGAAGCCCTTCCAGCCACAAGCCTGTATCTGTCACCTCCCATCAACCTACACTTGAATTTGCTTTTGCGAAATGAACAGTTATTGAGCTTGGATTTTCAATGAAGACCAAAGCATAGTTTGTCTTTCTTTAAGGGGGAGATTTATCAAACCATCTAAAAGGTCAAAGAAAGGTATTGTCCACAACAACTAATCAGATTCTAGCTCTCATTTAGCATATTCTATAATATGACAGCATCTGATTGGCTCCTATAGGCAACACTTCCTTGGATTTACAGAAGTGTCCTCATACTGTACACGTATCGTTTTTGCATCTTCGATGATTTGCCGGAGATATTGATTTCTGTGATTGAGTACTTTATACTGAATATTGCATTTTAATTCACTAGTAGTATACTTAATACAGTAGCTAAATGTTTAATAAGTACTTTTTTCAGGATTAGTATTTTTGATCGCAGAAAAATTGGTATAAAGTGGTAGGTTAAGTATAACGAAGTATGGCGCAAGCAAACGTGCCTACTCTTCTGGATGGGCTGGGTGCTTCCTAAAATCGGGTGGTGCTCCTGTCCCCCCAAATAGGTGAGCAAGTCTCCTGGAGCCGGCCACAGCCTCTGCAGCCTCCCGCACCCCCTCTAAGCCTTGCGCACCCCACCGCTCAGCCACCTTTAACAGGGCGCAGTCCATGGAGACCGGTGGGCTATTTGCATGGAATTGCGACATTGTAGCCCTGTCTCCCACTATACATTGCCAGTAATCCGGCATTAAATAGTGGTTGTGGAGCTATGATGACAAAATTGCATGTCCACACCCCATACTGCCCACCGATGATGTCACACCCCCTGTTGTACCCACCTGGCTGCCCCCTCCCGCATGGGTCAGCCGAAAAGTCTGTAAGCGCAAGTTACTCAAATATATTTCTCTGACGTCCTAAGTGGATGCTGGGGACTCCGTAAGGACCATGGGGAATAGCGGCTCCGCAGGAGACAGGGCACAAAAGTAAAAGCTTTAGGATCAGGTGGTGTGCACTGGCTCCTCCCCCTGTGACCCTCCTCCAAGCCTCAGTTAGGTTTTTGTGCCCGGCCGAGAAGGGTGCAATCTAGGTGGCTCTCCTAAAGAGCTGCTTAGAGTAAAAGTTTTGTTAGGTTTTTTATTTTCAGTGAGTCCTGCTGGCAACAGGCTCACTGCAACGAGGGACTTAGGGGAGAAGAAGTGAACTCACCTGCGTGCAGGATGGATTGGCTTCTTAGGCTACTGGACACTAGCTCCAGAGGGACGATCACAGGTACAGCCTGGATGGGTCACCGGAGCCGCGCCGCCGACCCCCTTGCAGATGCTGAAGAGAGAAGAGGTCCAGAAATCGGCGGCTGAAGACTTCCCAGTCTTCTTAAGGTAGCGCACAGCACGGCAGCTGTGCGCCATTGCTCTCAGCACACTTCACACCAACGGTCACTGAGGGTGCAGGGCGCTGGGGGGGGGCGCCCTGGGCAGCAATGAAAGTACCTATGCTGGCTAAAAATACATCACATATAGCCTCTGGGGCTATATGGATGTATTTAACCCCTGCCAGGTTGTCAGAAAAACGGGAGAAGAAGCCTGCCGAAAAGGGGGCGGGGCCTATTCTCCTCAGCACACAGCGCCATTTTCCTACACAGCTCCGCTGCTAGGAAGGCTCCCAGGCTCTCCCCTGCACTGCACTACAGAAACAGGGTTAAAACAGAGAGGGGGGGCATTTTGTGTGGCGATATTATAATATATTAAGATGCTATGAGGGAAAACACTTATATAAGGTTGTCCCTGTATAATTATAGCGTTTTGGTGTGTGCTGGCAAACTCTCCCTCTGTCTCCCCAAAGGGCTAGTGGGGTCCTGTCCTCTATCAGAGCATTCCCTGTGTGTGTGCTGTGTGTCTGTACGTGTGTGTCGACATGTATGAGGACAATGTTGGTGAGGAGGCGGAGCAATTGCTTGTAATGGTGATGTCACTCTCTAGGGAGTCGACACCGGAATGGATGGCTTATTTAGGGAATTACGTGATAATGTCAACACGCTGCAAGGTCGGTTGACGACATGAGACGGCCGGCAAACCAATTAGTACCTGTCCAGGCGTCTCAAACACCGTCAGGGGCTTTAAAACGCCCATTACCTCAGTCGGTCGACACAGACACGGACACTGACTCCAGTGTCGACGGTGAAGAAACAAACGTATTTTCCATTAGGGCCACACGTTACATGTTAAGGGCAATGAAGGAGGTGTTACATATTTCTGATACTACAAGTACCACAAAAAAGGGTATTATGTGGGGTGTGAAAAAACTACCTGTAGTTTTTCCTGAATCAGATAAATTAAATGAAGTGTGTGATGATGCGTGGGTTTCCCCCGATAGAAAATTATTGGCGCTATACCCTTTCCCGCCAGAAGTTAGGGTGCGTTGGGAAACACCCCCTAGGGTGGATAAGGCGCTCACACGCTTATCAAAACAAGTGGCGTTACCGTCTCCAGATACGGCCGCCCTCAAGGAGCCAGCTGATAGGAGGCTGGAAAATATCCTAAAAAGTATATACACACATACTGGTGTTATACTGCGACCAGCGATCGCCTCAGCCTGGATGTGCAGCGCTGGGGTGGCTTGGTCGGATTCCCTGACTGAAAATATTGATACCCTTGACAGGGACAGTATTTTATTGACTATAGAGCATTTAAAAGATGCATTTCTATATATGCGAGATGCACAGAGGGATATTTGCACTCTGGCATCAAGAGTAAGTGCGATGTCCATATCTGCCAGAAGATGTTTATGGACACGACAGTGGTCAGGTGATGCAGATTCCAAACGGCACATGGAAGTATTGCCGTATAAAGGGGAGGAGTTATTTGGGGTCGGTCCATCGGACCTGGTGGCCACGGCAACAGCTGGAAAATCCACCTTTTTTACCCCAAGTCACATCTCAGCAGAAAAAGACACCGTCTTTTCAGCCTCAGTCCTTTCGTCCCCATAAGGGCAAGCGGGCAAAAGGCCAGTCATATCTGCCCAGGGGTAGAGGAAAGGGAAGAAGACTGCAGCAGGCAGCTCCTTCCCAGGAACAGAAGCCCTCCACCGCTTCTGCCAAGTCCTCAGCATGACGCTGGGGCCGTACAAGCGGACTCGGGTGCAGTGGGGGGGTCGTCTCAAGAGTTTCAGCGCGCAGTGGGCTCACTCGCAAGTGGACCCCTGGATCCTACAAGTAGTATCCCAGGGGTACAGATTGGAAGTTCGAGACGTCTCCCCCTCGCAGGTTCCTGAAGTCTGCTTTACCAACGTCTCCCTCCGACAGGGAGGCAGTATTGGAAACAATTCACAAGCTGTATTCCCAGCAGGTGATAATCAAAGTACCCCTCCTACAACAAGGAAAGGGGTATTATTCCACACTATTTGTGGTACTGAAGCCAGACGGCTCGGTGAGACCTATTCTAAATCTGAAATCTTTAAACACTTACATACAAAGGTTCAAATCAAGATGGAGTCACTCAGAGCAGTGATAGCGAACCAGGAAGAAGGGGACTATATGGTGTCCCTGGACATCAAGGATGCTTACCTCCATGTCCCAATTTGCCCTTCTCACCAAGGGTACCTCAGGTTCGTGGTACAGAACTGTCACTATCAGTTTCAGACGCTGCCGTTTGGATTGTCCACGGCACCCCGGGTCTTTACCAAGGTAATGGCCGAAATGATGATTCTTCTTCAAAGAAAAGGCGTCTTAATTATCCCTTACTTGGACGATCTCCTGATAAGGGCAAGGTCCAGAGAACAGTTGGAGGTCGGAGTAGCACTATCTCAAGTAGTTCTAAGACAGCACGGGTGGATTCTAAATATTCCAAAATCGCAGCTGATTCCGACGACACGTCTGCTGTTCCTAGGGATGATTCTGGACACAGTCCAGAAAAAGGTGTTTCTCCCGGAGGAGAAAGCCAGGGAGTTATCCGAGCTAGTTAGGAACCTCCTAGAACCAGGCCAAGTGTCAGTGCATCAATGCACAAGAGTCCAGGGAAAAATGGTGGCTTCTTACGAAGCGATTCCATTCGGCAGATTTCACGCAAGAATTTTTCAGTGGGATCTGCTGGACGAATGGTCCGGATCGCATCTTCAGATGCATCAGCGGATAATCCTGTCTCCAAGGACAAGGGTGTCTCTTCTGTGGTGGCTGCAGAGTGCTCATCTACTAGAGGGCAGCAGATTCGGCATTCAGGACTGGGTCCTGGTGACCACGGATGCCAGCCTGAGAGGCTGGGGAGCAGTCACACAGGGAAGAAATTTCCAAGGAGTGTGGTCAAGTCTGGAGACTTCTCTCCACATAAATATACTGGAGCTAAGGGCAATTTACAATGCTCTGAGCCTAGGAAGACCTCTGCTTCAAAGTCAACCGGTGCTGATCCAGTCGGACAACATCACGGCAGTCGCCCACGTAAACAGACAGGGCGGCACAAGAAGCAGGAGGGCAATGGCAGCAAGGATTCTTCGCTGGGCGAAAAATCATGTGATAACACTGTCAGCGGTGTTCATTCCGGGAGTGGACAACTGGGAAGCAGACTTCCTCAGCAGGCACGACCTCCACCCGGGAGAGTGGGGACTTCATCTGGAAGTCTTCCACATGATTGTGAACCGTTGGGAAAGACCAAAGGTGGACATGATGGCGTCCCGTCTGAACAAAAAACTGGACAGGTATTGCGCCAGGTCAAGAGACCCTCAGGCAATAGCAGGGACGCTCTGGTAACACCGTGGGTGTACCAGTCGGTGTATGTGTTCCCTCCTCTGCCTATCATTATAAGACGGAGAGGAGTAAGAACTATACTCGTGGCTCCGGATTGGCCAAGAAGGACTTGGTACCCGGAACTTCAAGAGATACTAAGAAGGGACTTACTTCAGCAAGGATCATGTCTGTTCCAAGTCTTACCGCGGCTGCGTTTGACGGCATGGCGGTTGAACGCCGGATCCTAAGGGAAAAAGGCATTCCGGAAGAGGTCATCCCTACCCTGGTCAGAGCCAGGAAGGAGGTGACCGCACAACATTATCACCACATTTGGCGAAAATATGTTGCATGGTGTGAGGCCAGGAAGGCCCCCACGGAGGAATTTCAACTCTGTCGATTCCTGCATTTCCTGCAAACAGGAGTGTCTATGGGCCTCAAATTGGGGTCCATTAAGGTTCAAATTTCGGCCCTGTCGATTTTCTTCCAGAAAGAATTGGCTTCAGTTCCTGAAGTCCAGAAGTTTGTCAAGGGAGTACTGCATATACAACCCCCTTTTGTGCCTCCAGTGGCACTGTGGGATCTCAACGTAGTTCTGGGATTCCTCAAATCACATTGGTTTAAACCGCTCAAATCTGTGGATTTGAAATATCTCACATGGAAAGTGACCATGCTGTTGGCCCTGGCCTCGGCCAGGCGAGTGTCAGAATTGGCGGCTTTGTCTCACAAAAGCCCATATCTGATTGTCCATTCGGACAGGGCAGAGCTGCGGACTCGTCCCCAGTTTCTCCCTAAGGTGGTGTCAGCGTTTCACCTGAACCAGCTTATTGTGGTACCTGCGGCTACTAGGGACTTGGAGGACTCCGGGTTGCTAGATGTTGTCAGGGCCCTGAAAATATATGTTTCCAGGACGGCTGGAGTCAGGAAAACTGACTTGCTGTTATCCTGTATGCACCCAACAAACTGGGTGCTCTTGCTTCTAAGCAGACGATTGCTAGTTGGATGTGTAGTACAATTCAGCTTGCACATTCTGTGGCAGGCCTGCCACAGCCAAAATATGTTAATGCCCATTCCACAAGGAAGGTGGGCTCATCTTGGGCGGCTGCCCGAGGGGTCTCGGCTTTACAACTTTGCCGAGCTGCTACTTGGTCAGGGGCAAACACGTTTGCAAAATTCTACAAATTTGATACCCTGGCTGAGGAGGACCTGGAGTTCTCTCATTCGGTGCTGCAGAGTCATCCGCACTCTCCCGCCCGTTTGGGAGCTTTGGTATAATCCCCATGGTCCTTACGGAGTCCCCAGCATCCACTTAGGACGTCAGAGAAAATAAGAATTTACTTACCGATAATTCTATTTCTCGTAGTCCGTAGTGGATGCTGGGCGCCCATCCCAAGTGCGGATTGTCTGCAATACTTGTACATAGTTATTGTTACAAAAATCGGGTTATTATTGTTGAGCCATCTTTTCAGAGGCTCCGCTGTTATCATGCTGTTAACTGGGTTCAGATCACAGGTTGTACAGTGTGATTGGTGTGGCTGGTATGAGTCTTACCCGGGATTCAAAATCCTTCCTTATTGTGTACGCTCGTCCGGGCACAGTATCCTAACTGAGGCTTGGAGGAGGGTCATAGGGGGAGGAGCCAGTGCACACCACCTGATCCAAAAGCTTTTACTTTTGTGCCCTGTCTCCTGCGGAGCCGCTATTCCCCATGGTCCTTACGGAGTCCCCAGCATCCACTACGGACTACGAGAAATAGAATTATCGGTAAGTAAATTCTTATTTTTTTGCCTTTTTATTACATACTTTTTTCTGAATTTTTTATCTTCATTGTCTAATAGTGCACTAAATCAGTAATAGTGTACTAATTCAGCATGGATCGCTTTTGTGAGAAATCACAGTTGTCAGCGAATAGAAAGGCGCCGCCCCAACAGGAAGAAAAAATGGCCCATGCAAAATTGCGAATGCATCGCAGATTGCTATCGACTCGCAGATGCATACCTGGTATTCCCGGGACATCAAAGAAACTTTGCCATCTGAGCAAATGTGAGTAGGTCTGAGGTTGCCATTAATCTGCAACTGAGATGGCCTGGAAGTGGTCTTCTCTGACGTCAGAGACACAAATTTATATGATTAGTGCAAATACTGAATTGCAAAGTTATAAATGTAAACAAAAGTATATATAAATAAAGCTTCTGAACCAATAAAATATCTAGCAGCACCTACAGTAGTAATACAGATTTAAAACTTAGTACACAATACAAAAAATTGTGGGGGAGGAGCGGTTTCGGCGGTGCCACAGGTGGGGGAGGGGGTGCTGCGGGTGGTGGAAGGGGTCCGGAGCCACCACGGGTGGGGGAGGGGTGGGTGCGGGTGGTGGAAGGGGTCCGGAGCCGCCGTGGGTGGTGGAGGGGGAGGTGTGGGGGTGCCGCAGATGGGGCCCGGAGGTACTTTGAGTGGGGGAGGGGCGGGTAATGCTTTTCCTGCTTCTCCTCCTGGAAGCAGCCAAGCTGCTGTCCTCCCTTTGGCAGTGGCTCTCCCAGAGACTCGCACAGCAGCCAAGCAGCCAGTCACTATTGTTAGCGCCAGTGTCCCAATGCACTGCATTACAGGGAAGAAGATGCACTCAATAAACTACAACTCCCAGCAGGCCTTAGCAGCGGAATGCTTTGGCGTTAAGGGCTGTTGTGCGCTGTAGCTTATTTAGTGCATCTACTGAGAAGGTTCGTCTGAGAAGGTTCTCACCTTGACAAAGGGGCAGGTTAGCCCCGAAACGTTGGCTCACAGGATGAAATAAATTACACGGTTGTGCCATTTGTATTCCTGCATTGAATCTCAGAGTGCCGCTGCTTGCTTGACAAATCAGAGGTATTTCCATTTATCCAGATGGCACCTGAGTAAGTTGAAAATATTGGGAGGGGTACCGGTCCTATTTGTACCATATCTGTCTGTCTATCTATCTATCTATCTATCTATCTATCTATCTATCTATCTATCTATCGCAACAGTTCCAGGCACTCCATCTATTAAGCAGCAGAGGATTACTTGCTCCGGTGCCCTCTTAGGTATACTGGTACCATATGTAGTGTGGAGTATGAGGCGGCACTCAGGAGACGTTAGGTGGAAGGTACTTTATTCGCATTCTATCCAACGCACGTTTCGGGCCGACCGCCCGTCGTCAAGGACAAACAGTGCAGTTACAAACAAACGAGACATATATACCCTACTAACCATACAGACAATGTTAAAAATTTATGAAATTAGGCTCACCTGTCCAGCGCTGCCACTCTTGCACACGGGACTTCCGCTATGCTCCGGAGCCAGGCGTGTGACATCATCAGGCAACGCAGGAAATGCGAACCAGTCACGGACCACACACTGTTGTCTAGGTAACAAAGTATACGGAAGTTAAATAGCAATTAGACCTCCCCAACCTAATTACAAATAAATGTGACAAAGTACAGGTGATCCACAATAAATAAAACCATACACACACATGTATAGATAATAAAAACGTTAAGATGGACTGTGGGTACAATTCATATATTACGGTTATTTACCAGATGTTATAACAATCACTACCATTATCAGTGCACAAATGGTATAATAATGATAATCTATTTAATAGCATAGCCGAAGACTTATATTTTTGAGGCAATATAGTACTATATAGTGTAATAATCTAGCTATTAGTATATCACCAAAGTATGATTGACTCATAAATAACATTGTAAACCCAATGTTTCATTTAACCCCTTAGGGGATAGGGTACCCAATATGAAGATCCAGCGGCTCTCCAATTGGAGCAGCTTCTTGCCGTTATTGCCTCCACGTATAGACCAAGGAACATTGTCTATAATTTTAGATCTAATAGAGGCCACTCCATGTCCTAAAGCCAAACAGTGACGGGCCATAGGTTGGTCGCTTCGTCCAGTATCTAAAGCCGCTCTAATGGCAGTTAGTGCCAATGAGCGCCACCTCATACTCCACACTATATATATATATATATATATATATATATATATATATATATATATATATATATATATATATATACACACATAAGCTTTCTCTCATGTTAATAGGTGAGTGAATATGATGCTTACTACTTGTGACTGCAAATATGAAAATACATACTTGAGATGTTTTCAGATCGCTTTTTACTTTGTATATGGCAGATTCTCTTAATAATGCATGTATGCCATTTTACCTGCTTGTCTTACATATGGGCAGGCTGCCTGTGACTGTCCATCTTTAATACAGCATGCTGGAATTTCAGCGACTAGGCATCTAGATTGCAGAGCTAGTATCGCTTACATGTGTCTTACACAATGTCTGGTAGAACACGGATTAAATATATTATATTTATTCATTCAACATTTCAGAGCCCATTTAAAATGATTGGCTACTGGTATGAAGCCATACCCTGACACTTAATTATAAAGTAAGGTTTAACAACATTATTTGTTGCTTTAAGTTGTTCCGGTGGGTAATACAGTCGAGTCTTAAATGCCATTCTTAATGTTTTAACGTTTCTTTAAGCGTGGTTTTTTTCAACTTTAATTCCACTCTGCAGTAATGTTTGTTTTTCTTTTACTGTAGACAATTTAGTCTAGAATATTAAATGACAATAAATAGATCTATACTTTTCATCATTTCATATGGAATATGGTCATCTAATTAAAATAATCAGTGTGTGTTTACAATACTAATACTATTTGTTGCAACTGTTTATGACTGACTCTTTAATTTACTAGAATTCAGTCCAAAGATTAAAAAATTCTGCAAGTAACATAGAGCCACTAAAATAACTACTAAAATCCCAACGAAATACAAGGCAAAAAATAAAAAAAATGAACCAAAATAAAGTTAATTGGAAGATATTGTTAAAGCGGCTTGCAGTTAAAATGTCGGCTGTCGGGATGCAGTCAAAAATGCCGGCTGTCGGGATCCCAGCGTTCAGAAGACCGACGCAGGAATCCAGACAGCCAGTCGGTCAGTGGGTCCACGCCAACAACCGTGTGGGAATAGAACCTGTGGCAAGCGAAGCGAGCCACCATGCTAGAAACGTGGCAAGGGGACTCGCTGCCGGGATGCCGATGTCAGTATACTGACAGCCAGCATCCCATCTGCTGGTATATCCTACCGGATCTGTTAAAGCCAATGCTGGTGCTTACTACTGTTGGAAATTGATAGGCCACTATCCATTTAACATATATATATATATATATATATATATATATTTTTATATATATATATATTTCATTAGTCCGTTTTGTAATATTTTACAACATTGACTTGCCAACTTGTGGGCTCTTTGCAATTATTGTAAACTATCATCATAGTGTAGCTTTCATTTGCAGCAAATTCCACAACACTGGACAATCTGCATTAAAAATGTCAACATGTAGATGTGCATAATCGTAAAGTACATACTTGTGCATGATAACAATTGTGCAAATACAAATGAGTAATGCCCTAAACAGTAGCATAAATATGATTTCATTGTGCACGAGTACAAACCGCATAGGGTTTCTCCAAATATACAACATAAGACATAACCAGGACATAAGAGGTAGAGAGAGACATTATACATAAGGTAGAGAGGACTTTGCCTGGGCGCTCATATAAAACAAAACCAAATAAAGAGCATATAGTGTAATACGTTCATTTATCATATAACATTAAACCAGATGTGATAGATAGGCTTCGTAACAAATTTTATGGTCTACTGTTGGAAGTAGACAGTATACGTATTTCAGGAAGCGGGCACACCCCGATAGGAAATCAATCCTTCGGACTCCTCCAGTGGGATGTCCTTCTCTCAATGAAGTTGTATATGTGGAGAAAATGGAAATCTTCCAATGGTGTAACACCGTTTATTCATAACACCACAAAATACATAAAAACATAAGAAACCACAAGCATAGGGATTACTTCCATCAAAGATCTTGCTGAAATAGTCTACTTGCATTGTAGTTAATTCTGAATGGTGAGACCAGCCCTTTGGTCTCCCTCTGCTTGTGGTTTCTTATGTTTTTATGTATTTTGTGTATTTTATGGTACCCATTTGTACCAGCTTAGAGCAGGTTCCGTCCCCGAAATCACAGAATCATGTTGCACTGATTTTTTTAGCTTTTATTAAACAATTTCTTTAAAGAGTTCTACATGAGAAGAAATGTTAACATTACCATGGAAATGTCTGACACATACTTTTAAAGGCATTGGCAACTTCCAGGAGGACCACCGTGGCAGCTTTTATATGCACTAAAAGTCTGTATGTGTATGTATGTGTGTGGCTATATCTGACACAGATCCGTTCTCGCAGCAGCCAGGGTGAGTGATTGTGATGGGCTCTTTTTCGTGCTAATCAAAGCAGTATAATACTGTTAGACACATGGAAATAACAATTTACAATATACCAGTATCACCCAACCAGTTTCAAAACAAGGCAACCTTGGACAAAATTCAATTAGCCACTGGCTCCGTGCACTGTGCCAACGGGTTAACATGCATATTTTTGCGAGATATCATCTTTTGGTGTAAACTTTTTTTTTTTTTTTAATTAAGAAAAAGATATTTAACAATGCTGGCACAGATAGGTACATCACAGAACATGGTACGACAGTAAAAAAAAAAAAAACAGGCAGAAGGTGATGCACAACAGGAACCTCTACACGTTTCGCTGGATATTTTCATGAAGAGCGCTCCCAATACATATACTACTTTATTAGACATGACAATTTGCTGATGTGTGTTTGCTCAACGATGTGTAGAGTGAAAGAGCGGGGATATCATCCTGAACCTCCATAAAAGTGGTACAGCAGGACAATGTAGAAGGCTGTTTGTGGCCATAAGCCAAGCATTGGAGACCATTACATGGGGCCAAATTGTTAGTTTTATAAATAATGGAAACAGGATAGCCAGCAAGTGTATTTCACCAAATAAACTCTCTCGAGCAGGGTTCCCAACCACCGTCCTCAGGGCACACTAAAGGCCAGTAGTGACGGGGGAAGATGTGTGCTGAGCGATCTTAACACAGACTGCTCAGCACACATCTCTCCCCCCGCTCAGCACAGCGCGATTTGCTGAGCGGGTCGGAGAATGACGGGGGGCCGCTCACTTCACACCGCTGAAGTGAGCGACCCGCTAGATTGAGCCTGCATGCAGGCTCAATCTAGTACAAGCAATAGCGATGCGCGGGGCCGCGCATCGCTGTCGCTGGGGGGCATACACACACCAGATCTGTGCTTAAAATCTAAGCAGTCTAGTCAGATTGCTTAGATTTTAAACACTGATCTCTCCGTGTGTACCCCCCTTAACAGTCTAGGTTTCAAGGATAAGAGATTGTGCAATAAGATCTAATTTTTACTTATGTTGTCCCCATAGGCAAGAAAAGTGAGACAGAAGTAAAACGAAAACATATACCTTTATTTCAGGATTTCCCATCAATCAAAATGATAAGAATTCATTTATGACAAAGGGGTGTGATGATATGACTTCTAAAAAAAAAAATATGGTCTTGTGGCTCAATTTACCTCAGATTAGGTGTAAATTGAAACAATTCATTGGTTAAATTGAGCAATCTGGGTGTAAATTGACCGGTTGACTTTTTTTCAAGTTTAAACATGAGCATAATTAAAAAAAGATAATTACTAATGCCTTTTCCTCATGGGGTGGAAGCCAAACTAAGTGTTAACGTTGGCCGGAGGGCGTAAAGAAAAGGAGGACTCCATAGGAAGATAACTGTAGTTTTAATGAATAATCAGACTGTGCACGAATATTGGGGAAATAGAAGAAACTGGAAGAATTAGAGTCTATGGTTAAATGACTTGAAGAGTGAAGCTGAAGATCTCCGGTAAAGAAGAACTGAAGACTGTGTTTTAAGATTAAAAGACGAGGCTGAAGAACTTGGACTTTGAAGAAATGAAGACTGTGGTTTGTGCCTGAAAGATGAGGCTGAAAAACTTGGACTTTGAAGAAATGAAGACATCTGCGGGAACCACCGTTAGCACCTGGAGCTTCTCTACGACCTGGGACCCCGTGAGCGCTTCCACGAGTGGCAATGGACTTAGCGGCGCAGCGTTTAGGTAACCAATAGATGAGAGCAACCAGGACCAGGGAAATAGAAGTAACCTGGGAGCACAGAGCTGGAGAACCTTTCACAAGGAGGTAAATTGAAGCACTGGCACTCTCCCTCTGAGCCAGCCCCCTTTTGTAAGTGGAGAACACGCAGGATTGGCTGGACACAGATTTGGAACTTCATTGATAATACTCTGGTCTCCAACATGGCTGCCCCCAGCACAGGAGACATACTTAGAAGCTGGCTAAAGCTGTGTGCTAACAGCTGTCTCTGACACACTATACTGTGTCACCACTAGAGGACCTTACCTCAGCGATCCCCGCCGCAGCGCCCGCCTCTCCAGACCCTCGGCTCCCGGCCCTTGGCAGCCGCACATCCGTCCAGGAGAACCCGCCGCCAGCAGCTCCCTGCCGCCGCAGCCGTGCCAACCAGCGGGATGGTAACCCGCGGGAGCACCCGCCGGAGGTAAGGCTCCGGAGCCTGACAAAAGTCATTTATACTTGACATGTAGAAAATTTACCTTGAAAAGCCAAAAAACTGTGTCTTGTGAAGAAAAGAAAAAGAACATACTTACTGGTTTACCATGTACTTCTCTCCATCACAGCTACATAGAAATGATGGGTGCTTTTATGGTCACATGACAACAAAAGTATACAATTGCCTAGATACAGGGGGTGGGTCAACTTACCATACTGGCTCATTTTACGCCACTGTCCCCAATACATATTTGAGCACAAGTGATTTAAGTAGTACCTCCAGTTATTTTGATTAAATCATCTGTGCTCAAGCATAGCTATCACTAAAACCTGGATTATTAGCAGGGTTGCCGAAAGCTGTGTTAGGCCCAGGTAATGGGAGGGGGCGTAGCCAATGCAGGGAGGTGTGGCCAGCCCCTCTACTTATGAAATCAGGGAAAGAGAGCAGTGACTGCCTCTGCAGCTGTCTTTCTCCCCAGCACAGCACAGCAGCATGTGTAGGGCTGGTAAGAGAGACTCCCCCGCCCCAAGTTGCCGCTGCCTACAATAGGGGAGGGGCATGGGACTCGGGGGGGGCCCCCCAACAAGCCCGGGTAAAGAATACCTACTCCCCCCTTCTCAGTGCCACTGACTCTTAGTGTGCCTTGAGGACTGAGGTTGAAAACCACTGGTCTAGAGTATTTAATTTATGTGTAATTTGTATTTCTAGTGTACATATACAAGTTTATAAAGAGTTGGAGAAAAAAAAAACTTGTAACTTCCATCTGCAAGTTCAAAAACTCCTTTACCACCAGTACAACACCTCAACATACATGTCCCATGTTTTCAACTTTTTAGAGAAAATGATGGACATGCCATTATTGTCCATATTTTCCTATTAAAAAATATAATTAGGTGGGGTGTTCCAGGGGTACTGCATTATGTCCTGTCATTATTACAATAAATTAAGTTGCTTTGGTTTTTTGGTATGTTTTTTTGCCTACTTTCTGAACTAAAATCTGTGGTAACTACAATTGAGTCGCACGTTAAATCACTGCAGGTTTCTAATTTAACAAAACACTCCCGTGCATATGTGTTTCCATAATGGGTGCAGTGTGTGCGGTGCATACGGGCCCCTAGGTCTGAGTGTGGCCCACAGCACACACGCTGCACCCACAGAGTATACTTACCCCTCCGGAGTCCCGCCGCCCTGCAGTGCGGGCACAAATCACTTGGGAAATGGCCGCTGCGACCACTTCTGAGTGATTTGTGCATGCGCCATGTTCCCGGAGACCTGTGCATGTGCAGTAGACTCTGGCTTTATACTAGAGTCTACTAGCTGTTGGAGAGAAGTGGGTCCACAACGAAGGCTGCACGTGGGTCCCTTTCTGTCTTAAAACGCCCCTGCTCCCGCGGGTCCTTAACCAGTGATAAGCAATTTTTTTGCCAACTTGCAGCTAACTGAATTTTCCACTTAGGGAGGAATCCAGTTGCGGGCAAAGGGTGCGAGTTGTTATTGCCTCAGTGTTAAAATGCAGACAATGGCACCTTATGGGGCTGTGAGCAGTTTGTGGGAGTTCAAGCTGCCGTAAAGTGCTGCTGTTGTTGTGTTAACTCGCATGGCAATTTTTTTTTCATGGCACCAATGAGCAGATACTGTTCATATACCTAACAGTTCAGTTTATTAAGTAGTTAGGTCCAAACAACATAATACTTTATCAGTATCTATGTCCTAACAACTTAGTAGCTATTTGAAAGAATAACTCAAGCAAAATAAAATGAAAGAAAAAAATCTATCTCAGATGCAGCCCCTTGTTTACCAGTTTCCAGTGCGTAGAGTATGCTGTGTCCAGTCCACCCGGCTGTCAGACAGCAGCTGCTCATAGCAAAGTATTAGCGCAGTGAAAATGTGAAATATCATGTGGCATCCATGTGAGGTTGCTTTGGTGCAAAATTTGGGAACCAGTGCCATGGACAATAATATGTGATATTTCCTGGTTACTTTTTACTTTGAGAGCAAAAGACCTAAATCATATAGTTGAAATGAATACATTTTCTCTATAATGATTCTATATGAACTTTTTTCTACATGCGTACTAGTTAGCATAATGATAGGCAGCAGGTGTCCCTTCTGGTCGCTTCAGAGCATTTGAGACTTTGCATGCACTCGCTGCCTCCAGATTTGTTTGTTATAGCTTGTGCCCCCTTTTTTTTAATGTCTGCTGATATGATATTATAGATATGTGCCTCATTCTTTCATTAATGTATTGTTTTAATTTAACCGAGATTAAGAGTAATGAGATTAGTGGTCCTTTTGAAGATTGGAGGGCCACCCAATGAGTTGCCTCTCACAGGGTTGGATACTATGAACATTTTTTTAGTGGATTAAAGATCATATTTTCTGTAATTTTTCTGTGGTTATTGCTGGCTGTCAGCTATTTAATTGAGGCAGATGTGGCTCAGCAGGAAACCAAATTAGATGAGCCACTGTTGATGTCACTATAAGTGACATAAAATAAAACTTGTAGTACATGACTGAGGAGAAAAAACGGATAAACTTGGGTAAGTTTTCTTTTCATTAAAAGAAAAAGAGATGCAAATAATTTATTTATAACTGATTGACTTTTGTATTGCTTGCCTTTTCTTTACTGAAATATTCATCTGGTCAGAGCTGAGATTTTTACAGTGCGAGCAATGGTGCCCAACAGATTCTACTTGGGTGTTCTTAGACCAGCATGGTGCTTTTAAATAGCGAATTCCCATCGCACGTGGGGAAAAGTGAGAGGGGCCATAGATCAGAATGTGTATGGTTCTCCGCTGAGCTGTCACTGTGGACAGGTTAGGGTAACAGCAATTTCTAGCTAAAGGGGTAAAGTAATGACACTTAAGTGAGATTGGTCTTCGAAAGCAGTTGCTGGTCTGGATCCAATAATGTATCATTTGCTACGTCTGGAAAAGATCATTGGGATAAAGTAAGTGAACTCTTACCCTGCTGAGCACATTTTTCTTGTGTGTGTGTTTTGCTTTGTACTCTTTTTAGACTCACAAGTCCAATCCTGATGATTTCCTAAACTTCACTTCTCAAATGTCCTAATCTATTCTTTTTTTATAATTATTATTACATGTTTCTTTGCCGCCGCCACAGTTTAAGGAAATAGTGGAATCTTTAACTGTTTATCCAGAGGCAAAATTAACAGGTGCATCAAGAATTCCTATGAGTGATGTTCATGCAATCCACTGAAGGCCTGGCTACCTTCCAACCTCTGTAAACAAAACATCTTTGTCAAGTAATTGAAAACGGACCAGGATAACAATTGGAAACGGTTTCATGTGAAAGGTCTTGGTGACTGTAGGATTGTGTGCTTGTCTTGCCAGGTGGGAGATTCGCTAGTGTGAGGTGTTCGTCTTTTTTTTTTAGAGAGAGAATTACTACAGTGTAGGACTTCTTTCTTCATAGATCAGAATGCTGCCTGCAGTCATTGGCAGCCAGGTAATGTATTATACTATTAGTATTAAGGAGTCTTATTACTGACCTGATAATATATTTTAAGCTAATCAGGATAGGTCACATACATTTTTTATCATTGCAACTTTTATTTTTGGAATATGTAAAGTACTGCATATTGTGCCTGATTCAGATGTGGTTGGAGTTGCTATTGCTGAAGCTTACATGGAAGCAGCAGCAATAGCACTAATATGGTAATGTGGCAGGAGGCATCACACCTCCTGCATGGATTTGTGATCCGAGCTGCTTCCTAGGACACAGCATCATATAGTTTGTGACACCATCAGCCGGCTACGTGACCCAAGGGGTTGCACAAGCTGGCCATCACAGATCCAACAAAGAGACCAGGAAATCTCCATCATATAATGGAGATCCTGGCCTCGTCACTCCCCCACAATCAGTGCTGGAGTAAAGGAGGGGCATTAGGGGCGGTCTCTCGGGCCCCCACGCACTGCTAATTTAACCAGAGCACAGCCACATTACCGCAGAGTCGTGTTTCCATGCACAGGCATTCGCATGTGGGGGGTGCCTTGTGTGCAAAAACACACCCTAATGTAAGGCATCCCCAGTGCTACCCTACACATGGAAGATGAGTCTCCTGGTGCTGTCTTCAACTGCGCATTGGTGTTGCTCTTACCCTGCAGTCACAATGGGGGATCAAAAAATAAAAAAATGTCATGCTACAGGGCCTGGCGGACACATCACACCTGCCGCCATCGCGATTCATCTTCTACAACTCCTCCAGGAGGACGTGCCCCATCACTACCCTCCCACAGATCAGCAGTTTAGCAGTGTCAGGCCACCCAATAGAGAGACCTGGTTGCACCGGCCCTCCCTTCTTCTCTGGCCCGTGGATGTAAGTGGGCTGCAGCCCTCCCTCTCTGTAGCAGCTGCCGTGTACCCCTCTTACCTGTGTGTCGGAGGCCCCCATGTTTGTGGCACCAGAGCTATCTGCCCCTGCTGTGGGGAGGCTGTGTGCCCCTGCTGTGGGAGGGGGGCTACGTGCCCCTGCTGTGGGTGTGTGTGGAGGGGGGGGGGGTGCTGTGTTGCCCCTGCTGTGTGTGTTTAGTGGAGGCCACCACAAGCCTTAATCCGGCCTTGCCCATAACAGCGGTAACACGTCTGAGTTTTGGGAAACGGAGGCCATCACCGGGTCCTCAAGCAGCAGCACACTGTCAATCATTGAGAGTCTGATGTCGCAGGCTCATACTGCACATGTACAGTACTAAATCGGCGCACGTGCAAAGTTCCGAACATCAGTACTTTGCAGCATGCGCTTCTAATCCTTTGTGACCTGAATTAGGGCCCTTGTCCTGATGTGGATGAACAGACTTTATTAATTTGCCTTTAGTAACCTTTTCTATAACATCTTGTATGGTTTTTTTTTTATGAGAATGACAAAATGTAGATTTCTTTACTGTAGGTACCTATACTACAGAACTGCCCTCTTTGAGGGCGGCCTGTCTTCATGGCACCTTAGCGAAAGAAAAGGCTGATGAGGGTCATTCCGAGTTGTTCGCTCGCTAGCTGATTTTAGCAGCATTGCACACGCTAGGCCGCCGCCCTCTGGGAGTGTATCTTAGCTTAGCAGAATTGCGAACGAAAGATTAGCAGAATTGCGAATAGAAAATTCTTAGCAGTTTCTGAGTAGCTCGAGACTTACTCCTACACTGCGATCAGCTCAGCCCATTTCGTTCCTGGTTTGAAGTCACAAACACGCCCTACGTTCGGCCAGCCACTCCCCCGTTTCTCCAGACACTCCCGCGTTTTTCCCTGACACGCCTGTGTTTTTTAGCAAACGCCGGGAAAACGCTGAGTTGCCGCCCAGAAACGCCCCTTTCCTGTCAATCATTTACCGAACACCAGTGCGACTGAAAAGCGCCGCAGATGCTACAGCAAAACAGCGCAGTTAGCGACTAATCGCAGTATAACGAAAATCGGCAACGAGCGAACAACTCTGAATGACCCCCCCATATTGCAACAGTAGTTTACGCAATGTTGCACTTTAAGAAATCTCTACAATTATCATGGAATGACTAATATTGTGGACTAAGAAAGTTTGCCATCTATTGCTGTTTACCTTTCAACCATTTGCACTATGTGAATTGGTACATGCAGTGTGTATCTGTACTCCTTTATTATACTGTGCTGCAGAACATGTTCGTGTCACATAAATAAATCTAGTTATAATCACATAAATCCTGCTCACATTCCTTACTAGTCAAAGGGCTGCAGCTGAAATACTTTCCTGGTAGTTATCTACCCTCTGCCGGCTTCATTACATTAATGTAGTGAAAGGGAAATATTTCCATCAGAACAAAACAATCGTCATGACACATCAATAAGCATTTTGTTTTGCAAATGGCTTCACTCAATTTTGCCTTCATGTCACACTTGTTATCCCTCTCTAAGAAACCTGAATTGACCTTTGCAATTAGTGTTACATGGTTGCTGCATGTAACACAAGTCTATACTGGAAATCTGTGCATGCCGTCATCAGATCACACAGGACAAATTAATCCGAACCTCTAGCGCAGCAGATTAATCCTTTTAACACGCTCAGTGTTGTAATTTGTTTGCATTTATTTGTTAGAATGTTTCTTGTCTCAGATGAGATGGTGATGATGACTGAAGTTTGGATCCGGCCTATTGGTATATAAAGCTGAAAATATAGATATGACATTACAGCTGGATCAGTCACTATTGAGTGTATTTCTTGTGTGTTATATAGTTATATCCGTGGTTATCTTATCGTAGCACATTCTTATTGCTCCCTCTCCATTATAGCTTGTCAAAGTAAATGCAAGCAATATTTCTGTACTACCAGCCAATAACTGGTGCTTTGCCAAAGATCACGTTGCCCACTCGGGTAGGGTATGGGATCCTGGCGGTCGAAATCCCGACGGCCAAAATACTGATGTCGGAATCTCGGCCATCAGAATGCCGGCAGGGAGGCGAGCGGAATGAAGCCCCTTGCGGGCTCGGCATGCTGCGGGCTCGGTGACTCGCTTCGCTCGCCACAGGTTCTATTTCCACTCCATGGGTGTCGTGGACACCCAGGAGTGGAATTAGCTTTGGTGGTGCTGTCGGTATTCTGGCGGTCGGGATTCCGGCGTCTGTATTTTGACAGTTGGGATTCCAACCGCTGAAATTCCAACTAAATCCCGACCACTCAACCTTTCTGTATTTATTTTTTAATGCTATATATGAAACCTGAAGGCCACATTGTTTTTAACTTTACTTATTTTTTTTTTTAGACTTTGTTGTTCTTATTTTAGTCAATGGTGTTTAGTAGGGCCTTGAGTAAATGCTTAGACTCTGTTATGGGTTGGTTCCAAGTATTTGTGGTGAAGCAGCTCTTAGTTTATTCTGTTTAGGTGGATTATTGTTATCCTGGTGTCTGTCTTGATTTCATCTTACAGTGGGAAAAGACAAACTATCTGTATGAGTTTCCATAAGTGAAATTGCAGAAATGTCCTACACAAAGTGGTTCTGCAGGCGGCCGGCCCATAGCTTTAATGATATGATCCCATGCAATTGCAATGCAATCTTTCAGCACTGAGACTGGGGCACAGAAGTGTCTCTGCAGACTCGCTCTCTGGTTACATATTTATTTAGGCAGCAATTACTTTCAGCACGTAGAATGAATATACGTCTAGTACATACAATTAGATTGCTAGATATAAGCAGCGTGTGGCAGTGTTGGGTATTGTTAGATGATGAGACAAATCTTGGTGGGTGTGATATTAGTAATAGGGTTGATGTTGTGAATGACTTAACAAGCAGGGACCCATTCCAAATGTTGCTATGTAGCCTAGAAATGTCTAATTGCTAACATTTTAATGTATTTGTTAATTCACTAGAAAGAGTCTTGCAGACTAAAAGTGTGAGTAAAGCATCACGTGCCAAGTTTTTGTGTGTGCATGTTGGCACAATAGCAGATGTTTGTTTATACCATTTATTTCTGCTGTACAAGTGTGACATTGCTGCCTTACAGCACTGTCATCATGGCGTGCCATTCTGATCAGTTTACTGTCTGTGTAGAGCGTATGTTCTCTGTGTTTTGTGTTTCTTCCCTTATTCTAAAGACATACTGGTAGACTAACTGGCTTCTGACAAATTCAATCCTAATATGTATGTTTGTGTGTGGATATGTATGTAGATAGAAACCTAGATTGTACCATCCTTAGTGGCAGAAGCTGATATGCGTAATGTAGACATTATATCAAAAAATGTAAATTAATAAAAAATTAGCATTTAGTCACTGGGTTTGGCTTTTGGTGCACGTGTTGTCCCTGATAATGAAAATTAGGGCATGCCTTCCAAGAAATAGCATGGTAATACTTGGTCAGAATGATAGATCTCTGCTGTATTTGAAAGGATAATTGTGCACAACTAGTTTGAAAGCTGGTAAATATTTAAGGGTCAGGGGGTTAAATGTCAATGCCACGGCACTTGGGCTCAACTCCATAAAGTATTGAGAATGACTTGTAATTAAATCCAGGAGATATTTCACCAAAGGGAAATAAATGTGACAGCTTACAACCAATACAGGATTACCACCTCTCAGAGGTTAGGGATCATGCTAGTAATTGTAGGTGGTTTACAGTTGTTAACATAGTAGCATGTGCTCTATTGATTGCTTAACCATACACATCAAAATAGTAACCAATTGTACAACTGACAGCTTAAATACGTACAATTGACTCACTACATAAAATTCCAGAATTAGTCATATATAGTTATTTTCCTATTCATACACCTTCCTAAGCATTCAAAGTGTATCTTTCATAGCCTACAGTATGTGTTTTTCCAAAGTTCTCCAAAGAACAAGTGTCAGCATTTGGATAATGCGGCAACTAAAGCACAGGTTTGGTATGATTGGTTGACAGATATCATTTTTACATGGTCAAACTGTTGACATGCTCAGCATGTCAACTTTCGTCATGTCTGTATGGATGATAACGCTCCTGGCGCCTAACCCTAACCGTCGCCATCTTCGGCATGTTGACATTTCACATGGCAACCGTTCAAATGATTACATTTTTAAGATGTTGACGAGGTGCATTTCGACATTCTGGAGCTGACATTGTGATTGTCAACATGGTTACTGTTATACTTCTGACCAGATACTTTGAAGTACTTTTGGATGCCACTTGGGCCTGCCCATCTGTCATTTCAGATAATATTAAACTATCTGAAGTGCAGGGAGTGTTCCCTTCTGTACTGCCTCTAGTACACACACTTCTCCTTCCAAATAACCCACTTTGTCTGTCACCAGCCTGTGTCCCAAGAGACAATGGGTTTATAATATAAACAGACAGAGGGAGACGAAAAATGGCTGTAGTATGGGCGGGTGGAGGGGGTACATAATTAGTAGACAGAGTGTGTCTTTAAGATCCACATTGTGACACCAAGGGCTGACCGCATTGGTTAGGTGTCAGACATGAGACCAAGTGGAACAGAGTTATACAAATACTGGGACTAATTTGGACTTGTACAAAAACCCTATGGTTTACGTATTAATCTAATGTCTATGCATGTGCAGAATGGGTCCTGTAAGATCACTAGCTGAACTTCATTAGCTGCAGAATGGTTAACATACTGTGGCTTTTCAAGGGCGGAGCAGGTGCAGCATTCTAAAAAACGGGGGGGTGACAAGCCCAGGTTCTATGTTGCCTGATGCAGACTTCCTGGATCCGGCTGACCGGATAGTATGGCTAGCCTGAGTAAGCTTCACCTTACACAGTTGGATGAGGGCTGCAACTAGGGTGGCCAATCCCTGCCCATTTTTTCAATCCTGGGTATTGGGATTGAAAAATGGTCAATCCCGGGATTTGTGTTTCCAGTTTCAGTGCCATTCCCCTGCTCGCGCACCCTGCACACATAATTTACCACCATAGTACCTGAGAAGGCCTGTGGGTAACTTCCTCCGGTTCGGTGAGGTCTAGGTGGCACACGTCGTGCTGCGCTGGGGGACCCGGTAGGAGGGAGCTGGGCAGTGTCTGAGCTTCCTGAGGATGCTCAACGCTGTTTGGCATTAAAAAAAACAAAGGACCGCCTGATCCCGAAATCCCCGGGATTGGAGCTTCCGATCCCGGGATTGAATCCTGTCGATTTTTGACCTAAATCCCGCGATTCCGACGATTCCGGGATTGGCAACCCTAACTGCAATCATTGCAATGGGTGTTCAGATGCTACAACATTGGACGCATCCCTCGGATCTCTCAGGGGCATGCAGGAGGCATCTATTTGCTACAGTAATGCACAGTTATTGATCAATAGGTCAACCATTGCAATGTCGACCTTTTGTCCATGTTGACCTATTGATTGTCAACCTTAGTACTGTCGACCTATCATCTTGATACCGTATTGCACAACCGCTTCCCTGCAACTGTGCAATGCCGTACAAATCCATATCATGGCCACAGTGCTAAGGTGGAGTCATGTGGCACCCATATAATTAATCTTTACCAATATTTCTCCAACATGCATTGCAAGATGAGAGCTTAAAAGAAAAGAGCTGGAACCAACTAGGGCAGAGGTTCCCAAACTGTGTGCCGTGGCTCCCTGGGGTGCCTCGGGACACTTACAGGGGTGCCCTGGGTTGGTGGTCCAGGACCAATTCAAATTATTCATGGTCAATATAATAGGCAAAACCAGTGCTGGTGGCTGTCAGTCATAAAATGTGTCCAAACAGAAGCAAATCTTGTCCCTCACCACACAGCTAACCCTAAGGATGACATATAAATGCGATTTACTTAATGTAATATTTCTTTCTAAATTTCTCAATAAGATATTATTGGCCTAGGGGTGCCGTGAAAAAATGTCTGATATTCTAGGGCGCCGTGATTCAAAAAAGTTTGGAAACCACTGAACTAGGGCATGTCAGTGATATTGTTAATAAACAACTAAAGACTATACTAATTGTGAATTGTGCATATTCTGAAGTGAAAAAAAAGCAGAGCAGTTTCTTTTTGTCATTGCATTGCAACATACATAAAATAACTATTGAATTCACATTTTTACATCTCCTCTGTGTTATCTGTTGGACACTACAGAGTAAAGATTTGCTACAAGCACAATTGAGGTGCTAGAATTCGCTTTCACTGCTATGTATGGTAGAAAAGGAATCCGTTGTCACTGAGGAATGAATGTAATATTTGAATTTGATGAACATTAGATGTATTTTGATGAGCAGCTCAGCACATCTGTACTGTATGAATACCAGAGAGTGCAATGAAGATGTCACTTCCTGACTAGACAGGAACGGTGACAGGATGTCCCCACTCCATTGTCTCCAATTAGCTGTTCTCAGCATGCACTGTACATGGAAAGGGAGGGTTACTCCATAATTCTCAGATCAGCAGCTACAAATTGCTGTGCAGTTAACTAATGGAGCATGCAATGATTATTTTCAAATATGCAACATGTCTTCTATCATTATCACAGCTTAGGAAAGCCTAGGGCCTAATTCAGAGATATGCATAAACCCCATGACTTCCGTACATCTCTGATGTTTGTGGAACAGTGTATGTGCAGGAACCGTTCTGTGCGTAGCAATTCGTGCATCCTCGTATGCAGTGCCGCCTAAGCCACAGCCTGATTGATGAGCTTCAGCCATTTGGGGGTTGGCAGGGAGTGGCAGCATTCTACAAAACAAGGGCATGTCTCCCCTTTTTGTAGGTGTGCAAGGGTCTGTGTCTTCTGGCGCAGACTTCCTTGCCCCGCAGTGTGAACAGTCCGGTCACAGAAGACAGCTCACAGAAGCATGCAGGAGGTAACACAAAATGCCTCCTGCTGTATTTGCGTAATTGAGCCGAAGCGACTGCACTGATTCCATCTCGAAGCTTCCCCTTAGTGTGAGGGAGGCGAAGGAGCAGTGCAGTGATTAGGAACACTAAGTGAAGTTAGACACATCTTATCTCCTGTAATGCATCACACACTAAATGTGCTTTTTATGAAAATATTTCAATTTCACTAAAATGTGCTCTACTGATATACAATAAGAACTGTAAACACATGTGGGAACTTGCAGTATAAATGGCTACATGAGGCTATGCATTTAATACATGTGCCTGTTTCGGTTAGACCAACACCTCTAGGTTTTAGAAATTGTTCAACAATTTTCACTCAGCAAATTAGAAAGATTAATATTTTCCCATCAGTGTACGTGATTTTCATAATTGTGAAAAAAAAACCTATATATAAATTGGACCGTATAGGAGTCCTCACTCTTCATATGACAATGACCTGCAGTGTAGGATGTTAATTCATTTGTTCTGTAACGATTCCTGGTTATGTATAACATTACATAGCCTAATGTATTAAATATTTGCTTTAGCAGTGTAATTACAGACCCGCCATTCTGTACTGTTTACAGAGCGTGACTTACTATTTTCATTTTTTTATCATTAGTATCCTTTTTGGTTGTATTGTAATCTGTATTATTAGAAGGCGTATATAACTAACCTAATTCTTCTGACCTCCCAGGTCCTCCAACTCCCTCCTTACACTAGGCCTCTAATGTCTTCTTTGTGTTTTGGTCACCCTTTCCGAGAAGCTGAAGCTGATGTAGAGATCCTGTCCAGACCTGTGGGAAAATACAGCTATTAATACTGTACGTTTCCCACTGATTCTGAAAGGAACTCCCAACAGGAAGGTTTGAGCAGACTGCAACACATAGTTTCTTGCATTTAACGTTTTGGTTTCCATGCCATTAGCTCTCTGTAGAACAATAAGTTATCTGTCGCACATTTGGTGTCACTGTAATGTTCCCATGCATGCTTTTACCACAGAGCTGTTTTTCACACAAGCCTGACTGTTTATGACCTTTTATAGGAAAATTTAATACTTATATACCGAACATATTTACTGAATGAGGAAAGTGGTATCAAGACAATATTCACATAAAAAGAAAGATGAAAAGTTAACTTTGGGACACACAAGAACATGTTGTGCTACAATAATGCTTATTATTCACAGGGTCATGAAACCATTTTTTTTTTATTCCTATTTATAGATGTGCAGATTTAACAGTTACTTAAATGGTATTGTATAGTTGTATCTATATAAGTAACGTATCTTCTGACAAAACAAACAGTAACCACCATAACAGACTGTTCATATTAATGTTAAATATCATATTAATATTAATCAACTTAGAGATTCCCTGATTTTATTGGGGGGTTTTCTGCGCAAGACTTGGAAGGTAAAGGAATGATGCTAAGACTAACTATTATAAGAGGTAACGGAGGAGAGTCCCATACATGTAACTCTGGATTGGCGGTGCTCCCCAGGAATTTTAGGTAATACTAGATAAATCAAAACAGGGTACCGTCCCAAGAAGAGGGACAGTACCCTGTTGTGATCATATTTATATTTAGTAACAATTTAATTATAGCTTTGTTTCTGAGAAGTCTCAAGTGCAAACATACATAAATCCAAATGTATACAGGAGGCTGAATGTATGTGTACTATAATACTAAACATTTTCAAATATCATGAGGTGATTTAAAGAAAATATATAGATGTAAATAAAAATGTAAAAAAAATATTTATTTTTGATAATCCTTTCAGGGACATGTACCAAATACTTAGGTAGATTTTAGGAGCCAAATGTAGAAGTTTGTGACAAACGCCCCATTCTAATCCGTAGAAAGTACCCCTAAAATTCAGATCAGAATAGGATATAAATGTTGACATTTAGTTGCTATCTGCCTCCTTGGACTTTTCCAGTTGTATGTTAAATATGTATTCAAATACACATATCATAATATTGCTATATGGCAGATCTTTACACAGCTCTCAGATGAGTCATATTATACTTGTGATGTTCACTGTGTGGTTCCTTCGGGTGTTTTTGATCTGGTTATGTTGAGGCGCTTAGCTTGGGCTCCTGGCTGAGAACACAGAACTGACAGAGTGGGGTGGCACTGTATGCCGACAGGATAACAAAGATCACATACCTTTTTATTTATTTTGTTTCACAGCCAATTCTCTGCTTTGCAACACTTTCTTCTTATTAATGAGAACATAAAGAGTTCTTTTTTTTTTTTACAAAAAAAATGTGTTATGCAAGAAAATGAATGCAAGTTCAGAGGAAGTCTAGCAGATCAAGTAAAAAAGTTGGACTTCCTGTATTTGGAATTTTAACCTTTCCCAAAACTTTCCCTATTGTAAAGCTCAAACATGCTCTTATCAGTTAGTAACATATACCAGCAGCTGGATATCATTAGGGCTTTCTGTCTAAACCATTCCTCTTCATTAGATTGTTCATGACAGCTTTTACTTCACACAAAAAATGTTACTTTATGTTCAAATTTATCTAAGTCGTGTCCCACACAGCCTACGAAAGCTAGGCCACGACACACATTAATGTCTGTAGAAATTAAATTGAAATTCAGAACTTTAACCAGAGCCTGGCAGAACATGTCTTTAACCCCTAATGATCTATTTATTCTAAATCATTATACACTTTGCTGTGGGAGAAAAAGCATTCTAATTCATCTTCTGCTCATCACTGTGCTTTGCTTTGTTTTTTGTGATGTTTCTTCACTTTCCTATAAATGGAAATATGTGAATATTATCTGATGAAAGTATTGGATAGCTGGGGCCCGACTGATGTAAGAACTCTAGAGATGCAAGGGAACTTTTTGTTGGTATGCTCCATGCAGCACAAATAGCAGACATCATTGCCTTAGTAAAGACTGCTACAGAGCCCCATAAATTGGCGTATGCCCTCCAACTAAACTACAGTACATTCTTTTAGTATATAGTAGTTTATAATAAAAGTAGTATAGTGTATATGTATGTATGTATGTATGTATGTATAGAGAGAGAGATGAGCAGTGGGTGAGTGGCCGTTTAAGTAGAAATAAAATGGATTGTTGGTCACGCACACTGTGATATTGCAGATAACTTTGGATAGTTGACCAAATATCTCTGCATACTCTATAAGGCATCAAAATGACAATGATGTCCAATTCTACAACGTTTATCAGGATTATTATTGAAAATGTATAATGCAGTTTGAAGTTGACAGCTGTGCTTGTAGTGATTATGTCGCCAGGCTGAAATAGCGCCAGAAACAGTCAGGCTGCTGACAGAAGCATCGGACACATAGATCTCAGACAGTGTGGACACTCTTGTGGGTCTTAGGCCAAGCCCCCACATCTCTGCATGTTTTGTTTTGGGGGTTTTTAGACAGTTTAATGTAAACAGGGAAATTATTAAGAATATGGGGGGTATCCAATTACAGGTGTTTTTCATGATTTTCCTTTTCATCCCTATCCAGGCATGCAAAGCATAATCCCCGATAAGTGCCTGCATAGGCGATAAGCACCATCTTATTGGCGCCAATTTGGATAGCCCCCGGCAAGACTATTACCTGTAGTAATTTACCACGGGTAGGGGGCATTACTCCATTTCTCTCTTCTAACATTTCATTTTTTTTCTTGTGATATTTTTTCTGCAGAGCTCTATTTACAAGTTGATGATGATAATATTTGCACCTTGTATGCTTATATAATAAAACATACTGCTCAATAGACCTGTCTCTTTTCCCAATCTTTTTAGAGCTCTTGAACTGTTTCTGAGCAGAAATAACGAGATAATATTTGTGCTTGGCCAGACATATGCTGGAAGACAGCCTTAGTGCTAGGCAGCTACTGCTGCCAGTCTGATGCCTGATCTCAGCCATGGCACTTTAGGGAGAAGAGGCAGGACACATTTGCAAAAATGTAAAATTGTAGGTAATGATTTCTTTTTCTGTTCAGCATTTAACTTACATTCCAAACAATGGCCCTCATTCCGAGTTGATCGGTCGCAAGGCGAATTTAGCAGAGTTACACACGCTAAGCCGCCGCCTACTGGGAGTGAATCTTAGCTTCTTAAAATTGCGACCGATGTATTCGCAATATTGCGATTACTAACTACTTAGCAGTTTCAGAGTAGCTTCAGACTTACTCTGCCTGTGCGATCAGTTCAGTGCTTGTCGTTCCTGGTTGACGTCACAAACACACCCAGCGTTCGCCCAGGCACTCCCACCGTTTCTCCGGCCACTCCTGCGTTTTTTCCGGAAACGGTAGCGTTTTCAGCCACACGCCCCTGAAACGCCGTGTTTCCGCCCAGTAACACCCATTTCCTGTCAATCACATTACGTTCGCCGGAGCGATGAAAAAGCCGTGAGTAAAATTACTTTCTACATAGCAAAGTTACTTGGCGCAGTCGCAGTGCGAACATTGCGCATGCGTACTAAGCGGATTTTCATTGCGATGCGATGAAAAATACCAAGCGAACAACTCGGAATGAGGGCCAATATTCAATACAAATGCACCAAGAAACTCAAAGAATACATACTGCTTTACCACATTTAAAAAAATGTAAATTTTACATTAATTTTACACATGCTCAAAATATAATGCAGGAAAAGTACAAGGAAGTTAATGCTGCCAATTTCTACCACCTGCGGTATGTGATGGTACAGGAGCTTAATAAATAGACACATTAGTGTTCTGATCTGAAAAAATGCTGCTAAAATGCCACCTCAACATAGGAACTGAGTCGCAACAGAGGCTAAGGTGGCAAGGACATCCTTCAAAAATATACAAGTAAAGTAGTGAGCATATATCAGCAAAGATTTCATTGTAACAGCAAGCAAGGGTGTTGCTTCAGATCTCTTATAGCAGCAACTTCTTGGACAGTGAAACCGTGAATCACTCTGTGTCTGGGAGTAAAACTGCAGATCTTGTGTTTCATCCTCCTGACACCTCCTTGATGAGATTTCCATACCAAAGGGAAGAGAGGACATTCAACGCTACTACAATGTTCTAGTACCTCCCCCTCTTTCAGAGTTTGTTCTGTTGCAGCCTTGACCATGAATTTCAGTGTGAGATTACATAGGGCCCCTTGCTTGGTGATTAATGTATCTGAGGGCGCATACCCTCCTAGATCTTCTTCCAGCACTTGCTTCCTTATCATGCCATATCATTTCATATATTCAGCTGTGGGATGATCTAGGAAGAGGCCCACTGGCGCCATCAATTTTCTGTCCTTTGTGTAACTATCCAGGGACTGGTGCACAGGAACTGCCAGCAGCTTCGTTCACTGCAGCTATGTCATCGAGAGTAGTTGAAGACTTCCTTCCTAGTGAGGCCTTAGCACTCCATAAATGTGTAATTGTGATGCCAGCAGCTCAGATAGTGACAGAATGTGTTTATTTTTTAACCCTATATTTGCTTTTCAATATGCAATATTACTTTTGTTGAATATAAGTGTTTAATTGTTTTAGATAAACTAATCCTGTTACCATTACTATGAAAGTGGGGCCCTTTCATTGTTACATGTGATATCATGATGTCAGAATCACAAATAAAACACATTAAAACAATGGTAAACAGTATCTGAGATTGTTACATATTTTGTGTAAACTGGAATAGATCAAATGCAAGTTTATAGTTTCAACAAAAGGTAACACCTCAAGAATGTTTTGCCAATTGCTTTATATCATCAAATTGGCTGTAATCACTCTCAAATAGGTATAGATTCTATCCAGACAGGGAATGTCTGTCAGTATGATGATTGGTGGATGGATGGAGCTATCCACCAGTCAGAGTGCAACATTTTCTACCTGTAACCAGACAGTGAATCACTGTCAGTATGCTGATTGGTGGACGACTAGCACTATCCACCAATCAAAGCGATGACAGTCATTCACTGTATGGAAGCATGTGGAAAGACCATCCGTGAACATAGGAGGGGTCATTTATGATTGTTTTAATTTATTCCCGTGAATGGGTGAGTAGGGGCCCCAGTACAATGCTGTGGCAACCTACTTACGCCCCTTTAGTAGCAAGTGGAGATGTGCTCAGTTTGCATGCGACTCTGCATTTCCTGTAGCTGCATATGCTTGATTGAGTACACGTGCAGAGCAGAAACATGCAGAATACTTTTGACAAATGGACTTTCAGCCCCATAGTGTTTATTTTTTCGTATTTTTATTGTATATGTTACCAAGTATTGTCATTTTGAATGTGTGATTTAATTTCATCTCATATTCTGTTGAGAAAATGTAAAAGAAAAAAATATTTCTATTCATGTCTTTAATAAAACTAAATACCGTTTGGCTGGAGCCTGTAAGGACCCTAACCAGCCAGCCAGAAGCCGCAACATGGCTTCCGCCCACCCATGTCACCAGCACTGCAGTAGGGACATGCAGGTGACTTACAAATGGCATTGATTCCATCAGTGCACTGCACCCCATGACAATGACTGGCTCCCTCTTGCCCAGCCCACCCCCTATACCATTTTGCGCCTTTGGACACTGTGTTGTTGCATTTGACTAAAATAAAATAGAAATTTTCGTAAATGATAGGGGGTGCCCCATTATTATGTGCCCAATTACCTGTGTGTGCCTCTGTTTCAACATTTTGCCACCAGTTATGTTTGTTAAGCTGGAACATAAATCTACGGTAAGTAGGGCTATCTGCCCTTATTTAGGCAGACGCAAATGCATTAACCGGGCACTTATCCTGGTTATACGTGTTAACGAGCATTTTTCGCGGATTTACCACACAAGCAGAAAGTTTTGCAATTGAAAAGCTCTGAGACTATAAGCCATTTTCCTCACTCTGTTAATATCGAGTCATATTGAATCTGGCTTCTAGAAGTGGCGGTATGGAAAGTGTGAGAGAAAGGAAATTGCTAGTTTTACAATTAACGTTGTAATACAAGCGGTGATGTATGTATTGCCTTTTTTTTACGTAGGCAGTGCTACTTAATATTATACAATGAAATTATCTCAAATTTTTATTGGATTCTTCATATTGAGAAATGTAGCAGTTGTTTTGGGTGTTTCATATTTTGGAAAAAGCTTGTCAAGTTTGTTATACAAGCACGGATTTACTTTGTAAATGTGTTCTTATTATTAATAATTTTTTCTTTTTAATAACATGCACTTAATATTGGAAGTGAATCCACATGTCACTTACATATTTATGCCTCTGGGGGATAAAATACATTTGTCTATAAAAAATGTATTTGTTATAAATATTTCACTATTTCTGTAGTAACAATTGGTGCTGTTGAAACCTGTCGAACATAGTTTTATACAGTATGCTTCCTTGGAGCGAAAGGTATATTTCCATTCCTTGCCCTTTTTTCTGGGTGGTCTTCAGTATGCCGACTGACGGGATCCCGGCGCACAGTATACAGGCGCCGGAATCCCGACAGCCGGCATACTGACACTTATTTTCCCTCGTGGGGGTCCAAGACCCCCCTGGAGGGAGAATAAAATAGTGTGGTGCGCCACCGTGCCCGTAGCGTGGCGAGTGCAGCGCGCCCGCAAGGGGCTCATTTGCGCTCGCCACACTGTCGGTAAGCTGGCGGTCGGGTTCCCGGCGCCGGTATGCTGGTCGCCGGGAGCCCGACCGCTGGCATACCATAGTGAACCCCTTTATTCTACATGCAGTATAGATTGTGTTGCTAGAATGCAAAATTCAATTGTATTAGTTGAGCTAATTATCTTAAGTTTGTATAGTTTTGAAACTCTGTTACATTCCATGGCTGAACACTCATGGAAAGGAACAAATCACTAATATTGCAAACCTAGGGATCATTGACATCTATTCTTGTTATATTTTTGTATGTGCCCTCCTTCTCAACTCTGTCATAGTATACCTAGTAACCAGTGATCCTTACTGCTGAGTATTTTTCATCCTGTTCACAGTGCATTCTTTTCAAAGCACAAAATTGAAGGCTGACCTTTGGCAGTGTATATTTAGGTGTAGGCTTACAGTAACTAAAGGTAAATTTACATAAACCCCCCTCCCCCCCACCCCCACATTGGCTCTGTTGGACTTGGGGCTTGGTGGTCAGTTGGATTCACTTAGTTGTGAAGGTGCCTGTAGGTAAATCTTGCTCTGGCCTCACTCCATTTAGCTTAACATATTTTTTACATGGATTATGTACTCCTAACCTTAAGGTGATTAGGACGGGTTGGGTATGGGTGACCGGCAGTCGGGGTACTGGAGTTTAGGTTGCCGAGGGCGAAGGGGGGTTTGGCGAGTGCAAAAAAGCTTATGGCCCACACTCATCCGAGTGGGAATAGTCCCTGCCAGTCAGCATGCCACCCGTGCGGGATGCCGCAGTCAGTATAGTGACTGGCGGTCATATATCCGCTCCCTGATTGGGAACAATAAAAGTTTGTGCAGTTATGATGGGACCCGGCAATTACATAACCTGAATGAAATACTGTGGCAATAGATGTTGAGTACTGATGCATGCAAACTTACAGATAGGTGACAACAAGCTAAGTTGTTATGGTCTTGTCACTGAGCGCACTGAAAAATTGCTCAAGTTGATAAACATGTATGTGGCCTGAAACTTTACTGTCATCATTTTTTTTCCTCCTGTTATTGAATCTAGGGGACAGATTAAATTGGCTGCGCAAGCCATTTTGTGCATTATGTCATGTGAGGCTGATTCTGTTGGTACCCGATGGAGGTGCGAGCAGAATCAGCCTTACCGTAACTCTCCACTATATGCAGATCACGTGTGTAATTGAATCTGTCCCTAGGTGACTAGCTAAGGATTCACACCTTTTCGGAATGACCATTCTAATAATTGATTCTCACTGATTAGTACAGTCTCTCTGACCTGCATGGCAGAGTCTACGTTTCCAAGCAGTTCTGTGTAGATGATTAGATACTCTTACCGAGATTGTGTATGTCTACTAGAAAGATTTACATGTAGCCTGATATATATATATATATATATATATATAAGATGTGCGGCGGGCACGTTTACGTTTTGTGTTTTGGATCTGGATCCCCGCTCGTGTTTTGGATTTGGGTAGGTTTTGCCAAAACCATCCTTTCAAGTTTTGGTTTTGAATCTGGATGATTTTTGAAAAATAAACATAAAAATAGCTAAAATCACAGTAAAATCACGGTATTATTAACCTCAATAACATTAATTTCCACTCATTTCCAGTCAATTCTGAACACCTCACAATATTGTTTTTAGGCCTAAAAGTTGCACCAAGATAGCTGTATGACTAAGCTAAGCGACACAAGTGTGCGGCACAAGCACCTGGCCCATCTAGGAGTGGCACTGCAGTGGCAGACAGGATGGCACTTAAAAAAAACTAGTCCCCAAGCAGCACATCATGCACAGAAGTAAAAGAGGTGCAATGAGGTAGCTGTATGACTAAGCTAAGCGACACAAGTATGCGGGCGGCACAAACACCTGGCCCATCTAGTAGTGGCACTGCAGTTCCACTGCACTAATGGCGGATACCGGATGCACGTCTAACACCTACATAGCTGTCAAGGCCTCAGCTATCCGCTTTGCAACAGGATGACTGCTGTCATATTTCATCTTCCTCGCAAAGGACTGTTGGATAGTCATTTGCTTAGTTGAAGTAGTACAAGTGGTCTTCCGACTTCCCCTCTGGGATAACGATTGACTCCCAGCAGCAACGACAGCAGCGGCAGCAGTAGGACAAAGTGGTTCTTGATCTTTCCCTATATTATCCTCCTAATTTTTGTTCTCCATTATTTTTCTGGAGTTATATAACAAAATGCAGAACAGGAGAGCATACCTCTACACCAAACTGGGCAAACCCTGTAAAAATTATTTGGATTAAATATTAATAACCCCTTTTATTTGGAGTTAATAATATACAGCACAGGACAGCACCACTGAACTTATGTGGCAGCACCACTGGACTGGACTTAAACGGCAGTGTCACTGGACTTATACAGCAGTATCACTGGAATTATAGGGCAGTACCACTGGATTTATGCGGCAGTACCACTGGACTTATACGGCAGGACCACTGGACTTATACGGCAGCACCACTGGACTTATACGGCAGCACCACTGGACTTATACGGCAGCACCACTGGACTTATACGGCAGGACCACTGGACTTATACGGCAGGACCACTGGACTTATACAGCAGTATCACTGGGCTGGATTTATACGGCAGTACCACTGGATTTATACTGCAGTACCACTGGACTTAGACTACTGTACCACTGGATTGGATTTATACACCAGTACCACTGGACTGGATTTATACACCAGTACCACTGGACTGGATTTATACACCAGTACCACTGGACTGGATTTATACGGCAGTACCACTGGACTGGATTTATACGGCAGTACCACTGGACTGGATTTATACGGCAGTACCACTGGATTTATACAGTAGCACAGGGCCACCACCACTGGACTGATGCAGGACAACACAGCACCACTGCATTGGACTGGACTTATACAGCAGCACTGGACATATGGCAGCAGAGGACTCCACCACTGTGACTGGACTGATGCAGCACAAGACACCACCACTGTACTGATGCAGCACAACACAGCACCACTGGACTGGACTTCTACAGCAGCACTGGACAAATGGCAGCAGAGGACACCACCACTGTGACTGGACTGATGCAGCACAAGACACCTCCACTGGTCTGATGCAGCACAAGACACCACCACTGATCTGATGTAGCACAAGACACCACCACTGGACTGATGCAGCACAACACAGCACTAGAATGACACACATAAGTCAGAGCAGGTCGCCACACCACTTTCCCCACACAGACATACACTGAGGAGATCCGTCCTCTCGCTACACTCTCCAGGACTGGAGTGAAAATGGCTGCGACGCGCGGCTCCTTATATGGAATCCAAAACCAGTGTGATGACATGACATTTTGCCTCGTTCTGGTTTCCGAGTCAGGCGAGAAAACCCGAGCCCGACTTAGATCCGGGCTCAGGACGTGATGTTCGGTAGGGTTCGGTTCTCAGAGAACTGAACCCGCTCATCTCTAATATACGGCATGACGGCCGTGAACGGGAACCAGGTGTGCGGCGGCGGTGACCGGCGGGGACTTTCACAGGTATTTAAATGTCAGTTTGTGTTGTCATTTAACCTAGTATGGTACTGAGGACGGAGCGGTAGCTCCGAAACGTTCGTTTACCTGCAATACAAGTGATGCTTATTTTCAAACAGTCTCCAGTGCCGTGTCTTCCGATGGGTATATATATATGTCTATAAGTCTATCAAGTCATGATGAAGTCTATCATAGACGAAACGCGTTGGGCTAACCCTTGATGACCTCTATCCAAGATAAGATATACACATCTTTTATCTATATCTATGTGCTTTTATTCTAATACTTTTTATATCTTGAATTTATTTATTTATTAATTTTTGTTTTTGTGTTCCTATGAAACCAATTATTTTGGTATATGTCAGATGTGAATATTTTTAGAAACATTTTTTTCTTTTTTATTGGCTCCTGTGATTATAATAAATTGTATATATATTCTTTATACACTGGGTACTATTCTTTTAAATAGCTGTATAAACACCGTTGGTCGCTTAGAACCCCTCAACATTTTTTTATATATATAGAGATATAGAGATATATATATATATATATATATATGCTGTATGCTCCCTCCTGCCTAATTTTCTACTCTTCCTGTTTGAATTGTTTTTTTTTGTTTTTTTTTACAAAAATACAAGTTCTGCTCATTTGATTTATTCAAAGCAATTCCTTAAGCTCAAATGTAAATTTAATGAATGAGTATTATAGATCTTTTATTATAGCTGTGAAGCTATAAATCATTTTGCCGTTTAATGTAGTAGGCTGAATATAACAGGCCATCTGAAACACACATGAACTATAGCACTAGGTAATTTCAAGAAATCCGTATTGAAAAAATGAAAAAGGAATCCAAGATTTTGTCTGAGTAAAGTAAATTTACAGTACTTTCTTTCCAGGATAACACACAGAAGCTAATTTTAGTTCCTTGATCAGATTGACCCTGTCTTTAACCCTGGCAAACATTACCACAACACACGTCCAATAGACAATTGTCTGCATACCAGCATCACACTGGAAACAGATGTGGTTGTACAACAAGAGATGAGGATGCTCACAATAAAGAAATGGGAGGCTGGGGGATCATTTGGAGATCTGCAACACATGAATATTTAACACATGTAGTAGTAGTAGTAGTAGTATTTTATAGGACATTTTAAAAATGTTCCCTGTTAATTTCACTGTGGGTACCTGGCAGCAATAGGCCTGTAGCCCGTACACACTACATTTTACAATCATTTGTAGGGCCACGCTGCTGCTAGGATTAGGTTGATGCATCCATCTTTACAGAACCTAAATATAATGCTCTCCTTTGTACTTTGCGTTACTCCTCTACAATAAATCTTAATGTATAAGGTATACAGAATATTAGTCTGCAGGGAAAAAAAATATTTCTCTAACGTCCTAGTGGATGCTGGGGACTCCGTAAGGACCATGGGGAACAGACGGGCTCCGCAGGAGACAGGGCACTCTAAGAAAGAATTAGGACTACTGGTGTGCACTGGCTCCTCCCTATACGTCCCTCCCCCAGACCCCAGTTAGAATCTGTGCCCGGTCAGAGCTGGGCGCACTTTAGTGAGCTCTCCTGAGCTTGCTAATAAGAAAGTATTTTATTAGGATTTTTTTATTTTCAGAGAGGTCTGCTGGCAACAGACTCTCCGCTACGTGGGACTGAGGGGAGAGAAGCAAACCTACTAACTGCGGATAGGTTGCGCTTTTTAGGCTACTGGACACCATTAGCTCCAGAGGGATCGAACACAGGAACTCACCCTTGGTCGTCCGATCCCGGAGCCGCGCCGCCGCCCCCCTCGCAGAGCCAAAAGACAGAAGCCGGCGAGTGAAGCAAGAAGACATCAAAATCGGCGGCAGAAGACTCCTGTCTTCCTATGAGGTAGCGCACAGCACTGCAGCTGTGCGCCATTGCTCCCACACTAACCCACACACTCCGGTCACTGTAGGGTGCAGGGCGCGCGGGGGGGGGGGGGCCCTGGGCAGCAATTGAGTACCTCCTGGAAAAATAGAGCATATATACAGCTGGGCACTGTATATATGCATGAGCCCCCGCCATTATTTTTCACAAAATCGCGAGACAGAAGCCCGCCGCTGAGGGGGCGGGGCTTCTTCCTCAGCACTCACCAGCGCCATTTTCTCTCCACAGCTCCGCTGAGAGGAAGCTCCCCAGGCTCTCCCCTGCAGAAGCACGATAGAAGAGGGTGAAAAGAGAGTGGGGGGGCACATAAATTGGCGTAAAAACAATATATACAGCAGCTACTGGGTTAACACTACGTTACTGTGTGATTCCTGGGTCATATAGCGCTGGGGTGTGTGCTGGCATACTCTCTCTCTGTCTCTCCAAAGGGCCTTGTGGGGGAACGGTCTTCAAATAGAGCATCCCCTGTGTGTGTGGTGTGTCGGTACGTGTGTGTCGACATGTCTGAGGTAAAAGGCTCCCCTAAGGAGGGGAGATAGAGCAAATATGTGTGTGAGGGTGTCTCCGTCGACAACGCCGACACCTGTTGGATATGTGTAATTAAGTGCTAAGGTGAATTTATTGCACAAAAGATTAGAGAACAGACAGGAAATCTACCCATGTCTGTCACTCTGTCGCAGAGACCTTCAGTGTCTCTCAATGCTCACTATCCAAAATAATAAACACTGATGTCGACACGGAGATTGACTCCAGTGTCGACTACGATAATGCAAAGTTACTGCCAAAATGGCAGAAAAGTATTCAATATATGATTATTGTAATAAAAGATGATTTGCATATCACTGATGACTCATCTGTCCCTGACACAAGGGTACACATGTTTAAGGGGAAGAAAGCTGAGGTTAATTTCCCTCCTCTCATGAGGAAGAAGAGCGGGAATCTCCAGACAAGAGACTGCAGTTTCCCACAATGAATTCTCAGGCAGTATCCTTTCCCCACTAGGGCCAGGATACGATGGGAATCTTCCCCTAGGGTGTCACGTTTGCCCAAAAGGTAACCTGTCATAACAGCTATTCTCAGGGATCCTGCAGATAGCGTGCACATTCTGGTACACTACTCAGACCGGCGATTGTGTCGGCATGGGTTTATAGCGCTGGGGCAGCGTGGACAGGTACCTTATCCACAGAGATTGAGACCCTAGTATGTATGTGTGTGTGTGTGTGTGTATATATATATATATATATATATATATATATATATATATATATATATATATATATATATTAATGTTGTCTTAAGAGATATATATATATATATATATATATATATATAAAACATGCCCAAAGAGACATGAGTATACTGGGTCCTAGAGACAAAGCTATGTCGATTTCTGCTTGACGTGTCCTGTAGAATATGCAATGGACAGATGATGCCGACTTAAGAGGCATATGGAAGGCTGAGGATTGTGTGGAGAAGGGTTCTCGGACCTGGTCTCCACAGCTATAGCTGGTAATTCTGATGTTTTGCCTTATATTCCTGCACAGCCTAGGAAAGCACGACATTATCAAATGCAGCCTTTAGAACAAAGAAACAAGAAAGTCCGAGGTGCGTCCTTTCTTGCCAGAGGCGGGGGCAGAGGAAAGAAGCTGCACAACACAGCTAGGTCCCAGGAACAGAAGTCCTCCCCGGCCTCTACAATAATCCACCGCATGTCGCTCGGGCTCCACAGGCGGAGCTAGCCCGGTGGGGGCACGCCTGCGTAAGTTCAGCCACAAGTGGGTTCACTCTCTGTTAGATCCCTGGGCAATAGATATTGTGTCTCAGGGATGCAAGCTGGACTTTGAGAAGATGCCCTCTCACCGACGGCCCTGCCGGCTTCCCCCCACGAGAGGGAAACAGTGTTAACTGCAATTCACAAATTGTATCTTCAGCAGGTGGTGGTTAAGGTTCCCCTCCTTCAACAAGGAAAGGGTTATTATTCGACCATGGTTGTAGTACCGAAACCGGACAGTTTGGTCAGACCCATATTGAATTTAAAATCCCTGAACATATACCTGAAAAGGTTCAAGTTCAAGATGGAATCGCTCAGAGCGGTCATCGCAAGCTTGGAAGGGGGGGATTTTATGGTGTCTCTGGACATAAAGGATGCATACTTTCATGTCCCCATTTATCCACCTCATCAGGCGTACCTCAGATTTGTGGTACAGGATTGTCATTACCCATTCCAGACGTTGCCGTTTGGTCTGTCCACGGCACCGAGAATATTTACCAAGGTAATGGCAGAAATGATGGTGCTTCTGCGAAAGCAAGGAGTCACAATTATCCCATACTTGGACGATCTCCTCATAAAGGCGAGGTCCAGAGAGCAGTTGCTGATCAGCGTAACACACTCTCGGGAAGTGTTGCAACAGCACGGCTGGATTCTGAATATTCCAAAGTCGCAGCTGATTCCTACGACGCGTCTGCCCTTCCTGGGCATGATTCTGGACACAGACCAGAAGAAGGTTTTTCTCCCAGCGGAGAAGGCTCAGGAGCTCGTGACTCTGGTCAGAGGCCTCTTAAAACCAAAACAGGTGTCGGTGCATCAATGCACGCGAGTCCTGGAGAAGATGGTGGCGTCATACGAAGCCATTCCCTTCGGCAGGTTCCATGCGAGGACCTTTCAGCGGGATCTGTTGGACAGGTGGTCCGGATCGCATCTTCAGATGCAGCGGCTGATCACCCTATCCCCCAGGGCCAGGGTGTCTCTTCTGTGGTGGCTGCAGAGTGCTCACCTTATCGAGGGTCGCAGGTT
Organism: Pseudophryne corroboree; assembly: GCF_028390025.1. Lineage (NCBI taxonomy): Eukaryota > Metazoa > Chordata > Amphibia > Anura > Myobatrachidae > Pseudophryne > Pseudophryne corroboree. Next base: position 505,405,241 of record NC_086448.1, read on the forward strand.
CGGCATTCAGGATTGGGTCCTGGTGACCACGGATGCAAGCCTCCGAGGGTGGGGGGCAGTCACACGGAAGAAATTTCCAGGGTCTGTGGTCAAGTCAGGAGACTTGTCTGCACATCAATATCCTGGAACTAAGGGCCATATACAACGCCCTAAGTCAAGCGGAGCCTCTGCTTCGCAACCAACCGGTGCTGATTCAGGCACACAACATCACCGCAGTGGCTCATGTAAACCGCCAAGGCGGCACAAGGAGCAGGGTGGCGATGGCGAAAACCACCAGAATTCTTCGCGGGTGGAGAATCACGTAAAAGCACTGTCAGCAGTGTTCATTCCGGGAGTGGACAACTGGGAAGCAGACTTCCTCAGCAGGCACAACCTCCACCCGGGAGAGTGGGGACTTCATCAAGAAGTCTTCACACGGATTACAAGTCATTGGGAACTGCCACAGGTGGACATGATGGCATCCCGTCTCAACAAAAACCTACAAATGTATTGCGCCAGGTCAAGAGACCCTCAGGCGATAGCTGTGGACGCACTAGTGACACCGTGGGTGTTCCAGTCTGTTTGTGTTTCCTCCTCTTCCTCTCATACCCAAGGTGCTGAGAATAGTAAGAAAAAGAGAAGTGAGAACAATACTCATTGTTCTGGATTGACCAAGAAGGACTTGGTATCCGGAACTGCAAGAATTGCTCACAGAGGACCCATGGCCTATGCCTCTCAGACCGGATCTGTTGCAACAGGGGCCCTGTCTGTTCCAAGACTTACCGCGGCTGCGTTTGACGGCATGGTGGTTGAACGCCGGATCCTAACAGAAAAGGCATTCCGGATGAGGTTATTCCTACGCTAATAAAGGCTAGGAAGGACGTGACTGCTAAGCATTATCACCGTATATGGCAAAATTATGTTGCTTGGTGTGAGGCCAGGAATGACACTACAGAGGAATTCCGGCTGAGCCGTTTCCTTCACTTCTTACAGTCAGGAGTGACTTTGGGCTTAAAATTGGGGTCCATTAAGGTCCAGATTTCAGCCCTATCCATTTTCTTTCAAAAGGAACTGGCTTCTCTTCCTGAAGTTCAGACGTTTGTAAAGGGAGTGCTGCATATTCATCCCTTTTGTGCCACCAGTGGCACCTTGGGATCTTAACGTGGTGTTGAGTTTCCTGAAATCACACTGGTTTGAGCCACTTAAAACCGTGGAGTTAAAATATTTCACGTGGAAGGTGGTCATGCTGTTGGCCTTAGCTTTGACTAGGCGTGTGTCAGAATTGGCGGCTTTGTCACATAAAAGCCCCTATCTGGTTTTCATATGGACAGGGCAGAATTACGGACTCGTCCGCAATTTCTGCCAAAAGTGGTGTCATCTTTTCATTTGAACCAACCTATTGTGGTGCCTGCGGCTACTCGTGACTTGGAGGATTCCAAGTTACTAGATGTAGTCAGGGCTTTGAAGATTTATGTAGCCAGAATGGCTGGAGTCAGGAAAACTGACTCGCTGTTTATCCTGTATGCATCCAACAAGCTGGGTGCTCCTGCTTCAAAGCAAACTATTGCTCGCTGGATCTGTAACACGATTCAGCTGGCTCATTCTGCGGCTGGATTGCCGCATCCTAAATCTGTAAAAGCCCATTCCACAAGGAAGGTGGGCTCTTCTTGGGCGGCTGCCCGATGGGTCTCAGCATTACAGCTTTGCCTAGCAGCTACTTGGTCGGGTTCAAACACGTTTGCAAAATTCTACAAGTTTGATACCCTGGCTGAGGAGGACCTTGTGTTTGCTCATTCGGTGCTGCAGAGTCATCCCCACTCTCCCACCCGTTTGGGAGCTTTGGTATAATCCCCATGGTCCTTACGGAGTCCCCAGCATCCACTAGGACGTTAGAGAAAATAAGATTTTACTCACCGGTAAATCTATTTCTCGTAGTCCGTAGTGAATGCTGGGCGCCCGTCCCAAGTGCGGACTTCTTCTGCAATACTTGTATATAGTTATTGCTTAACTAAGGGTTATGTTATGTTTGCATCAGGTTGTCTGATGCTCTGTTGTTGTTCATACTGTTAACTGGGTATGTTATCACAAGTTATACGGTGTGATTGGTGTGGCTGGTATGAGTCTTACCCTGTATTCCAAAATCCTTTCCTTGTACTGTCAGCTCTTCCGGGCACAGTTTCCTTAACTGAGGTCTGGAGGAGGGACATAGGGGGAGGAGCCAGTGCACACCAGTAGTCCTAATTCTTTCTTAGAGTGCCCTGTCTCCTGCGGAGCCCGTCTTTTCCCCATGGTCCTTACGGAGTCCCCAGCATCCACTACGGACTACGATAAATAGATTTACCGGTGAGTAAAATCTTATTTTTATTCACCATTTAATACCGACAAAGATTTACAAAGACGATAGGTACACAGTAGCACTCTTTTCTGAAAGATGGTGCTATTCACAATTAAGTGCAATAAAGGTATTGTATACTCTTATGTCTATAATTCAATATTTGACAAACTTAGAGAATTAAAATATTACATTTTTTTTTTAAAAACAGACAAGGTTTAAACATAAGTGTCTTAAATGTGGTATAATATCAGTAGCACAAAGCACAATCGGGTAGTATCCTCATTTGGCATATACAGTACCAACTCAAATCCTTTAAAGTGTCTTTAGTGCATACTAGTATAACCTTTTAAGCACAGAAAGCATTCAAAACAAAGGCAGATTATCCCTATACAGTAGGCTCATACCAGAATAGACTGATAGTGTGTCAATAGTTTGTAGATCAGCCAAAGTCTGGATTTGCAGGCAGGTAAAACAGATCAACACCCAGCTTTGCCTTAATGGTAAAATCAAAGTATAGGGATCCAGCCAGTGCACTGGATCCCTATACCTGGACTCGTTCACATGTGGACAAATATTAAAACCTGGGACTGTCCCTTGAAATTAGGGACAATTGTTGGCTGTGTGCAGTCCACGAGGGCAAGTCTTATACTGAATGTCACATACTGACTTTTAAACCTTACTCTTAATACAGTACGCTTTTAGTAGAAGGGTCTATTAATACCTAAATATAGGCAGGGAAAAATTCTTACCAGCTGGGCTTTTCATAAGGCAGATGGATACATATATTACATATCGGAATATTGGGCATGTGAAACAAGTCTGCCTTTTGCTTTTACGCAGAGTTCACCGTTTTAATCTTCTACTTTAAATATAAAAGTGAAAAGTGTTTTCTGGCCAGCCATAGTTGGAGATACATTGAAGGTTTGGCCCAGCGTAAAATAGTGAAACATTGGTGGTCCTTGGCAGTATACATTTCTTTCGGCAAGGCTGACTGCGGAGTGATTTTGAGCAGCCAAAGTTCACAGCAGAAAGGCAGAAGTTTTCTTAGGTTACAAATATTAAATACGGGCTGCGTTCTAGTGCCCTGGGGATGCTTTCTGGTTTCTGAAACACTACTGACTGCAAACTCCACAGGCAGGGGGAGCAGAAATAAATTACTGAGTGCTGTAAATGAGGGAAAAACACATTTCCTGTCTCGTAGTACAGTATGGATCTGTGTTCTCTCTGCCTTTTTTCTTTTTTGGGGAACCTAACAGAGGATTTTTTGCTTTAAGTTTAACAAAGTATAGATGTTACAAAAATTGTTCACTAAGGCATTTAGTTATCTCCATCCACTTTTTTAGTTGTTTTGTTGCATGTAATTTCGTCATCATCTTATTTTTATAAGGTGCCAGGAAACGATCCAGTGTTAGACATTAATTGCAGCAAATTACATATAAAACATGCATACGTTATAGAAGTTGCAAAAGTGAGGAAGAGATTAGGTATAGGGACTTATTTTATTTTTTTCTGGAAGACATGGGATGGGGTGAGTTTGTGTTTGTAGAGAATCTGAACTGTGTAAACTACGATGGAACACTGACTAAATGTCGGCATCCCTATATACCATATCTCCCAACTGTCCCGATTTCAGCAAGACACTCCCACTTTTCATGCACTATTCTGGTATTTAACCTGTACTTTACAGACATAAAAAGCATAGCACATAGTACACAGGGTTTAGTATTACAGCAAGTAGAAACCCAGAGGGGTGGGGGTAACCTAGAGAGCACAATAAGCATAATGCAGGTTGGTGCAGTCATTTTGGGTCACAAATTCTATGGGTTATATATTCCACTCATGAAAGTACCTGGTGAGGCAGCTGTTGTGGGCGCAATACAATTACGCAGGGTGGAATAGGTCACACCAAGAAGAAATGACACAAAATGGGTGGTACCTGCATCCTAACACATATAGAATAAATGGTACAGTTTTGGGCACTGGAAAGACACATGAGACCTTAAGGACTTACAGGCTGACAACCTTTATAGTAAAGTGAATGAATATGTATAGCTTATATAGTGTACTCTGGTTGGTGGATAGGTTATATAACGGTGGGTGTAACAAACTCTTTGACCCAAAAACAATACAAAAGTAGTCAGTTGTTAGTGTAATAAAGACTACTTTTCCATGAATACAGGAAGGGGTTCTGGCATGCTATGCGTTCTGTTTGGTATATCTCTGGATCAAATTCATCAAAGATTGAACTAACTAGCTGTGTATACTATGTATTAAAATGACAGAGAAAGAAAATAATAACAATTAGTTTTAATTGGAGGTCCACCACAGAGGTTCATCTTTGAATGTACATAGCATATATTTCCTCTTTCTATAGTAATGATCCGGGTGGGGATCATAGGGTCGACCACTATTAGTCGACAGTTACTAGGTCGACACCTGAAATAGGTCGACACGGTCACTAGTTCGCCATGGAAAAAGGTCGACACAAGGGTTTTTTTGTGTCATTTTCTTCGTAAAGTGACCGGGAACCCCAATTAGTGCACTGTGTACCCTCGCATAGCTCGCTTTCCAATCGTAGTCCATGTGGATCATGATATATAAAAAAAAGTTTTAAAAAATTGGGGGGGAAATGCGAAAAACTCATGTCGACTTTTTTCCATGTCAACCTAGTACATGTCGACCTACTGATCATGTCGACCTATAGACATGTCAGCCTAATGCATGTCGACCAATAGTGGTCGACCTAATGACTGTTGACCTAAGTGTGGTCGACCTAAAGACCGGATACCAATGATCCACATAATTGAAATATACATGCAATACAATTCTAGTCCCAGGCTTTCTTATGTGTACCAGAAAGCAATATGTATGGTGGTGATGTAATGTATATCAGTGGGTGGGATTTGTATGTAATCACAGCACAGGAAAAATGCTTTACCAGTCATAAATAGATAAAACTATTTTAAATAAGTGTGCTAAATAACCTTTCTTCTGTCAATATTGTTTAATTAGCTCAGAGTTTATTTCAAGTTTGTTTAAATTCTTATATACACATCCAGGCCCATGAATGTGTATGTTTAAATGAACCAACCTGTGCATTTGTAGACTGAGCGAAAAAAATACAGATGAAAAAGTTGGCGAATGCATATTCAAAAGTTACTCTTTAAGGGAAAAGCAGAGTAATGCTGACAAATCATGGGGGTCATTCCGACCTGATCGCACGCTAGCTATTTTTTTCAGCGCTGCGATCAGGTCAAAACTCTTCAAATCTGCGCATGCGTATGCACCGCAATGCGCAGGTGCGTTTTACAGGTACAAAGCGGATCGTTGCTGAGCGATGGATTTTACGAAGAATCCCATTCGCACATCCGATCGCAAGGAGATTGACAGGACGAAGGCGTTTGTGGGTGTCAACTTACCGTTTCTCGGAGTGTTTGGAAAAATGCAGGCGTGTCCAAGCGTTTGCAGGGCGGGTGTCTGACGTCAATTCCGGGACCGGACAGGCTGAAGTGAACGCAGCGGCTGAGTAAGTTCAGACCTACTCAGAAACTGCACAAACTGTTTTTGTACTGCTCGGCTGCACAAGCGTTCGCACGCTTGCAAAGCGAAAATACACTCCCCCATAAGAGGCGAGTATCTGATCGCAACGCTGCAAAAAATAGCTAGCGAGCGATCAACTCAGAATGACCCCCTATTTTAAGATCGGGATATTTTAGAGCTATTCATTTTCCATTTTAAAGTCCAGTATATGTAAAGGATTTTTTTATGACTTTTTGTAGCATCTTTTTTGTTTGTTTGCTTGTTTGTTTTGACCATTTATTTTTGCACACAAATTTTATTAAAATAATAGTTTATTTTCAGTTACAAGTCCAGTTACCGCCTTGTATTTAAGTTTTTTGCTGTTCTAAATGAACAGCTGTTTGGGACGTTTCCCTTCCTCACAGCCAGACTGCTTCTTTGCTGATAATGTTTGCAGTTATTTATGACATTGTGCTAGTCACAGTTCTTGTAAGGCAAGCTTTTGGTTCTAATGAAATATTACGGTCTTTCTATTTTACTGCAAATTCCATTTTAATATTGATCAATTACATTTTATTACAGACTAATAATGAATACTTTAACGTCAAATCTAAAGCAGTTTGTATTGGAAAATATGAAAAGTTTTAAATCAGTAAATTGGAGAAACAACTTTAATAGTATTATAATGTTTTCAAATGGCAAGTTGATTCTTTTGAAATATTTAGAAGCCTGTTAACATTGTTTGTCTTTTGTAAATAGTAGAAACATGCTATAGCATATACCAAACATTTGGTTTTCTTAATCTATATTTCAGTTTATCGAGTGAATATAGTTTACTGTGATTATTTTTAAATACTGTAAACCTCTTCGTTCTTAAAATAAAAAAAATTAAGTAAAGATACTTTTCAAATTGATCCATTTGCATTGGACCTGTTGGAACACATGCATCTGGTCTGCTGAAATAGTCACTTCTCCATTTCATGGGGATTCATGTAAATGATGTATGATGAGGTCATAGGAGTTCTGCTAAATTCATAATGTGACCACTTCGTATCTGGTAAATGAACCCCACTATAGTTGAAGAGGTGAATGTACCCAGAGAAAATTTCAAGTTCTCCATCAAGAAAGGTTGGCATGGAAAGTTAGTCCCAGATCAGACATTATGCCGAAACTCAGGTGTCTAGCATCGGACAAAGATTATAATTAGTTTTGTTTGGATCCTGCTTAATATATATTTGTATATTTTTTTTACTTTATATCATTTGTAGTCATAACAGTATAGTACTGTATATATATATATAAAGAGCCCCCACCAGTTTTCAGTATATTTGAGCGGGACAGAAGCCCGCCGCCGTGGGGGCGGGGCTTCTCCCTCAGCACTCACCAGCACCATTTTCTACACAGCACATCGCTGAGAGGAAGCTCCCCGGACTCTCCCCTGCTTAACCACGGTGAAAGAGGTTTTTGAAGAAGGGGGGGCACATAATTTGGCACATTTATATATGTACAAACAGCGCTAATGGGTAAACATATATTTATATAGTTTTTTCCTGGGTCATATAGCGCTGGGTGTGTGCTGGCATACTCTCTATCTGTCTCTCCAAAGGGCCTTGTGGGGGAACTGTCTTCAGATAAGAGGATTCCCTGAGTGTGTGGTGTGTCAGTACGCGTTTGTCGACATGTCTGAGGTAGAAGGCTTTCAGGAGGAGGAGGAGAGAATGAGTGTGTTTCCGTCGACAACGCCGAAACCTGACTTGATGGATATGTGGAAGGTTTTAAGTGCTAATGTCAATTTTTTGCACAAAAGATTAGACAAAGCTGAAGCTCGGGAGCAGCCAGGGAGTCAACCCATGTCTGTCCCTATGTCGCAGGGACCTTCGGGGTCTCAAAAGCGCCCACTTTCCCAAATTGTAGACACAGATACCGACACGGATTCTGACTCCAGTGTCGACTACGATGATGCAGTTACAGCCAAAATTGGCTAAATGTATTCGATATATGATCATTGCAATAAAAGATGTTTTGCATATCACAGAGGAACCCCCTGTCCCTGACACGAGGGTACACATGTATAAGGGAAAGAAACCTGAGGTAACCTTTCCCCCCTCACATGAGTTGAACGAATTATGTGAAACAGCTTGGGAATCTCCAGACAAAAAAAATGCAGATTCCCAAAAGGATTCTTATGGCGTATCCTTTCCCGCCAACGGACAGGATACGGTGGGAATCCTCCCCTAGGGTGGACAAAGCATTAACACGCTTATCCAAAAAGGTAGCGCTGCCATCACAAGATACGGCTACCCGCAGGGATCCTGCTGACCGCAAGCAGGAGGTTATCTTGAAGTCCATTTACACACATTATGGTACCTTACTCAGACCGACGATTGCGTCGGCCTGGGTTTGTAGCGAGGTAGCAGCATGGACAGATACCTTATCAGCGGATATTGAGTCCCTAGATAAGGATACTATTTTATTGACCCTAGGGCATATGAAAGATGCGGTCTTATATATGAGAGATGCTCAAAGAGACATTAGTCTACTGGGTTCTAGAATCAAAGCGATGTCCATTTCTGCTAGACGAGTCCTATGGACCCGGCAATGGACAGGTGATGCCGACTCAAAGAGGCATATGGAGGTTTTACCTTACAAGGGTGAGGAATTGTTTGGGGAAGGTCTCTCGGACCTGGTCTCTACAGCTGGTAAATCAAATTTTCTACCTTATATTCCCTCACAGCCTAAGAAAGCGCCACATTATCAAGTGCAGTCCTTTCGATCACAAAGAAACAAGAAAGTACGAGGTGCGTCCTTTCTTGCCAGAGGTAAGGGCAGAGGAAAAAAGCTGCACAACACAGCTAGTTCCCAGGAACAGAAGTCCTCCCCGGCCTCTACAAAATCCACCGCATGACGCTGGGGCTCCCCTACAGGAGTCCGCCCCAGTGGGGGCACGTCTTCGAGTTTTCAGCCACATCTGGGTTCACCCACAGGTGGATCCCTGGGCAATAGAAATTGTTTCCCAGGGTTACAAGCTGGAATTCGAAGAGGTGCCTCCTCGCCGGTTTTTCAAATCGGCCCTACCAGTTTCTCCCCCAGAAAGGGAGAAAGTGTTAAATGCAATTCACAAATTGCATCTTCAACAGGTGATGGTCAAGGTTCCCCTGCTTCAACAAGGGAGGGGATATTACTCAACCCTATTTGTGGTCCCGAAACTGGACGGTTCAGTCAGACCCATTTTAAATTTAAAATCCCTGAACCTATACTTGAAAAGGTTCAAGTTCAAGATGGAATCGCTCAGAGCGGTCATCGCCAGCCTGGAAGGGGGGGATTTTATGGTATCTCTGGACATAAAGGATGCATACCTTCATGTTCCCATTTATCCACCTCATCAGGCGTACCTGAGATTTGCGGTACAGGATTGTCATTACCAACTTCAGACGTTGCCGTTTGGGCTTTCCACGGCCCCGAGGATTTTCACCAAGGTATGGCGGAAATGATGGTGCTCCTGCGCAGGCAAGGTGTCATCATTATCCAGTACTTGGACGATCTCCTCATAAAAGCGAGATCAAGATAGCAGTTACTGAACAGCGTATCACTTTCACTGAAGGTATTACAGCAACACGGCTGGATTCTCAATAGCCCGAAGTCGCAGTTGGTTCCTACGACTCGTCTAACTTTCTTGTGCATGATTCTGGATACAGACCAGAAAAGGGTTTATCTTCCGATAGAAAAAGCTCAGGAACTCATGACTCTAGTCAGGAACTTATTGAAGCCAAAACAGGTGTCAGTGCATCACTGCACTCGAGTCCTGGGAAATATGGTGGCATCATACAAAGCCATTCCCTTCGGCCGGTTCCATGCGAGGACTTTCCAATGGGACCTATTGGACAAGTGGTCCGAGTCACATCTACAAATTCATCAGTTAATCACCCTGTCCCCCAGAGCCAGGGTATCTCTCCTGTGGTGGCTGCAGAGTGCTCACCTTCTAGAAGGCCGCAGGTTCGGCATTCAGGACTGGATACTGGTGACCACGAACGCGAGCCTCCGAGGTTGGGGAGCAGTCACGCAGGTAAGAAACTTCCGAGGTCTATGGTCAAGTCAAGAGACTTGTCTTCACATCAACATCCTGGAACTGAGGGCCATATACAACGCCCTACGTCAAGCGGAGACCTTACTGCGCGACCGACCAGTTCTGATCCAGTCAGACAACATCACCGTAGTGGCTCATGTAAACCGCCAAGGTGGCACAAGGAGCAGAGTGACAGTGGCGGAAGCCACCAGGATTCTTCGCTGGGCGGAAAATCATGTAAGCGCACTGTCGGCAGTGTTCATTTCGGGAGTGGACAACTGGGAAGCAGACTTTCTCAGCAGACACGACCTGCATCCAGGAGAGTGGGGACTTCATCAGGAAGTCTTCGCACAGATTGCAAGTCAGTGGGGACTGCCCCAGATAGACATGATGGCATCCCGCCTCAACAAAAACCTGCAGAGGTATTGCGCCAGATCAAAAGACCCTCAGGCGGTAGCTGTAGACGCCCTAGTGACACGGTGGGTGTTCCAGTCGGTCTATGTGTTTCCTCCTCTTCCTCTCATCCCAAAGGTGTTGAGAATAATAAGGAAAAGAGGAGTACAGACAATTCTCATTGTTCCAGGTTGGCCACGAAGGACCTGGTATCCGGATCTACTGGAAATGCTCACAGAAGATCTGTGGCCTCTTCCTCTATGACAGGACATGTTGCAACAGGGGCCCTGTCTGTTCCAAGACTTACCGCGGCTGCGTTTGACGGCATGGAGGTTGAACGCCGGATCCTAGCGGAAAAGGGCATTCCGGATGAGGTCATTCCTACTCTGATAAAGGCTAGGAAGGATGTGACAGCTAAACATTATCACCATATATGGCGAAAATATGTTGCTTGGTGTGAGGCCAGGAATGCTCCTCCGGAAGAATTCCATCTGGGCCATTTCCTTCACTTCCTACAAACTGGAGTGAATTTGGGCCTAAAATTACGCTCCATTAAGGTTCAGATTTCGGCCTTATCCATTTTCTTTCAAAAAGAATTGGCTTCTCTCCCAGAAGTACAGACTTTTGTAAAGGGAGTGCTGCATATTCAGCCTCCTTTTGTACCTCCGGTGGCGCCTTGGGACCTTAACGTGGTGGTGAGTTTCCTTAAGTCGCACTGGTTTGAACCACTTAAAACGGTGGAGTTGAAATATCTCACTTGGAAAGTGGTCATGTTGTTAGCCTTGGCTTCGGCTAGGTGAGTGTCGGAATTGGCGGCTTTGTCTCATAAAAGCCCCTATCTAGTTTTCCATATGGATAGATCGGAATTGCGGACCCGCCCTCAATTCTTGCCTAAGGTGGTGTCATCTTTTCATATGAACCAACCTATTGTGGTGCCTGTGGTTACGCGCGACTTGGAGGATTCAGAGTCCCTTGATGTAGTCAGGGCTTTGAAAATTTGTGGCCAGAACGGCTAGAGTCAGAAAAACAGAAGCACTGTTTGTCCTATATGCGGCCAACAAGGTTGGCGCCCCTGCTTCAAAGCAGACTATTGCTCGCTGGATCTGTAACACGATTCAGCAGGCTCATTCTACGGCTGGATTGCCGTTACCAAAATCGGTCAAGGCCCATTCAACTAGGAAGGTGGGCTCGTCTTAGGCGGCTGCCCGAGGGGTCTCGGCACTACAGCTGTTGCCGAGCTGCTACTTGGTCGGGTTCAAACACCTTTGCAAAGTTCTATAAGTTTGATACCCTGGCTGAGGAGGACCTCATGTTTGCACAATCGGTGCTGCAGAGTCATCCGCACTCTCCCGCCAGTTTGGGAGCTTTGGTATAATCCCCATGGTCCTTACGGAGTCCCAGCATCCTCTAGGACGTTAGAGAAAATAAGATTTTAAACCTACCAGTAAATCTTTTTCTCGTAGTCCGTAGAGGATGCTGGGCGCCCGTCCCAAGTGCGGACTACTTCTGCAAGACTTGTATATAGTTTTGCTTACATAAGGGTTATATTATAGTTTTCATAGGTCTTGGACTGATGCTATGTTGTTTTCATACTGTTAACTGGTTAGTTTATCACAAGTTATACGGTGTGATTGGTGTGGCTGGTATGCATCTTGCCCTTGGATTAACAAAAATCCTTTCCTCGTACTGTCCGTCTCCTCTGGGCACAGTTTCTCTAACTGAGGTCTGGAGGAGGGGCATAGACGGAGGAGCCAGTGCACACCCATACCTAAAGTCTTTCTTAAAGTGCCCATGTCTCCTGCGGAGCCCGTCTATCCCCATGGTCCTTACGGAGTCCCCAGCATCCTCTACGGACTACGAGAAAAAGATTTACCGGTAGGTTTAAAATCTTACTTTTGCTTTTCATGCTAGTCTCTTTCATTAAATTATCTCTTAAAAGATTATTATATGTGTTGAACAATAGGCTGCGTTTTTGTACAGCTGGTGATCAGGTCTAAACTATGCAATCGTATGCACCGCAATGTACAGATGCGTCGCATGGGTACAAAGCGGATCGCCGCTCAGCGATGGGTTTGTGTGAAAGATCCATTCGCACTGATGTTCACAAGGAGATTGACAGGAAGAAGGCGTTTGTGGGTGGCAACTGACCGTTTTCTGGGAGTGTTTGGAAAAACGCAGGCGTGTCAAAGCGTTTGCAGGGAGGGTTCCTGACGTCAATTCCGGTCCCGGACAGGCTGAAGTGATCGCAGCGGCTGAGTAAGTCCTGGGTTACTCAGAGACTGTACAAAATCTGTTTGTACCGCTCGGCTGCACATGCGATCGCACACTTGCACAGCTAAAATACACTCCCCTGTGGGCGGCGACTATCTGATCGCAGCAGTGCAAAAATCGCTTGCCAGCGAATAGGTCTGAATTACTCCCAATGTCTCCTATACATTCCATCGCCTACACAGGATACCCTGCTACATTTGATGCAGTTATTAATATAGCAGTCATTTCAGTACAGTTATTATAGAGACATGAGCAGAACTTTAATTGCTCCTCATACTGTATAATAGAAGTCACATTGGTGGCATTCCACTTTACTGCTTGACACAATTCAAGATTGTTATTAGACTTCTGATATAGAGGAATATTATATATATTTTTTTTCTATCTGTTGTGTTTCATTAATGATTAAAGTTGAATATTGGCATACCAGAACGTGAGCCTACGGTAGTTGCCTCCAGTGCCCATTATTAGTGATGCCTAAAACACGGAGTAAGTAAAATAGAGCGCCTGCTATTGACATGTGAAGCTGCTAGCTGCTGCCTTTACGTGTCTGTGATGGGCTTCATGGGTGGTGTTTGGCCACTGTATAATGTCACAGCCCACAACCACACTCACACTGTGAGGAGCAGAGAATACTAATAACTACCGCCCCCTACTGTAAGAGAAGACCGAGAAGAAGGCACAGTTCATAACTATGGACAGAAATTTAGGTGTCATGGCTATACCTAGAGTTGTGCATGTGGTGCTGTTGTTCTGGGCCTTATGGGCGGCACCATCACAACATCTCTCTAGCAGGGAGCTGCAGCTGCTGCAGTGCCATCCAGAGGGTCCTTTGGACTCTCCGGACACGCGCCCTGGAGCCTGTACAGCATGAGGATGCTGTGTGCAGTGCAGTAATTCCCTGTGTTGGTGTCCCCACCCCCTCGGCACAACACCATAATCTTATGCACTTAGGTGGAGTGGCCTGCACAGTGCCACCCTGTTACTGCAGTGGTTTGTACAAAGGCTGTATTGCTACAAATTTACATCTGTTTATGAAAAGTCATGTATTTTAAGCACATTTGTGAAATATGAGAACAGAATAGTATGATATGGAAAAATTTTAGAGCATGTCTGAGAAGTAATTTTAACTGGGGCCCCTTCTACCAAAATTCACCCTTGAATGTACCTTCCTCTAGATAGCAGTCTTATTTATGTAGTGTAAAAAAAAAAAAAAAATTCTAGACATGTATGGACACTAACTCGTTTCAAAATCATCCCAGTGGGTTTATTTAGAGAGGCATGTTCTAAGTCTGAAAAATATTTTTTTTTTAAATGATCTACTGTGTATGACTTGTTCGCTTTTTGTCACATTTGGTTATCTTTGCTATCATGTATCCAAGGGAATATGGCTTTACAACCTATTCTCTATTTAATGCATTCACTGGGGAACAGTCAATCTGTTGCCTGGGATTTAAAAGTCGATTTTGATTCATTTTGTACTCCTGGTCATGAATATGCCATGCTTGTTTTTCAGCTGGCTCTAGTTTTTGAGATATGCATGTCTGTAATATCCATCAAAAATGAAATGAAACAATGTTAAAAATAGTTGAAAACATTTTTTTTATTCTGATTAAATTTGATTCGTAAAATGTTATAAAAAGACACAGGATAATTACATACATAAGTGTTAGGAAGCTATGAGAACTGTTTTTTTTTGTAGTATTTTCTTTTGTATTCTTGTTGCGGGCAGTCCCTCTGCAGACTCCAACAGTAATTTGCCATCATGTGACAATCCCACCTTCCTTGATATCTTTCTTTCATTACTAGAATATCCTGGTAGAACCGTTCACCCTGTTCTTCGCTTAAATCTCCTAGATTGGACGGGAAGTGATCTAAATGGCTGTACAAACATTTACTTTAATACTCATGTTGGCACCTACTTTGTCAAAATATTTTAGCATGTTGTGGACTAATTCCTGATAGTTGTCTGCCTTGTGATTGCCTAAAATAATTTTAATTTTTCAATACTAAGAGATGGAAATGTTCAACAAATATATGTGAAACAATCGCCTGACTTGTCCAATGCTTTTACAAATTGTTTCATTAAACCCAGTTTGATATGGAGAGGCGGCAGTATGATTTTTTTCCTGTCGATTAAGTGCTCATGAATGATGTTGGCTTCTACAGTTAGAACTTCTCTTGAAGGCCATACAGTTTGTTGCCAGTGCTTTTGTTTTGCACGACTATCCCATAAGCATATGTGTCAAGGATACTTGGTATATCCACTTTGCTGACCAAGAAGAAAGTTTACCATTTTTTAATCGACACAAACAGACCACTGATGCTGAAAATAAGCATTTTTTTCTAAGACTAACTTGATATTTTCATACTGTTCTTTAAGTTTTGTTGAATGACCGATAGGAATCGATGCAAATTTATTCCCATTGTGCAGTAATATGGGTTTTAAGCTCCTTTTAGAACTATCCAAGGAGAGCTGCCAGTCTTCTGCTCGGTATTCTGGTAAGCCCATCATCTGGAGAAGTTCAGGAATATTGTTGCAATACACAAGATTGTTACAGTATCTTGGCTAAAGAAGGACCGTATGGCTTGCTCTCTATTTCCATATGAGTTATAGTAACATCCGGCTCAAGACAGTGCTTTTCTTGAAGTCTGTATGCTAAAAGCTCAGCTCCTTTTTTCGATAAATTCAAGTCACAAATTAAATCATTTACTTTCTATTGAGAAAAAAATTTGTTTGGAGTATAGGAACTTTCTTCAAACTCACTTTCATCTACAGTATGTTTTCACTTGCATAGATGAAATTAACATTTCCACATCATCACATTCAACTTCGCACAAAGAACTGAATGAAGTTACAGGTAAATCGTTGCTATGTGGTATCTGTTGCTTTGCTGAATTTATACTTGGGTATTCCCATTTGCGTTTCTTAAATCGATTCATACCCTTAACATTTACAGCACAAAAATAGCAGTCACTCAAGTGATCTTTTGGCTCTCACCACATCATAGGTATGCCGAAATTAAGTTCTTTTCAATCGCCTTTAGACCAATTGCGGAGTGATTCCACGCAGGTTTTACAAACTTTGTGAGGCACCCATATCTTGTCTTCCTGGCTTATGTGACATCCAAAATAAGGCTGATATGCTTGTTTTATAAATAGTTATATCTTTTCTTTCTTTTGCAACACTATATTTGCCACATATATAACAAAAAAATCAGGGTTGTTAGTACAACGTCTCCGAGAAGAACTCATTTTTACAATGAAAACTTTTTGTTTCACACATTCAGTGCTAACTCCCAACAATAGCCCAGGACATACTGAACAAAACAAGCCCAATCGGCGGTAAATCGGTTGTGGTGAGAGAGCCGATCAAAGGAACAGGAGGTGTGCTAACTGTGTCACTCTGTCCTCTCCATTGCTCCTCTCTGTATGCTGGGAGGAGACGTGGCTATGGTATAAGGATGTCCCAGCAGGCTCAGCAGTGCACTGCCACGCCTCCTCCTAGCGTTAGTGAGGAGATATGAATGCGTTATGCATCTCAAACATGACTACCAGCTATGTTATCACAAATAAAACATTTATTGTTGAAAGAGGGTAGTTGTTAAAAAAGCAAAACAAAGTCGATTCTGTTAAGTAAAGTGGCCTAGACTAGTAAGGCACTGCAAAGGAAGAAAATAATTGTATTTTATAATTTTTCATTAATTTGTAAACTGGGTCCAATTCAGCTATAGCGAAGATCTAATGTGAAAATAGGACCTGCGAGTACTCTCAAACCGATCTTAAATCCTTGGCAACGATTTTTTGTTCCCCTGTATATCAGGGTATTCAATGCTTGTCGGATCCTTTCCGTCGGAAAGGATCCGACAATGCAGTATTCAATTCCCGACAATGCCAATCCAACTTTTTTTTTAAAGTCGGATTGACATCTTCGTAAACAAGGCCAAAACCAACTTTTTTTTTAAAGTCGGATTGACATCTTCGTAAACAAGGCCAAAACCAGTCGGATTTGGCCGTAGAATCCGACAAAACACGTGGATCCGTGGGTCGTCAATTCTGACTTGTCGGGAAAAAAGCAGGTGGATTGAATAGGTCAGAACAGTTTCCGACTGCAATTGAATACACCCCATAATGTATATATAATATCATTGTTTTGTCTTAAACAAACTTTCCAATGGAAACACTAACCCTAACCCATAACCGTAACTCTTCCTTCCCATAGCCTAACCCAATCCTGCACTGCCAGACCGTGCAGAATGTCCATATTTCACATGTCAGCATTTTACACATGTTGACATGTTCAATGTTGACTCTTTAACAATTTCAATATCATAACTATTGACATTTTATTGTTGAGTGTCACAGTGCACCTGAGCCTGGCATTCACCTATCGGGAACAGCAGTGCTGGGCTCCAGTTCCTACAGCAGGTCTGCCACGGGCGGGTGGTCTCCAGCGCCCACTGCATTAACTCTTTTAGCCAGCTGGTCACTATGGCTCTGTTCCTGGCAGTAATAGGTGGTCGTGGCTCTCATAGGGAACCGCTTGCCGCTCTCTGTCAAATTGAATGGGCCAGTAGCTCCACATGTGATGTCAGGCTCTTGATTCCTAGTTCCCTTGTTTTTTTTGCTGGTTCCTGCCTGTTCCTGTACCCAAGGGCATAGCTATACTAGGTGCACCCAGTTAAACGGGCTTCTCCATGCCTGCTCCAGGGGCAGATAGGAACACCAGGTGAGGGCCGGACTCCCTCTCAAAAGCTCTGACAGTTGCTGTCACACACAATAATAGTAAAAGCGCCGCGGCCAGTCATTGCAGAGAGACCCCGTACCTGGAAATATTAAGGCCAGAATACATTGTTGGCCCCTGGCAGTCACTGGCTGCGCACGCAAACCCCCCTCCTCTTCTTGATGTCAGGGTGGGTGATAATTCTGCATGGAGAGAAGCAGGACAGTATGGTTCCTGCGCTGCTACTAACTTTATGATGAGACCGCTGTGCAGCCTGTGCACTAAGCTGCTGGCCGTCACCGCCTCCTGAGTCTCACAGCAACCCTCCCCCTGCTGGTTCTTGCACCAGGGCCGTTGCCTTTTATGAGCCGACAAAGGAGACAGACCCCTGAGTGTAAGGTGAGCTGTGACTGGTGGGCCCACCGTACACACAGTTTACAAAGGCCTCGTGGA
Organism: Pseudophryne corroboree; assembly: GCF_028390025.1. NCBI lineage: Eukaryota > Metazoa > Chordata > Amphibia > Anura > Myobatrachidae > Pseudophryne > Pseudophryne corroboree. The sequence goes on from NC_086448.1 coordinate 505,422,977, forward strand.
AGTCCCAGCTTGGCATTGCTGTAGCCAGACACATGTCTAGTGTCACGATCCGGGTATCTGGACGCCATTACTTACCCTTCAGATGCCTCCTAAGGCTGGCTCAGCGTTCCAGGACCGGATCCCGCTGTTCCTGAGTTTCCACATGCAGAATGTCAGAGTGGTGATTTCATCAGCCGCGGCCTCCGCTGTGCCCGCGTGGTTAAATGTGCGCTTGTCAGTCTGGCGTCTCCTGTCTTCTGTGGCCGGCGTCGCCATTACGGTTTCAATTCTCACATGGATTACAAACCAAACTTCCCTCCAAGTGTCTGCATGGGCGCAGCCATCTTGGATTTTGTCATCTGATCATTTCCACCAATCTGCTGTCTGTATTGTTGATTTGCATAATTGCCTAGCCAACCCCTTCCTTGCTGCAGGTATAAGTAAGCTGTGCCTGAGCAAGGAAGGCGTCAGTGCTTAGGTTGTCTAACCTAGTTCCAGTTTGTCTCTCTCCTGTGGTTGTCTTCCAGGTTCCAGCTCCTGTCTCCAGACTTCTGCTACAGAGACCCGCACCAGCATTCCATCTGCGGTGTAGCCTGACTCTCCGATCCATTCTGGACTCACCTGTTTCCAGCTCAAACAATCACCTGCTTCCAGCCCAGCTTCCAGCAGTGTACAGCTTCTCTTAAAGGGCCGGTGTCCTTTTCTGCAGTTTACCACTCTCCACCGGTATTATTATTTCACCGCTCTCAAACTCCAAACTTCATTATTATTTCATCGCTCTCAAGTTCGTTTATTATTTAACTGGTCCCAGCCAGTATCCACTCCGTATCAACAACAGTCTGGTTCCAGCCAGTATCCACAGCAGCCGTTTTATCTCCAGCAGCCCAGCCTTTCCTGGAACACCGGCTGGTACGATCCTGGGTTCTCTCCATTGCTACAGTCAGGCCTGGTAAGGACTTTCCAACTAGAAGATTATAAGAACTGTCTCACATTACCAGTGCCTGTGGCCCTTGCCACCCTGTAGTACCCAGGAATTGTATTTATCCTCTGTTGACTTTTATGTTTCCTTTTACTGCTGCTGTGTTACGGAGTTTGTCATAATAAACATCATTGACTTTTATCCTGGTTGTCGTGGTCACGCCTTCGGGCAGTTATTCTACATGTTACTTACATGTCTAGGGGTCTGATACAACCTCCCAGGTTCCGTTACATCTCAGCCCCTTCAACTGAGGCTGCCTCCCGTCAGCTCAGGCCCTCAGTTGTGACCGTAAGCACTGACCTAATGAATCCAGCCGGAGACCAGGATCAAGCGGCCAGGTCGATGCAAGAACTGGCAGCCCGACTTGAACATCAGGAGGCTGCACAGGGCCACATCATCCGCTGTCTCCAGGATCTCTCTACACGGCTGGATGGGATTCAAACGACCCTCCGTGGACCTGGCACGTCCGGTGCGTCCACTACAGTGACACCAGCTGTAACCCCACCCACCTTACCCATTTCCAGTCCACATCTTCATCTTCCAACGCCAGCAAAATTTGATGGATCTCCAAGGTTCTGCAGGGGATTTCTCAATGTGAAATCCACTTTGAGCTTCTACCTGGCAATTTCTTCAGTGACCGTACCAAAATTGCCTATGTCATCTCCCTTCTCAGTGGCTCAGCCCTTGACTGGGCATCACCTTTATGGGAGAAGTCTGATCCCCTGCTATGCTCCTATACTGATTTTGTAGCTACATTCAGGCGCATCTTCGACGAGCCAGGCCGGATAACATCTGCTTCATCTGAGATTCTTTGTTTACGCCAGGGAACACGTACTGTGGGACAGTATCTTATACAGTTTAAAATCCTGGCATCCGAACTGGCATGGAATGACGAGGCCCTGTATGCTGCATTCTGGCATGGCTTATCAGAACGCATCAAGGATGAGTTAGCTACCAGAGACTTGCCCTCTAAGTTGGATGAGCTAATTTCTCTTTGCACGAAGGTTGATCTACGTTTCAGAGAGAGAGCAACCGAGCGAGGAAGATCATCTACTCCTAAATCTTCTGCTCCTCCTCCTCGTCAACCATCTCCATCCAAGGATGAGCCTATGCAAATTAGTCATTCCCGTCTATCTCCCGCTGAGCGCCGAAGACGTCTCTCTGAGTCTCTCTGTCTCTACTGTGCAGCTCCGTCGCACACTATCAATGCCTGTCCCAAACGTCCGGGAAACTCCAGATCCTAGCTCGCCAAGGAGAGGGCCGGCTAGGAGTAATGATCTCCTCTCCATCTCCTCATGACTGTAACCTCCCAGTGTCGCTCCAAATTGCTCAACGTTACAGGAACGTCATTGCCCTCCTTGATTCCGGAGCAGCTGGGAATTTCATAACCGAAGCTTATGTTAAACGGTGGTCCCTACCCACCGAGAGACTGTCCTCGTCCATCTCTTTGACTGCCGTGGATGGCAGCAAGATTTTGACGCAGTCATTTCCTTAAGGACTCTTCCAGTTCGTCTGAGAGTGGGAGTTCTTCATTCTGAGTATATTTCTTTTTTAGCGATTCCAAGAGCCACACATCCAGTGGTTTTAGGCCTTCCATGGCTCCGTCTCCACAACCCATCAATTGACTGGACGACTACGCAAATACTGGCATGGGGTCCCTCCTGTGCTGAGACTTGTTTAGCCAAAGTTCTTCCTGTTTGTTCTTCCTTCCCCAGGTCAACTGATGTTCCGCCTCCTCCATATCAAGACTTCACGGATGTGTTCAGTAAAGCCTCTGCTGATATCCTTCCTCCTCATAGAGAATGGGACTGCCCAATCGACCTCATTCCAGGGAAGGTTCCACCGCGAGGCCGAACTTATCCGTTGTCTCTGCCCGAGACACACTCCATGGAAGAGTACATCAAAGAGAACCTGGCGAAGGGTTTCATCCGACCATCTTCTTCACTAGCCGGCGCAGGCTTCTTCTTCGTTAAGAAGAAAGACGGTGGTCTGCGTCCGTGCATCGACTACAGAGGTCTGAACGACATTACCGTCAAGAACCGATACCCTTTACCCCTGATTACCGAGCTCTTTGATAGAGTTAGTGGTGCAACCATTTTCACAAAGCTGGACTTGAGGGGTGCCTACAATCTCATCCGAATCCGTGAGGGTGACAAGTGGAAGACCGCCTTTAACACCCGTGACGGACATTATGAGTACCTCATCATGCCCTTCGGATTGAGCAACGCTCCAGCAGTCTTCCAGCACTTCGTGAATGAGATCTTCAGGGACGTCTTGTACCGCCATGTCGTGGTTTATCTAGACGACATCCTCATCTTTGCTAATAATCTCGAAGATCATCGTTTCTGGGTAAAAGAGGTTCTTTCCCGTCTCCGTGTCAACCACCTCTATTGTAAATTGGAGAAGTGTGTGTTTGAAGTTAAAACCATTCCGTTTCTAGGTTACATTGTGTCCGGTTCCGGACTAGAGATGGATCCTGAGAAACTCCAAGCAATCCAGAATTGGCCTATACCCTTAAGCCTCAAAGGGGTCCAGAGGTTCTTAGGGTTCGCCAATTATTATAGAAAATTTATACGAGACTTTTCCACCATTGTGGCGCCTATCACTGCATTAACCAAGAAAGGTGCTAATCCGTCCAAGTGGTCCGAGGAAGCTACACAGGCCTTTCACCTTCTGAAGCAACGGTTCATCTCTGCACCAGTTCTGAAACAGCCTGACACCGACTCTCCTTTTATCTTAGAGGTAGACGCCTCCTCCGTTGGAGTAGGAGCAGTGTTATCCCAGAGGGCCAAAGATGGACATCTACATCCTTGCAGTTTCTTCTCCCGGAAGTTCTCTCCAGCTGAGCGCAACTATGCCATTGGCGATCAGGAGTTGCTAGCCATCAAGCTCGCTCTGGAGGAGTGGAGATACCTGTTGGAGGGAGCTTCCCACTCAATCACCATACTCACCGACCACAAAAATCTTTTATATCTCAAAGGCGCACAATGTCTGAATCCTCGTCAGGCCAGATGGGCACTTTTCTTCTCTAGGTTTGACTTTAAACTCCAGTTCTGTCCGGGTTCTCAGAATCGTAAGGCCGATGCCCTTTCCCGCTCATGGGAGCAAGAAAATGAGTCCGAGTCTGCAGACAAGCATCCTATTATTAATCCGTTGGCATTCTCCATGGTAGGGATGGACTCTACGCCTCCACCAGGGAAAAGTTTTGTTAAGCCAGTTCTAAGGAAGAAGCTCATGCATTGGGCCCATGCTTCCCGTTTTGCTGGACATACAGGCATTCAGAAAACCCTTGAATTTATTTCTAGGTCCTACTGGTGGCCAACTCTGAAGAAGGACGTTATGGAATTTATTGCCTCCTGCCCAAAGTGTGCCCAACACAAAGTCTCCCGCCAGTCGCCTGCGGGGCAACTGGTTCCATTATCTGTTCCCCGTCGACCATGGACCCATTTGTCGATGGACTTTGTTTCCGATCTACCTATCTGCAACAAGTTTAATACCATCTGGGTGGTAGTTGACCGGTTCACCAAGATGGCACATTTCATCCCTCTCACCGGTCTTCCGTCAGCTTCCAAGTTGGCTCAAGTGTTTATACAAGAGATCTTCCGACTTCACGGTCTTCCTGAAGAGATCATCTCGGATCGTGGAGTACAATTTGTAGCCAAATTTTGGCGAAGTTTGTGTCAAGCCCTCCAAGTCAAGTTAAAGTTTTCCACGGCTTACCATCCTCAGACCAATGGTCAAACCGAGAGGGTGAATCAGGACTTGGAGGCCTTCCTCCGTATATATGTGTCTTCCTCTCAAGATGACTGGGTTCAACTCCTTCCTTGGGCCGAGTTCAGCCACAACAATCAATACCATTCCTCATCTTCTTCTACACCATTCTTCATTAATTATGGATTCCACCCTAAAGTCCCAGAATTCCAACCGCTTCCCGCAACTTCTGTTCCAGCAGTGGATGTCACCTTGCGTCAGTTTTCAAATAACTGGAGGAACGTCCGCGCAGCCCTGCTTAAAGCCTCATTCAGGTATAAGAAGTTTGCCGATAGAAAGCGTAGAGCGGTTCCTGCTCTCAAGGTGGGTGATCGTGTGTGGCTGTCCACGAAGAATTTGAGGTTGAGAGTTCCCAGCATGAAATTTGCACCTCGCTACATCGGACCCTTCAAGATTGAACAAGTCATCAATCCTGTTGCCTACAGGTTACAGTTACCATCCTTCTTGAAAATACCCAGGACATTTCATGTTTCTTTGTTGAAACCGCTGATCCTGAATCGGTTTCATTCCGCACTTCCTCCAGCTCCCAAAGTTCAGACTCAACGGGGAGTCGAGTACGAGGTGGCCAAGATTTTGGACTCACGTTTCCGTTACGGTCAGTTACAATACCTCATTGACTGGAAGGGCTATGGTCCTGAAGAACGCTCTTGGACCAATGCCTCAGACGTCCATGCTCCTGCCTTGGTCCGAAATTTCCACGCAAAGTTTCCTTTAAAGCCTAAGAAGTGTCCTGGGGCCACTCTTAAATGGGGGGGTGCTGTCACGATCCGGGTATCTGGACGCCATTACTTACCCTTCAGATGCCTCCTAAGGCTGGCTCAGCGTTCCAGGACCGGATCCCGCTGTTCCTGAGTTTCCACATGCAGAATGTCAGAGTGGTGATTTCATCAGCCGCGGCCTCCGCTGTGCCCGCGTGGTTAAATGTGCGCTTGTCAGTCTGGCGTCTCCTGTGGCCGGCGTCGCCATTACTGTTTCAATTCTCACATGGATTACAAACCAAACTTCCCTCCAAGTGTCTGCATGGGCGCAGCCATCTTGGATTTTGTCATCTGATCATTTCCACCAATCTGCTGTCTGTATTGTTGATTTGCATAATTGCCTACCCAACCCCTTCCTTGCTGCAGGTATAAGTAAGCTGTGCCTGAGCAAGGAAGGCGTCAGTGCTTTGGTTGTCTAACCTAGTTCCAGTTTGTCTCTCTCCTGTGGTTGTCTTCCAGGTTCCAGCTCCTGTCTCCAGACTTCTGCTACAGAGACCCGCACCAGCATTCCATCTGCGGTGTAGCCTGACTCTCCGATCCATTCTGGACTCACCTGTTTCCAGCTCAAACAATCACCTGCTTCCAGCCCAGCTTCCAGCAGTGTACAGCTTCTCTTAAAGGGCCGGTGTCCTTTTCTGCAGTTTACCACTCTCCACCGGTATTATTATTTCACCGCTCTCAAACTCCAAACTTCATTATTATTTAATCGCTCTCAAGTTCGTTTATTATTTAACTGGTCCCAGCCAGTATCCACTCCGTATCAACAACAGTCTGGTTCCAGCCAGTATCCACAGCAGCCGTTTTATCTCCAGCAGCCCAGCCTTTCCTGGAACACCGGCTGGTACGATCCTGGGTTCTCTCCATTGCTACAGTCAGGCCTGGTAAGGACTTTCCAACTAGAAGATTATAAGAACTGTCTCACATTACCAGTGCCTGTGGCCCTTGCCACCCTGTAGTATCCAGGAATTGTATTTATCCTCTGTTGACTTTTATGTTTCCTTTTACTGCTGCTGTGTTACGGAGTTTGTCATAATAAACATCATTGACTTTTATCCTGGTTGTCGTGGTCACGCCTTCGGGCAGTTATTCTACATGTTACTTACATGTCTAGGGGTCTGATACAACCTCCCAGGTTCCGTTACATCTCAGCCCCTTCAACTGAGGCTGCCTCCCGTCAGCTCAGGCCCTCAGTTGTGACATCTAGCACCCTACAACCGCCAGCATGGTACTACCAATTGATAAGATCATAATACTTTTCTTTCTTTCTTTCTTTTTTTTTTTTTTTTGGGGGGGGGGGTGTTTATCCAGACAAGTCTGAGGACCATGTTGCTACATTCTGCCAATTCCCCGCTCTTGTACCAGTGTGTGCTGGAATCCAGACAGAGGGTCACAATCTGCGTGTCAGGCAATCTTAAAGTACGGGTCAGCATCCTCTAATCCATCTGTGGGATTGCAACATCGGTATTATGAAAGTTGACATTGTAAATGTCGACATCATGACTGTGTGGTTACATTTCATCAGCCAGGATCCCAACAGTCAAAAGACCGACAGCGGAATCCTAATGGACAGAATACTGACGGAGCCCGCTGGTAAGTAGTGGGATTAGGATTAGGCACTAGGGGGGATGGGGAGGTAAGAGTTAGGCAGGGGGAGGAGTGGGTTAGGATTAATATATTTACCCGGATGCATTGGGATTCTATCCATCAGGATTCCGCCGTCAGTCTACTGATCCCGACTGCTGGATTTCATATCCAGCCAGATGGATTTACTTTTGAGACATTGAAGAGAAACTGTATATGTTTGGCATCCAATAAAGGATCTGCTATAGCAAAAAGAATGTTCCCTCTGTCTCATCAGACATTGCTATTAATTGGTATGTTGCTTTATTAATGTGCATATTAAAAATAGAGCTATCGCTTTCACATGTAGATTGTTTAAACATGATTTATGGATGTGTTTCTGTTCGTTAAGTGTTCCGCGCAAGTTTTCTTTCATTGCTGTTGAGATTTTTTTGTGTCCATGTCCTGTATGTTCAATTTATTTTATACATGTACCCTTTTGCCAACACATCTGTCCCAGTTCATCTGTTTGTGGCAATTTATGAACTCTATAAAATGTCATGTAGAGTCACATTTTAATGCTTACTAAGTAATGGCTGCATAGGTCCAGGAGGGAATTGGAAGGAGGGGGGAACGTATGAGCCGTCCATTATTTGACTATTTATAGCCAGAGAACAGCCAGTGACAATGTTTGGCAATGTTACAGCTGTGAGTCCTGTCCATTGTGCTTTTGAATGTAATTTATTAAGCAAATAAAACTCTTATTGGTAATGGACCCCGTTAAAGCTGCCTCGGTCGCAAGCGTGTGCAACTCAGAAAGTTTCACAGTTACCTGTTCAGTACCTTCAGCGTCTGGACACTGATATTTTACACTTACTTCATGGGACTTGCAATGTTTATTCTGTTGCCTTCATGCATTTGATTGGATTGTAACCAGTCAGAGTAATGACCTCAATGGGTGGAGCAGAGCGAGAATAAAATGCCTTTACTCTGCATAGACCTAAATCCTGGTTTTATGAGGCATAGCATTCAGTAACGCCAGTTAGTGGGGAGAGTGACAGGATATTATTGATAAGCGGTGATTTAATAATATCTCCAGATACCAATATGTGTAGTTATAACTTAGCACATTTGATCAGTGGCAGGATGAAGCTATTCTTATAACAACCAAACCTTCCTTCTCATTTCTCATATGATCCTTTAGAAAACTGTTTAAAATATGATTTAGTTAAATTGTTTTTATTGATCTTTGACAACATTTTATTAAAAAAAAAAAAATCTATTTTAGATCACTAAAGACACGGGCATATATAATAGTATGAATGCATAATACTGTTATTTTAGTTATGCAGTCTTATTATTTGGTCTTCATACTGTACAGCAACTATGTGAGCAATTTTTCAGGACGACGTTATGTAACGTCTGGTAAAAATATATGGAGTTGTTTAGTAATAGACATTTTAGTGGTGATAATTTAATTACCTAAAGTACTTTCATCTTTTCTCGTTCATATATAGTACAGTGTGTAACAGTGATAAATATTGATTTCTAAGAATTCAGCTTCTTCTTGTTATGAAATAAAAATGTGGGCAAAAACTGTCATGGCAACATAAGCTAAATATACACATATAATATTTCCTCCTAATTACACAATTTTATATTGATTAAGAAAACAATGTCTATACTGCTTATGATATATTTGACTGTGGACATATTTTGCAGTACTGTGTGCCAAACTTTTAGACCCAGGATAAACCACATCATTTGTAGTTTAGAATATTTCTAGAAACGGCGACATCCTTAGTCTGTAAAGATTTATAGATTGAAAGGGAATACAATAGTTATAAGCAAAACTGTTAGAAAACATTTATTGTATTAGTAAGGGGAATGATGTGGACTCACACAAATTATTAAATATTCTCCCTAAGACATTGTGTACTTTGTAGGCGCTATATTAATCTGTGTCCACTAAAACCCAAATTCAGAGATGCCTTCAACATACCACATGATATAAGACAGAGGGGGGGGGGGGGGGGGATATAGACTTTTCTTTTAAGGGGAAGGGGGTTAAGAATTCTGACTCCTCCCCTTTTTAATCATATCTCCTCCCATTCCATTTTCTAGCATTGTACTTTTGTGTATTTATTCCTGTCTCCATTTATTCGTTATCTGTTTGCTTCTCTTATCCCTTTTTTCCCTTTCATTTTATTTTACCTTCTCTTATTGCATGTAGTTATGCCCCATCCTAAGTGCTTTGCCCCCACCCCAGCGACTCCGAGAGGCAGTTTGCCTTTGAACCTCCTCCTTTGTCTCCCATTCTGTTGTGTCACCAGGTCACTTCTTTCATCTCACTTTGGGGCCATTTATCAGTAATCATATTTCCACTGCTATCTGTGCACGATATAATCCCACAGACTCGCATTGTAGTAAGTGATAATACCGCCAGAATGTACAGTATCTATGTAATCATGCAGGGACAGGGGAGGCCGCCCCAACGATGTGTGGGAAGTGAAGTGACCGCATCAGCGGTATAGTCACTCCTCTAGCGGCACTCCTGCACATGCGCACTCTGCTGAGCACCCATATGTAGTGGTGTTTGCTGGGGAGGTATCTGGAGGAACCCTCTTCCAGTAATGTTTGCATGCATGGATCCACCTTTTATTCAACCTGCCCAAGAAGGAACTATCTGAGACAGCCATAAAAGATGCACTGCGAAGATTACATCTGGCAGTATAGCTGTTAGAGTAAAACATCCAAGTGAAAAAAAAATTAAAGAAGAAAAGATGAATACAGGCATTAAAACAATGGTGACAACACTTTAAAGTAAAGTTAATCTAAAATGTAAAATAATGGTGTGAGTCCAGTCACCCACAATCAACTGCTTCATGCGATAAGACCGCAACACGGGACTGCCCCTTAACCCAGTCTTTGTGTGGAGAAAATTGCAGAACCGCATTTGCACTGCAATCAGTGTGTGGTAAAAAGTCACAGAATAGCGTCTGCCCCGAGAACTCATCTCTGTGTGGTGAAGGCAAGGTTGCTTACCAGCATCTCCGACATGGGAACTTGCAGAGGGGGCTCTGCCAGGAGTGGATACGGAGGGCTGCGGGCAGGCATGGGGACCCATAAACAGGTACAGTCCAAAGTCATCAGGGTCAATTAACATAATTAGCACCTCCTGTGGGTATTTTAAAATGTGTCAGTCAGTAATAAATACTGTACTTGTGCCAGCTAGGCGATCTGGAAAATATGCAGTGTCAGGGGTACCAGAAAACTAAGTTTGGGAAACACTGCTATAGATTAACACTATTGCATACACTGTCCAGTACATAAGGATACCAATGTGTGCATATATGTTTAGGTCCACTGCTAGGTTCTTCTGGCGCTGTGATGCTCACCCCATACTTGTGGGGTAGGATTGATTGGCGAGTTCTCAACAGTGATACAGATATAAGGTTGGTAAATACCATTGGCCGGTGGAAATATAAGTAGCTCTGTTTTGGAAATATTAAGTTTGAGGTGGCGAGATGACATCCAAGATGAAACAGCAGAAAGGCACTCAGCGACCCTGGCCAATACAGATGGTGACAAATCTGGGGAGGATAGGTAGATTTGAGTATCATCTGCATACAGATGATACTGAAATCCAAAAGAGCTGATTAGTTTACAAACAGATGAGTTATAGATTGAGAAAAGCAGAGGACCTAAGACCCAGCCTTGTGGTACTCCAACTGAAAGAGGTAGCGAAGAGGAGGTGAATTCAGAGAAGTGAACACTGAAGGAGCGATTAGATAGGTAGGATAGGAACCAAGAGATGACTGTGTCTTTAAAACCTAGGGATTGTGGTGTTTGTATGAGAAGAGAATGGTCAACAGTGTCAAAAGCAGCAGAGAGATTTAGAAGAATAAGAAGTGATTAATGGCCTTTGGACTTCAGTGACTAGATCATTCACTACTTTAGTCAGTGCTGTCTCTGTGGAGTGTTGGGAATGAAAGCCTGACTGAAGTGGGTCAAATAAATTGTGTGATTTAAGAAAGTGTGTGAGGCGAGTGTAGGCAAGTCTCTCAAGTAACTTTATTTGGTCCAGAATGAGCTGTACAGATATTCTGTAGCATCGCCTTTCTGATTGTTAGCGAACATTAATAAACCAGCATACTATACGCACCCAGATATACAAGTGTTGCATATCATATTAATCAGCACAATCTCATGGTGTGTCTTAGTCGCGTCGCATTGCATTGCATGCATCTAAGATGCATTAACTGCAAAAAAGATGCCTGATGCTAGCAGGATACCACGGAACCTTGCATGCCAAGAGGGGCTAGTTGACTCGAATGCAGCAAAGATGTATAAGGAGTAAGGACACATCTGTATATACACACACACACACACACACACACACACACACACATATATATATGTATATAAACTGATAAACGCTTAAGTTATACAGGTTCTGTGGTTGCCTGACTTCAATCCTGCATTTCACCTGGTTTTAATCAGCTTCATAACCTGTGTAATTCATGAATGTCCCAGTTTAAAGGTATAGTATGGTAAGCCCCTATATTATGTACACAGTATTGTGCAAATGTTTTAGGTAGGTGTGGAAAAAAATGCTGCACAGTAAGAATGTTTTCAAAAAATAGAAGTATTACAGTAATAGCTTCTTTTTATCAATTAACAAAATGCAAAGTGAATAAACAGAAGAGAAATCTGAATCAAATCAATATTTGGTGTGACCACCCTTCAAAACAGCATAAATTATTTTAGGTACAATTGCACACAGTTTTTGAAGAACCTAGGCAATTAGGTTGTTCCGCACATCTTGGAGAACTAACCACAGATCTTCTGTGGATGTAGGCTTGCTCAAATCCTTCTGTCTCTTCATGTAATCCCAGATAGACTCGATGTTGAGATCGGGGCTCTGTGGGGGCCATATCATCACTTCCATGACTCCTTGTTCTTCTTTATGCTGAAGATAAATCTTAATAACATGTTTGGGGTCGTTGTCCTGCTGCAGAATAAATTTGGACTAAATCAGATGCTTTCCTGATGGTATTGCATAAGGCACAGGTTCTCAAACTCGGTCCTCAGGACCCCACACAGTGCATGTTTTGCAGGTCTCCTCACAGAATCACAAGTGAAATAATTAGCTCCACCTGTGGACCTTTTAAAATGTGTCAGTGAGTAATTAATACACCTGTGCACCTGCTGGGTTACCTGCAAAACATGCACTGTGTAGGGTCCTGAGGACCGAGTTTGAGAACCTATGGCATAAGGGATAAGTACCTGCCTGTATTTCTCAGCATTGAGGACACCATTAATCCTGACCAAATCCCCAATTCCATTTGCTGAAATGCAGCCCCAAACTTGCAGGGAACCTCCACCATGCTTCACTGTTGCCTGCAGACACTCATTATTGAACCACTCTCCAGCTCTTCAGCAAACAGTTCTTTCTGTTACAACCAAATATTTAACATGTTGACTCATCAGTTCAGAGCACCTGCTTCCATTTTTCTGCACCCCAGAACCTATGTTTTTGTGCATAGTTGAGTTGTATGGCCTTTTTTTCCATATCGAAGGTATGGCTTTTTGACCGTAATTCTTCCATGAAGACCACTTCTGTCCAGACTTCTCTGAACAGTAGATGGGTATACTTGGTTTCTGCCAGTTCTGAGCTGATGGCACTAAGTAAGCATGATGTGTCTTTAATCTGATGCACTAAGTTACCTTGGACGACATTTGCGTTTACGGTCCTCAACGTTGCCCATTTCTTTGTGCTTTAATGCTGAGAAATACAGGCAGGTACTCATCCATCATGTAAAACTATCAGGAGGCATCTGATTGTCTCCAAATTTATTCTGCAGCAGAACAACGACCCCAATCATTCAGCCAGTGTCATTAGGAACTAACTTCAGTTTAAAGAAGAACAAGGAGTCCAGGAAGTGATGATATTGGCCTTACAGAGCCCTGATCTCAACATCATCAAGTCTGTCTGGGATTACATGAAGAGACAGAAGGATTTGAGCAATCCTACATCCACAGATCCAAGATGTTTGGAACAACCTCCCTGACGAGTTCCTTCAAAAACTGTGCAAGTGTACCTAGAAGAATTGATGCTGTTTTGAATGCAAAGGGTGGTCACACCAAATACTGATTTGACTTAGATTTCTCAACTGTTCATTCACTTTGCATTTTGTTAATTGATAAAAAAAAGAAACTATTAACACTTCTATTTTTGAAGCATTCTTACTTTGTGCATTTTTTACAAACCTGCCTAAAACTTTTGCACAGTACTGTATAATTATTTACTACCCGTTATTTATATAGCGCAAACATATTCCGCAGCGCTTTGCAGAGAATATTTGGCCATTCACATCAGTCTCTGTCCCAGTGGAGTTTACAATCTATATTCCCTACCACGTGTACACGCACACTCATTCATGGTTGGGTTAATTTTATTGGCAGTCAATTAACCACTACCAGTATATTTTTGGATTATAGATATAGTTACTGTATAACAGTTCTGTTTTAATTATATTGCTACATTTATTTTTTAAAGCACAAATTCCACTTCTTGCTAGAGCAGATATTTTTAATCATTTTTTACATTATTTGAAATAGAAAACTGTCACCCCTTTATTTCTTCTCAGCACGGATACAGGGGACTAAACATCCTTGTTAATTGAAGTCTTTCAGTGACATTTACTGACACAGCAGAGTTAAAGAATAAGTGAGTGTTGATCAACACCTCTGTAGTGTTTTTCTAATTATCGCAGCTGCTTCTCTAGGGCCCAATAAAAATGTTCACTGTTGGTTCGTAATAAAGTGTCTGAACTGCTTTTTTTGTGTGAATCTTGGCCTTTGCAAGTGGAGCTCCTGCCTAATATGGGACACTGTAGTTCATGTCAAGTCTTTTATACATTATATAGACAGTGTATGTCTTGTGTGAGCTTACTGTAACAGATTAAACTGTAGCTATAAATGAAGAAATAAGAATGGTGTCTGGTAGATTTGTGACTTCCTCCGAGCAAGAAAGAACATTTCACAGACTAAGGTTTTGTGTTCTGGAGAATTGATCTCCACATGGAAAAATATATTTGCAGTAAACCAGAACAAAAAAAGTCACAAGAACTTTGATGGGAGATAACATTATGAGTAGAAGTCCCAAAGCCTCTATATACAAACTTGTTGGTCCTTGTATTGGCAGGATTTAGCTAGAGGTTTCTAATACTCACATGAAGAATATTATAAAAGATAGCCATATTGGAACAACCCACATAAACAACACATTTTAGTGTCGTTTTCAAATCATTCTAACCCATATTTTAATGTATAGATGCTTTTTCTAGATATTTCTTCAGACTAACCTTGCCTTTTTGTTTTCTGTGGCAAAAGAGCAAACAAAATCCCTCAAAAAATTACATTCCTATAAATGAGCAAAAATAAAGCATTTCTAGTAACTATAGAGTTTCATAACTAATATACAATTATTTATAATTTGTACTGTAAAGTGGCATTTCAGGATTTTCTTACTAAAAAAACATCATCTGATGTTACTGTATTGATAGTGCTGTAAATTCATACCTGGTAACTTTATAGTCATCAATAATAAGAAATAGCTTCAGCATTAACAGCAAAATGAACACCGATTGCACTTAATCATTTTGTTGGAACAATTTTATGTCCGTCATGCCACCCTCTTTATCAGCTGTGCTATTAATTACTGTGGCTTTGCCGCTATCAGTCTGTGATCAGCACAGTTAGTCCGTTCTACCTTCCAAAGAAGTGTGCTGTGAGCCAGCTGGAGCACGCAACATGTAGGAGCTGGAGAAAGTCATAATTAAAACAGGCGACTGCTCTAGTACAGACAGGAAATAAAAGGAAGACTGGGCCCTTCAATGGATTAAATTAAATGTTTCAAATTCAGACAGTATCAGGAAAAAGAAGACTAATGTTAGAAAAGAAAAAAAAAAGGTAACACTAAGTTCATTCAGCCGTGCTTTTTTTTTTTCTCCTCCTCCCCTTTGCCGTAACACAGACTTCTGCTTGGCATTCCAGTGTACTCAGGCAGCCCACATTTGTGTTGCTGACTTCAGGGAGACCTTTGACGGAGGTGAGGATAGAGTGGGGGTGTCTACACTGACTCTCTTCCAAAATGTAACCATTGACAGGAGCGTTGCATTGCATGTATGTGCTTTTTGCTTGATGCAAATGTTAAGCTGTTTGGCAGACGCTCCTTCTGTTCTGCAAGACATGCAAGTTTGTCATGCCGTGCAGATGTGTAGCAAAACATTAACCACTTGTATGCTATATAAAATATGATCTAGTTTATATACAAAGAGAGAATTGTTGATTGTGTATGAACAGGTATTGTTGATGGTAAGTTAAAATAATTAAGTATATAAAACAAATATTCCACTACTTTTTGAAACTTCAGTTTGGTATATTAAGCTGCTTTTTTACTACAACAACTTAAGGCGATTGTTTCTCCTGACATCCACAGTAAATTTGCTGACATTTTGCAAAAGAAAATAAGCTTTATTTCCAGCAAATAGTCAGTACAAACTAGAACTCCTACTGAGACTGGGGTGTTTGACTCCTTTCCCCCATCGATGTCTCCGCTTTTACTGCCACCCTTCTCTGTGATTAGGTCAGCTTCGTATACTATACTAGGACCGCAGTGAAAGTGAGGGGGTAGATACTACTTCTCACTGTCCTGGCACCTTTTCCTCGCTCTGTCACTATACCTCTGAGACACTGTTTACAGGAAAGCACCAATGGTTCTTGTCACCTTGCACTTCTTCCTGCAGTAAATGATTGCTGTCTGCAAAAGACAATATCAGCATGAGGTACAGAACAGTACAAGTTTGAGAACAAGGAGGTAAGGTGAGAACCTTTATTTTGTGCCACCTATGGGTCTGTGCACTATGATACTAGTTACTCACTTTAGGACATATTTATCAGTTAATGAAAAAACCCTGTTGCTTATCCCAATTTGTCGCAGTGAAGGGTAAAAAGTACTATGGTATTGTGTGAACTCTGCAGATGCAGGTCATTGCTTTAAAAATTCTGCTGTCCCAGCGATGATGTCTGTGTACCAATGGAAATTACAGCAGTTTTTCCTATATGAGCAAGACTTTTTTTTTTTTTTTTTCTTCTCAGTTTGAGCATGCGCCACACAAAGCTACTTTCTTCAGTGCATACTCACATCAAACTCTGGGCATGTGCACATTACACTGTTATAACTAGAGCTTCATTGCACACTCTTCTGTATCTTTTGCCTCTTGTCATTTTAGTGTTTGGTGGTATGAAAAATGATTGTACAGGATAAACTATACTATTTTTCTTGAATGCTGCTTAATTCTGCAAGGAGTTCAATCGGTAATATTTGAATAAAGTGAAAAGATCCGGTGGTCCATAAGTCAGCAGATCCTGAATATCCGATTTACAGATCACATTTTGCTGTAACTGGAACGAGTGGGAAGGAGAGTAGGATCTGTAGAGGTGGAGAGAATGAAAAGGTCCCTGTTGAATGCAGTCTCCACAAAAGTTCTTAATGCCATCTAAAGATGGTGTTAGCTTTTGACATACAGCTAAGTTTAAAAAAAAAAATAATAATAATATTTTGATACATACCAAAACTCCTGAGTGCCGTTCAGGACAGCGGAATTGCAAAATAACTTAAATATTTTGGTGGAAATTTCATAATACAGGAGATTAATGCATAATTGTCTGTTAAATATTTATTAATGTGTCCTAATTAAAAAAGAAAAAAAAATCAGAAAAACTGTGGAAAACGCCTATTATTCATCTTCCATAAAAGCCTCTGACACTTGGTAGGAGCCAGCTTGACCTGCCATTGCAATTATATACATAAGGGGGGTCATTCCGAGTTGATCGTAGCTGTGCAAAATTTTGCACAGCTACGATCAACTTTCCTGACATGCGGGGGGACGCCCCGCATGTCAGTCCGGCCCCCCTCGCAAAGGCATCGTACAGCGGCGATGACTTTTTTCACTTCAGGAGTAACTCCCGGCCAGCGCAGCTTTAGCGAGCTGGCCGGGAGCTACTCCTCGCTCCCTGGCCCGCACGGCTGCGTATGACGTCATGCAGCCGCTGCGGCCTGCCCCCCATTCGGTCTGGCCACGCCTGCGTTGGCCGGACCGTGCCTACGAAATGGCGGCCAAACGCCGCCGTTTCGCCCCCTCCCGCCCATCAATTGCCTCTGCCTGTCAATCAGGCAGAGGCGATCGCTGTCCTGCCATGGCCGTCCCGCATGCACAGGCGCACAAAGGCGCCGGCGCATGCGCAGCAGGGACCCGTTCGCTCTGCTGCATGAAAACGCAGCGAGCGAACGGGTCGGAATGACCCCCAATATGTCCACATACACTTTAGTATGAAGTAGGGTTGTTAAGCTAAGTGCAATACTAATGTTGTTAAAGTCGGTAAAAAGACTATTTATAAAGATATACACACACACACTCACTATGGGCGAGAGGTAATAGAGTATGAGATAGCCAGAGGTGCAGGATGCCTGACGATCTTTGCCATTTTTTAAAGGGGCAGTCACTTAGAAGGAATGGGTTTGCCTTGTAAGTCCGATATCGGCCGGCATCCTGTACCTCAGGTGATCTCGGACCCTATCACATCTCGTCCATTATATTTTGAAGCGTTAGCTAGTATGTTTCACTTCTCACGGCCATAGAAATCTCCATTGTCTCCTTTCTAGCAGAGCAGATGATCCTATGTCTAATATGACCACAATTATTATCATGTGCTCTATTGTTACCTTGATCCTTTTGGCTATTATTGACATTAGAATTTATTTTTAATTACAGTTTTTTTTCTTAATCCTTTCTTCTAAATAAAAGCCTTCATAGTGGTATTATTTTCATGTTCATTTTCAATTTTAATTTGTTTAAATTGTATATTAATGAAATACCTAAACAAGTTACTTTATTTGAAGAGTATATATTGATTTTTTTCAGTAAGTTCATTATCATTTTCTATTCATCCTTATAAATACACACGCATGTATTCTATATTGCCTGAACTCTGCTGATCACACATGAAGGGAATGGTCCTGGAGTGGGCTGACAGAGGAAAGTGCGGGGCTAGATCACTGCCAAATGGGTCTACAGAGCAGGATCATTGTGGGAAATGTTTAAATTCATTGATTCTTTTTGATTAGCATTTTCACCTTTTGACCTGACCTTAAAGTTATAACCAACATAATTTCACCCTCCTGGCACTTATTCACACATTTCACTAAGTTTTTTGGGAGCACACATTACTGTATCAAATCCATACTTGCATAATCTGAACACAGGAAATAAGAACACAGCAGGATAGTCTTATGCGTTTTAAGATTTAAGAAAATCAAATTGTAAACAATATAAAATGCACTCACAATGAAAATAAAATAGCTTATTACTCACTGGACAGACACTTCCGTTGGCGGTTGATCAGAGCCTTGAATCCCCAGTATTTCCAGAAAGTCTTCACAAGCTGTTGCCTTATACTTATGAAAAGTATTAATGTCCGTGCTCTCTGTAGTCTTACAGACTCCTTATTCTACCATCCTATATTACCCAATCTTTCTTGTATCAGGAAATAAGTCGATAAGTTGTAGTATGTATGCTGCAAAGAAAAGAATGTATCTGAGCGCTCAGTCCTGTATCAACATAAATGTCCCATGCAAAAAAGCCTTTTTTCGGAAGCAGTATCTTCTACAGGTCACCGAACCTCTTGTAGAAGATGTATCAGTCCTTAATCGTAAGTCCATATGATTCCTTCCAGTGATTGATGTACCTCAGAACAAACCAGATGGAAATGATATGGTGTAGTATGTCTATATGGAAATGGTAACACCCATGTGCAGACAAAGATGGTATATATTATTCTGCGTACCAAAACTCACACTCGTTAAGAAGGAGTGACTCCCATAAAGGTATCTTTAGCCACCAATCTCAAACAACATGAGTGAATCAGTCGCACAAACTCCTTTAACCAATGATCTCAAATATTGTGACGTACCGTACTCACATGATAGATAGTGAATACACTCCCATAAAGGTATCTTTGGTCACCTGTATCCAAGAGTATCTTCTACTGATCACCCGACCTCTTGCAAATGATATATCCTTATTCAGCAATCCTTATGGTTCCCTCAGATGAAAAATTAACCTCAGGACAAACCGGATATGAATAATATAGTGTAGTATATCTACTGAAGAGTGATAGCACCGATGTGAGAATGTGAAAGGGAAGAAATATTCTGCGTACCGAAACTTACACTATTTGGAAGTAAGTGACTCCTATAAAGGTTTCTTTAGCCATCGATCTCCAATACCGTGAATGAGCTAACCATGCGGACACCTTCATGCACAAATCCCAGTAAAATGACGTACCGTACTCACACAATGTGCAGCGGATACGCTCCCATAAAGGTATCTTTAGCCACCAGTATTAAGTCGTGTGTGTGTAGAATCCCCAAAAAACCCCTCCAGATTATTCAACAGGTGCGGGACGTACCGTACTCACATGACACGTGACAGTTGTACTCATATAGCGGTTTCTTTGGTTGTCTTCTAGGACAATATCATGTGTATTGATTCTCCCAAATGGGGGAATTATGACCCAAAAAAAAACAAAAGGGCACTCTTAAAATCCATAAAATTTATTTATAAACAATGACTAAAAAATAAGATTTTACTCACCGGTAAATCTATTTCTCGTAGTCCGTAGTGGATGCTGGGGACTCCGTAAGGACCATGGGGAATAGCGGCTCCGCAGGAGACTGGGCACAGCTAAGAAAGATTTAGGACTACCTGGTGTGCACTGGCTCCTCCCACTATGACCCTCCTCCAGACTTCAGTAAGGATACTGTGCCCGGAAGAGCTGACACAATAAGGAAGGATTTTGAATCCCGGGTAAGACTCATACCAGCCACACCAATCACACCGTATAACTCGTGATAATATACCCAGTTAACAGTATGAACTAACAGAGCCTCTCAAAAGATGGCTCAACAATAACCCTTTTAGTTAACAATAACTATATACAAGTATTGCAGACAGTCCGCACTTGGGACGGGCGCCCAGCATCCACTACGGACTACGAGAAATAGATTTACCGGTGAGTAAAATCTTATTTTCTCTGACGTCCTAGTGGATGCTGGGGACTCCGTAAGGACTATGGGGATTATACCAAAGCTCCCAAACGGGCGGGAGAGTGCGGATGACTCTGCAGCACCGAATGAGAGAACTCAAGGTCCTCCTCAGCCAGGGTATCAAATTTGTAGAATTTTGCAAACGTGTTTGCCCCTGACCAAGTAGCAGCTCGGCAAAGTTGTAAAGCCGAGACCCCTCGGGCAGCCGCCCAAGAAGAGCCCACTTTCCTCGTGGAATGGGCTTTTACAGATTTACTAGTACTGATGTCAGGCGCTATCAACAGTTATAAATAGTGTATAAATAAATAGATAATTCTCTTACAGCTCATACAATTTAAATAGCCGCAAACAAGGTGAAATGGCCTGTGGAAATGGCCAACACAATCACACCTGATTGAAACCAGGTGTAGCAAAAATAATTCTAGTTAACCTCTTGCGCTATTGAATTAAAGGTAACATGACTTGAAGACACTTAATTAATGATTGAAATAGATTTAATATCCATAAAATAAATTATAAACATAAAAATGAATAGTTAAGTATGCGCATACACATAAGATAAATACTAAACTTTACTACTGAGCATAAGAGGTGGATCATATAATTAATTGTGACCATATATGACTAATCAGTATTCATACGTTGACAGTGTCCTTTAGTTGGTATTTTCAACATGGAACAGTCCCATTAATTGTGCTCGTAGAAATGAGTTTAGGTGTGTACCAAGTAGGTAAATCGAACCACTATATCAGTTGTAAATGGTCCTTTTGTACATGGAGAAAATCTCCAAACAGCACGGAGAGGATAAATGTCACCTGGGGTTTGGTGCACAGCAAGCACCTATATGAAACTCCCGGTTACCACTGTCCGTGGATGGTGTACTCCGTCTTCTGCTGTGTCAGGTTATCACACACACACACCTTACTTCGCATTAGGGGATGGAGGTCGTATCCGGCTCCCGGAGCTTTGCGCACTGCAGGCGCTGATTAGATGATTCCGCTCCCGTCTTCAAGCCGCCGCATATAGCGTCCTCCCGTCTCCCGCTTATCGGTCTCAGGCAGTATTGTACATCAATAGGACCTACTGTCAATTGTCCGTTAGGTCACACAGGGCTCCTTCTCTGACGCGTTTCGCTTCTAATTGAAGCTTCCTCATAGAGTAATGACTTTTAGACAATAAAGCCCTTTTTATATATAGCAGCCTTATATTCAATTGGTGTAATCATCCACCTAAAATAGTAACACCTGTCTAAGATCCACCTCCTGATCCACCTCTTAGCTCACCTGTTCCTTAATTAAAAAATTCACATTAACCTTTCATCTGCCCGTCTGTCTATAAACACATCTTTCAAAAATAGCAGGATAATAATAAATATACAATTACATGAATATTATCTCTAAGCATAATGGAGTGCCCTATTTTTGTTCAGTAATTCATCATAAACCATAATCATGGTGGTAAAAATATATAAGGAAAAAAATATATATATATAAATAAAAAGTAAAAAATAAAATATATATATATGGGTCATAGACCATTCGGGAATCGAACTGGGTACTCTAGCTATGGTAAACCAAGACTCTACCTCCAGGCTATGTAGCTACTTAATAGAATGTTACATTTTTATACATATACAGAGATGATAATAGATCAACAATAACCAATACAACTATATGGAGAATCTCAAGCACCTATTCTATCTATCAATATTTCATCCTTCAGTCAAATACAATCTTTATTGCATACATTATCAAAAATGCATATATTATGCTTGCCTGCACACCAAAAAATATATACATATAAAATATGGGGCAATCTTATCACATCACATTAAGTCTTGGGTGATTTAACCAAAATATGTTATTTGTCAAAATACAACAGCCAATCACATGAAATTAAGAAAGTATTAAAAAATAATTTTAAAATTTTACAACAGGATTCCATATTACAATCAGCAATCACAGAGACCGCTAGAATTATATTTAAGAAAAATAAGAATTTAAAAAACTTACTAGCGCCTAGTATGTTGAAAAGAAAAAAGGAAACTAAAGTAGTAGGTTCCGTTGGTAATTCATGGTTAGCAACCCCTACACTAGGTTGCTATAAATGCGGGAAAAACCGCTGTATTACATGCGGTTTTATAGCAAATAGGGTCCAGAATATTGAATCCAACACTACAAAAGAGAAATTCGAGATACGTGAATTCATCAATTGTGATACTACATACTGCGTCTACGTGCTGCAGTGCCCTTGTGGCCTGCAGTACGTAGGTCGCACTACTCGTTCAATTAAAACTAGGTTTAGAGAGCATAGACTAAATATTCTTAAACAATATTCTAACCATAGTGTGTCTCAACACTTTTCTAATGTTCATCAAGGTAAGATCGATGGGTTAACTATGATAGGGGTTCAACATGTGAAGACTACCATTCGTGGGGGTGACAGGTACCGCAAGTTGTGCGAGAAAGAAGCCCTATGGATATTCCAATTAAGAACATTGGCCCCTGCAGGGTTGAATGAGTGCATAGATTTTGAATCATTTGCCAACTGAGAATTGTTTGGAATCCTCTTGGAAATGTGTAGGGAGTGGTGGTCTAGCAGTTACAGGCCATTCCCAGATTGCACGTTTGAAGAGAAGACCGACTATCCTTATATTGGAAGGCATTCATAAAGTAAAAATAAAAATAAAAAACAAAAATAAAAATATAAATTAAAATATAATAAAAATTAGACAGTATCTGTTGAGTTTTTTTAAAAATAAGTAGAGTGGTTAGTCAGCATTAGAGCAAAAAATACCTCTGGTTCACCTTGTAGATATGAACTTATAGAATAGAGGTATAAGACTGCTCCCTTAGATTTTGGGGTCATAGAAGTATTATCATCTTTATTAAAATCGTAGAAATTTATTTAGAAGTAAAATAGTTTGGAGGTAGATCACCAGTTCACCATAGCTAGATTAACCAGTTTAATTGGTTCGAGTTCCGGACGAAATAAGACTTAATGTGATGTGATAAGATTGCCCCATATTTTATATGTATATATTTTTTGGTGTGCAGGCAAGCATAATATATGCATTTTTGATAATGTATGCAATAAAGATTGTATTTGACTGAAGGATGAAATATTGATAGATAGAATAGGTGCTTGAGATTCTCCATATAGTTGTATTGGTTATTGTTGATCTATTATCATCTCTGTATATGTATAAAAATGTAACATTCTATTAAGTAGCTACATAGCCTGGAGGTAGAGTCTTGGTTTACCATAGCTAGAGTACCCAGTTCGATTCCCGAATGGTCTATGACCCATATATATATTTTTTATTTTTTACTTTTTATTTATATATATATATTTTTTTCCTTATATATTTTTACCACCATGATTATGGTTTATGATGAATTACTGAACAAAAATAGGGCACTCCATTATGCTTAGAGATAATATTCATGTAATTGTATATTTATTATTATCCTGCTATTTTTGAAAGATGTGTTTATAGACAGACGGGCAGATGAAAGGTTAATGTGAATTTTTTAATTAAGGAACAGGTGAGCTAAGAGGTGGATCAGGAGGTGGATCTTAGACAGGTGTTACTATTTTAGGTGGATGATTACACCAATTGAATATAAGGCTGCTATATATAAAAAGGGCTTTATTGTCTAAAAGTCATTACTCTATGAGGAAGCTTCAATTAGAAGCGAAACGCGTCAGAGAAGGAGCCCTGTGTGACCTAACGGACAATTGACAGTAGGTCCTATTGATGTACAATACTGCCTGAGACCGATAAGCGGGAGACGGGAGGACGCTATATGCGGCGGCTTGAAGACGGGAGCGGAATCATCTAATCAGCGCCTGCAGTGCGCAAAGCTCCGGGAGCCGGATACGACCTCCATCCCCTAATGCGAAGTAAGGTGTGTGTGTGTGTGATAACCTGACACAGCAGAAGACGGAGTACACCATCCACGGACAGTGGTAACCGGGAGTTTCATATAGGTGCTTGCTGTGCACCAAACCCCAGGTGACATTTATCCTCTCCGTGCTGTTTGGAGATTTTCTCCATGTACAAAAGGACCATTTACAACTGATATAGTGGTTCGATTTACCTACTTGGTACACACCTAAACTCATTTCTACGAGCACAATTAATGGGACTGTTCCATGTTGAAAATACCAACTAAAGGACACTGTCAACGTATGAATACTGATTAGTCATATATGGTCACAATTAATTATATGATCCACCTCTTATGCTCAGTAGTAAAGTTTAGTATTTATCTTTTTATGTGTATGCGCATACTTAACTATTCATTTTTATGTTTATAATTTATTTTATGGATATTAAATCTATTTCAATCATTAATTAAGTGTCTTCAAGTCATGTTACCTTTAATTCAATAGCGCAAGAGGTTAACTAGAATTATTTTTGCTACACCTGGTTTCAATCAGGTGTGATTGTGTTGGCCATTTCCACAGGCCATTTCACCTTGTTTGCGGCTATTTAAATTGTATGAGCTGTAAGAGAATTATCTATTTATTTATACACTATTTATAACTGTTGATAGCGCCTGACATCAGTACTAGTATTTAGAGTGTTTGTGGAGGACTAACAGAGATTGTTCTGATCCCGAGTAGTCTATTTTTGTCCGGCTGCTGTAGTTATTTAATAACAAAATCATTTTTGTATATTTATACTTAATCAAGGTAAACATGGCTGAATTCACTTGTTTTAATGCCCGTCTGTCTAGAAGAGAACTCTACGTTCAGGTAGATGAAGAAATTGAACCCATGTCAAATATTAACCATACAGATGGAGAGGTGATAAAAGGTTTTTTTAAACTGGAGCAATTATTAAAAGATGAAATGAGACACTGGTGGGACAGTGTCTCATTAAAAAAGTATTTGACTAGTAAACAGATCCCACGGGGATTAAGGATCTTTAAAACATTAGGGATACAAGATGATCCAACATTACTTTCAAATTGGGATCGTAGTCTTGATGAATGTTCATTTAAATTGATTGAACTACTAGTTAATTATAGAGAGAAAAAAGTGATTGAGATTGGGAAGAAAATAGAAGAAATTAAGGGTACGTTGATTAAATATAAGGATCTACCCATTTTTTCAGAAAGAGATAAAAATACGAATAAACGAGTAGAACAATTTGAAAAAGAGCTAGTAGAAACTAAAAATAAAAAATTGTTGAGAGATGATAACGATTATAAAGATGGTAGAGTCCGCACCTATAGAAAACGGCAATCATCCACGAATTTCAGAGGCCGACAGGGGATGTATGGACCCCAGTCGGAGTTTGAAAGAAATGGAAAACAATCAAGCTATAAAAGGCAACAATATAGGTCACCAGCTTATAGGGGTGACCCTAGAGCAAAAGACACTCCTAGGAGTGACACTCCATTACCCAATAGGACATATAGTGGAAGAAGATCAGGTCAGTACAGCTCAGAATATCAAGACCATGCAAATGATCATCATTTTTTAGGGGGAAACCCAAGACAGGGGCCACTTACGACACACAACAGGTTTACACCTCTAACAAGGGATACGTCCAAAAGACAAAGAGACCAAGAGGAAGAAGAGGTGGAAGGAAGTCATATAAGAAAAGCCAGACTGTATTAGACAAACGCGGTATATTCAATTTGACGGACAGGGAGCTATCAGATGAACAGATTATGCTTCTGAAAAAGGGCCTGAACTTTGCTCCGACGCAGGGCCCAAATTTATTTGACCTGTTTGTCGAATTGAATCATTTTACACGCGATTTATGTCGCAAGAGGTATTTTGCCTCTAAGAAATTGAGAGATGATCAAATGTCACCAATAGTTCTAGATAAAATGGATGTAGAATGTCTAATACAATTAGAGAGTTTATGGGAAGAAAGTCATGTTGAAGATACTACCACACCAATGAAATTGTTTGATATAAGAGATAATCAGAGTGTCACTAGAAAAGGAACCCCCTTTAGGAGAAAATCATCCTTTAATCCGGTAAATCACAAATCTGGTACAATAATGTACTTCTATAAAAAAACTATGGATGATTTTCAAAATATCTGTGCCAAAAAATCTAGGTTTTCAAATTTAAGTAGGAAGGAACGATTGGCATTGAAGGAACTGGAAAGTGACCAGTCACTAGTGATTAGAAGTGCTGATAAAGGGGGGGGGGGTTGTTCTGTTAGAACGCGAATATTATCTGTCTGAGGCATATAACCAATTATCTGATGTTAATTTTTACGAAAAAATTTTACGTGATCCTACATTAAATTTTCAAATACAACTTCGAAGATTGCTGGATGAGGCCCTCAGGGATGAAGTGATTTCTAAAGATGAATACAAATTTTTGTTTATAGAGCACCCTGTTACACCGATTTTTTATCACATTCCTAAAATCCACAAGTCCCTCACTGCACCTCCTGGTAGACCTATTATTTCTGGTATAGGGTCCCTCACCTCTAATTTATCACAATATATTGATTATTTTTTACAGAGTTTTGTTGTCTCTTTGAGATCCCATATCCGAGATACAACTGGATTATTGAATTCCATTGATAATTTGGAATGGAAATCTAACTATGCATTTATATCATTGGATGTTCAGGCGTTATATACGCATATACCACATAAAGAAGGAGTAAAATCTGTGGATCAATGCCTGAGTAGAGATGTTGGCTTTCCGAGAAACCTCAAAAAATGTATTCTTTCTTCTATCACATTTATTTTAGAGCACAATTATTTTTTATTTGAAGGTGAATATTTTCTTCAAATATTAGGGACGGCCATGGGTACTAGGTTCGCGCCTAGTTTTGCCAATATTTATATGGGTATGTTCGAGGAACAGTTTATATGGGGGGGCCCATACGGCGCGAACCTAGTATTCTATGGCCGTTATATTGATGATTTATTTTTTATTTGGGATGGGGATGAGATTTCTGCACGTAATTTTGTCACTCACCTTAATGATAATGAATATAATTTGAAGTTTACACATTCATTTAGTAGGGACACTATTAATTTTTTGGATCTCACTATCTCCTCTGAGGGCGGACAGATTACTACAAAAAATTATAAAAAATCTGTTGATACAAATAATTTTTTACATTATTCCAGTAACCATTATAAACCTTGGTTAAAAAATGTGCCGTTTAGTCAATTCAGTCGACTACGTAGGAATTGTTCCTCAGTAGGGGACTATAGAACTCAAGCAGATAATATGGCTAAGGACTTCATGGATAGAGGCTATCCCAAAGCCCTAGTGAAAACAGCTCACATAAAAATAGAGAAGACAGACAGGGAACATTTAATAAGTATAAAAGAGAAACCCCATATATCTGATACTAATAATAAGGGTGATTTAACCAAAATATGTTATTTGTCAAAATACAACAGCCAATCACATGAAATTAAGAAAGTATTAAAAAATAATTTTAAAATTTTACAACAGGATTCCATATTACAATCAGCAATCACAGAGACCCCTAGAATTATATTTAAGAAAAATAAGAATTTTAAAAAACTTACTAGCGCCTAGTATGTTGAAAAGAAAAAAGGAAACTAAAGTAGTAGGTTCCGTTGGTAATTCATGGTTAGCAACCCCTACACTAGGTTGCTATAAATGCGGGAAAAACCGCTGTATTACATGCGGTTTTATAGCAAATAGGGTCCAGAATATTGAATCCAACACTACAAAAGAGAAATTCGAGATACGTGAATTCATCAATTGTGATACTACATACTGCGTCTACGTGCTGCAGTGCCCTTGTGGCCTGCAGTACGTAGGTCGCACTACTCGTTCAATTAAAACTAGGTTTAGAGAGCATAGACTAAATATTCTTAAACAATATTCTAACCATAGTGTGTCTCAACACTTTTCTAATGTTCATCAAGGTAAGATCGATGGGTTAACTATGATAGGGGTTCAACATGTGAAGACTACCATTCGTGGGGGTGACAGGTACCGCAAGTTGTGCGAGAAAGAAGCCCTATGGATATTCCAATTAAGAACATTGGCCCCTGCAGGGTTGAATGAGTGCATAGATTTTGAATCATTTGCCAACTGAGAATTGTTTGGAATCCTCTTGGAAATGTGTAGGGAGTGGTGGTCTAGCAGTTACAGGCCATTCCCAGATTGCACGTTTGAAGAGAAGACCGACTATCCTTATATTGGAAGGCATTCATAAAGTAAAAATAAAAATAAAAAACAAAAATAAAAATATAAATTAAAATATAATAAAAATTAGACAGTATCTGTTGAGTTTTTTAAAAATAAGTAGAGTGGTTAGTCAGCATTAGAGCAAAAAATACCTCTGGTTCACCTTGTAGATATGAACTTATAGAATAGAGGTATAAGACTGCTCCCTTAGATTTTGGGGTCATAGAAGTATTATCATCTTTATTAAAATCGTAGAAATTTATTTAGAAGTAAAATAGTTTGGAGGTAGATCACCAGTTCACCATAGCTAGATTAACCAGTTTAATTGGTTCGAGTTCCGGACGAAATAAGACTTAATGTGATGTGATAAGATTGCCCCATATTTTATATGTATATATTTTTTGGTGTGCAGGCAAGCATAATATATGCATTTTTGATAATGTATGCAATAAAGATTGTATTTGACTGAAGGATGAAATATTGATAGATAGAATAGGTGCTTGAGATTCTCCATATAGTTGTATTGGTTATTGTTGATCTATTATCATCTCTGTATATGTATAAAAATGTAACATTCTATTAAGTAGCTACATAGCCTGGAGGTAGAGTCTTGGTTTACCATAGCTAGAGTACCCAGTTCGATTCCCGAATGGTCTATGACCTTTTACAGATTTAGGCTGCAGCAGGCCAGCCACAGAATGCGCAAGCTGAATTGTGCTACAAATCCAGCGAGCAATAGTCTGCTTTGAAGCAGGAGCACCCAGCTTGTTGGGTGCATACAGGATAAATAGCGAGTCAGTCTTCCTGACTCCAGCCGTCCTGGAAACATAAATTTTCAAGGCCCTGACTACGCCCAGTAACTTGGAGTCCTCCAAGTCCCTAGTAGCCGCAGGCACCACAATAGGTTGGTTCAAGTGAAAAGCTGATACCACCTTAGGAAGAAACTGGGGACGAGTCCTCAATTCTGCCCTATCCATATGGAAAATCAAATAGGGGCTTTTACATGACAAAGCCGCCAATTCTGACACACGCCTTGCCGAAGCCAAGGCCAAAAGCATGACCACTTTCCACGTGAGATATTTTAAATCCACGGTTTTGAGTGGCTCAAACCAATGTGACTTTAGGAAACCCAACACCACGTTGAGGTGCCACTGGAGGCACAAAAGGAGGCTGAATATGCAGCACTCCCTTGACAAATGTCTGAACTTCAGGCAGTGAAGCCAGTTCTTTTTGGAAGAAAATCGACAGAGCCGAAATCTGGACCTTAATGGAACCCAGTTTTAGGCCCATCGTCACCCCTGACTGTAGGAAGTGCAGAAATCGACCTAGCTGGAATTCCTCTGTTGGGGCCTTCCTGGCCTCACACCACGCAACATATTTTCGCCATATGCGGTGATAATGTTGTACGGTTACATCTTTTCTAGCTTTAATGAGCGTAGGAATGACTTCCTCCGGAATACCCTTTTCTTTTAGGATCCGGCGTTCAACCGCCATGCCGTCAAACGCAGCCGCGGTAAGTCTTGGAACAGACAGGGCCCCTGCAGCAGCAGGTCCTGTCTGAGCGGCAGAGGCCATGGGTCCTCTGAGATTAATTCTTGAAGTTCCGGGTACCAAGACCTTCTTGGCCAATCTGGAACAATGAGAATAGTTCTTACTTCTCTTTTCCTTATTATCCTCAGTACCTTGGGTATGAGAGGAAGAGGAGGGAACACATAAACCGACCGGTACACCCACGGTGTCACTAGAGCGTCCACAGCTATCGCCTGAGGGTCTCTTGACCTGGCGCAATATTTTTCTAGCTTTTTGTTTAAGCGGGACGCCATCATGTCCACCTGTGGCCTTTCCCAACGGTTTACAATCAGTTGGAAGACTTCTGGATGAAGTCCCCACTCTCCCGGGTGGAGGTCGTGCCTGCTGAGGAAGTCTGCTTCCCAGTTGTCCACTCCCGGAATGAACACTGCTGACAGTGCTAACACGTGATTTTCCGCCCATCGGAGAATCCTTGTGGCTTCTGCCATTGCCGTCCTGCTGCTTGTGCCGCCCTGTCGATTTACATGGGCGACTGCCGTGATGTTGTCTGACTGGATCAGAACCGGCTGGTTTTGAAGCAGGGGCTTTGCCTGACTTAGGGCATTGTAAATGGCCCTCAGTTCCAGAACATTTATGTGTAGGGAAGTCTCCTGACTTGACCAAAGTCCTTGGAAGTTTCTTCCCCGTGTGACTGCTCCCCAGCCCCGAAGGCTGGCATCCGTGGTCACCAGGACCCAGTCCTGTATGCCGAATCTGCGGCCCTCTCTGAGATGAGCACTCTGCAGCCACCACAGCAGAGACACCCTGGTCCTTGGAGACAGGGTTATCAACCGATGCATTTGAAGATGCGATCCGGACCATTGGTCCAACAGGTCCCACTGAAAGGTTCTGGCATGGAACCTGCCGAATGGAATTGCTTCGTAGGAAGCTACCATCTTTCCCAGGACTCGCGTGCAGTGATGCACCGACACCTGTTTTGGTTTCAGGAGGCCTCTGACTAGAGATGACAGCTCCTTGGCTTTCTCCTCTGGGAGAAACACATTTTTCTGGACTGTGTCCAGAATCATCCCCAGGAACAGTAGACGTGTCGCTGGAACCAGCTGAGGCTTTGGAATATTCAGAATCCAACCGTGCTGGTGTAGCACCTCCTGAGATAATGCTACGCCGACAAACAACTGCTTTCTGGACCTCGCCCTTATCAGGAGATCGGCCAAGTATGGGATAATTAAAACTCCCTTTTTCCGAAGGAGTATCATCATTTCGGCCATTACCTTGGTAAATGCCGTTCGGCCTGTCCACGGCACCGAGGGTAACGTCTGGAATTGGTAATGACAATCCTGTACCACAAATCTGAGGTACTCCTGGTGAGGATGGTAAATAGGGACATGCAGGTAAGCATCCTTGATGTCCAGAGATACCATGTAATCCCCCTCTTCCAGGCTTGCAATAACCGCCCTGAGCGATTCCATCTTGAACTTGAATTTTCTTAAATATGTGTTCAAGGATTTCAAATTTAAAATGAGTCTCACCGAACCGTCCGGTTTCGGTACCACAAACATTGTGGAATAGTAACCCCGTCCTTGTTGAAGTAGGGGCACCTTGACTATCACCTGCTGGGAATACAGCTTGTGAATTGCCTCTAACACAGCCTCCCTTTCTGAGGGAGTCGTTGGTAAGGCAGATTTGAGGAAACGGTGGGGGGGGGGATGTCTCGAATTCCAGCCTGTACCCCTGAGATACCACTTGAAGGATCCAGGGATCTACTTGTGAGCGAGCCCACTGATTGCTGAAGTTTTTGAGACGGGCCCCCACCGTACCTGGCTCCGTCTGTTGAGCCCCAGCGTCTTGCGGCGGACTTAGCAGAAGAAGCGGGGGAGGACTTTTGATCCTGGGAAGTGGCTGTATGCTGCAGCTTTTTTCCCCTACCTCTACCTCTGGGCAGAAAGGACGCGCCTCTACCCCGTCTGCTCTTTTGGGGGCGAAAGGACTGTACCTGATAATACGGTGCTCTCTTTGGTTGTGAGGGGACATGTGGCAAAAATGCTGACTTTCCAGCCGTTGCTGTGGACACTAGGTCCGAAAGACCATCCCCGAACAACTCCTCACCCTTATAAGGCAAAACTTCCATATGCCTTTTAGAATCTGCATCACCTGTCCACTGCCGGGTCCATAACCCTCTCCTGGCAGAAATGGACAGTGCACTTATTTTAGATGCCAGCCGGCAAATATCCCTTTGTGCATCTCTTATG
Source organism: Pseudophryne corroboree (assembly GCF_028390025.1). Classification (NCBI taxonomy): domain Eukaryota; kingdom Metazoa; phylum Chordata; class Amphibia; order Anura; family Myobatrachidae; genus Pseudophryne; species Pseudophryne corroboree. Next base: position 505,455,140 of record NC_086448.1, read on the forward strand.
TAGAAGACAGCGTCTTTAATATGCTCTACGTTTAGCAATATAGTGTCCCTGTCTAGGGTGTCAATGTTTTCTGACAGGGAGTCTGACCATGCAGCTGCAGCACTGCACATCCATGCTGAGGCAATAGCTGGTCTCAGTATAATACCAGTGTGTGTATATATAGCTTTCAGGAGAGCCTCCTGCTTTCTGTCAGCAGGTTCCTTTAGGGCGGCCGTATCCTGGGACGGCAGTGCCACCTTTTTAGATAAGCGCGTAAGTGCTTTATCCACCCTAGGGGCTGTTTCCCAACGTGACCTATCCTCTGGCGGGAAAGGGTACGCCATTAGTAATTTTTTTGAAATTACCAATTTTTTATCGGGGGAAGCCCACGCTAGTTCACACACTTCATTCAATTCTTCAGAAGGGGGAAAAACTACTGGTAGTTTTTTCTCCCCAAACATAATACCCTTTTTTGTGGTACCTGGGGTCACTTCAGAAATGTGTAAAACATTTTTCATTGCCTCAATCATATAACGAGTGGCCCTATTGGACATTACATTAGTCTCATCGTCGTCGACACTGGTATCAGTATCCGTGTCGACATCTGTGTCTGCCATCTGAGGTAGCGGGCGTTTAAGAGCCCCTGATGACCTTTGAGACGTCTGGGCAGGCACGGGCTGAGAAGCCGGCTGCCCCGCATTTGGCATGTCGTCAATTTTTTTATGTAAGGAGTCGACACTTTCGCGTAATTCCTTCCACAAGTCCATCCACTCCGGTGTCTGCCCCGCAGGGGGTGACAACACATTTATAGGCACCTGCTCCTCCTCCACATAAGTCTCCTCATCAAACATGTCGACACAGCCGTACCGACACACCGCACACACACAGGGAATGCTCTGACAGAAGACAGGACCCCACAAAGCCCTTTGGGGAGACAGAGAGAGAGTATGCCAGCACACACCAGAGCGCTATATAATCCAGGGATTAACTAAATTATATCCCCTTATAGCTGCTATATGTATATTGCGCCTAAATTTAGTGCCCCCCCTCTCTTTTTTACCCTTTCTGTAGTGTAGACTGCAGGGGAGAGCCAGGGAGCTTCCTTCCAGCGGAGCTGTGAGGGAGAAATGGCGCCAGTGTGCTGAGGGAGATAGCTCCGCCCCTTTTTTGGCTGACTTTTCTCCCGCTTTTTTCTGGATTCTGGCAGGGGTATTTATCACATATATAGCCTCTGGGGCTATATATTGTGATATATTTGCCAGCCAAGGTGTATTTATTGCTTCTCAGGGCGCCCCCCCCCCCAGCGCCCTGCACCCTCAGTGACCGAAGTGTGAAGTGTGTATGAGGAGCAATGGCGCACAGCTGCAGTGCTGTGCGCTACCTTGGTGAAGACTGATGTCTTCTGCCGCCGATTTTCCGGATTCTTCTTGCTTCTGGCTCTGTAAGGGGGCCGGCGGCGCGGCATCGGGACCGAACATCAATGGCCGGTTCCATGCGGTCGATCCCTCTGGAGCTAATGGTGTCCAGTAGCCTAAGAAGCCCAAGCTACTACCAGTTAGGTAGGTTCGCTTCTTCTCCCCTTAGTCCCTCGCTGCAGTGAGTCTGTTGCCAGCAGACCTCACTGTAAAATAAAAAACCTAAAGTATACTTTCTCTCTAGGAGCTCAGGAGAGCCCCTAGTGTGTGCATCCAGCTCAGCCGGGCACAGGATTCTAACTGAAGTCTGGAGGAGGGTCATAGTGGGAGGAGCCAGTGCACACCAGGTAGTCCTAAATCTTTCTTAGCTGTGCCCAGTCTCCTGCGGAGCCGCTATTCCCCATGGTCCTTACGGAGTCCCCAGCATCCACTAGGACGTCAGAGAAACATGGGGTGACAAATGGCAGATGAAAAAAACAGTGTTCCTGAGAGGCAATCTCGGCCGTGAATACCAAACAAGAATAACTGAACCGTCTGTGCCCAAATGTACGATGAGGATCAGTAGCACTGATCACATGGGACCCCTTTCAGTGCGTGGTCCGGGTAAATGCGTTTTCTTTTTTTGCCAAGTACGTGGATTATAAAGAGAAGAGGACAGATGCTACACAGGATTTTTGTGAGTATAATTTTATTTTCAGGTACCCCATGGATTCTACTTGGAGAAGTGGACCGAGCCTCGTGTCAACATAGGTAAGTATGTGTGTGTCGGTATGCATGTATGTAATAAAGTTTTACTTTCACTGTGTCTGTGTACTGTTTTTATTTGGGTATTTTTTTTGCAGTAGAACTACAGGTACCAGCGGGCCCATTTCCCCCCCGCATGCTGGTACTTGTGGTTCTCCAAGTACCAGCTTGCGGGGAGGCTTGCTGGGACTTTTAGTTCTGCTACAAAAAACAATATTCTTTTATTTGACACAAGGCTATCAGCCCCCCATCCGCAGCCCTTGGATGGGGGGGGACAGCCTCGGGCTTCACCCCTGGCCCTTGGGTGGCTGGAGGGGGGGACCCCTTGATTTAAGGGGTCCCCACTCCTCCAGGGTACCCCGGCCAGGGGTGACTAGTGATTTAATGCCACGGCCGCAGGACCGATATAAAAGTGTCCCCGGCTGTGGCATAATCTCTCTGACTAGTGGAGCCCGGTGCTGGTGTTAAAAATACGGGGGACCCCTACGCTGTTTGTCCCCCGTATGTTTTGCACCAGGATCGGATGCAGAGCCCGGTGCTGGTTGTAAAAATATGGGGGATCCCCTGTCAATTTTTCCCCCGTATTTTTACAACCAGGACCGGCTCAAAGAGCCCGAGGCTGGTTATGCTTAGGAGGGGGTACCCCACGCAATTTTTTTCTGGGTTTTTTAAACATTTTTGTGCCGTCCAAAAAGTCGAATCCAGGACGCACACTTTCCGTCAATTGGTCTGTTTTTCGACAGCGGGACTGTCGAATCCGTTTTTTATTGAATATGTCGAATCGGGTCCCGGCGGGAGGGTATGTGACTGTCGAATTGTGTTGAATTTAAAAATGGCATATACCCCATAGACGAACATATAAATATGGCAGGTTTCAGTGAGCAACATCTGTTAAATTTCAGATTTTTACTTGTGGAAATAATACAGTGCACCATCCTCTGCATCAAGATATGTGTGTTCCAGTTTAGTTTCTTTTGAATTAATATTTGTATTAATATTTGACTCCTGATTCCATCCCTATAAAATACTTGTGTATTTCAATGATAAAAGGATATTTGTGTAGGGACAAGACTTCTGGGGCACATCTATCAGCAATCACTGCTCAAGTGCCTGAGAAAATATTGTCACCAACATCTAAAAAATGCACAACAGGGCCTCCTCGCATTTGGAATATCTGGGTGTTCGGTTACCTAAGAATTATTATATGAAATGAAGGTATCTCGGATGACCAAAATTATTACTGAGGAGCTATGGGGTTGGAAACATTTGACCCTCTTGTATCTTAGTAGAGCTGCCCTTATCAAGATGATGACTATCCCCCATCTCCTTTGATGCTGCAGGCGCTACCCATTCTTCTTACCACAAAGGATATTCAGCTAATTAATAAGTTGTTTCGGTCATTCCTATGGCAGAGCTCATATCAGCCTCGGGAAGCTGCATCAACCTAAATTTAATGGCGGGATACATTTTCCCAATGTCTTTCTGGACCAATACACTCATGTAATGCCATCTCTATCTATTATTGATTCCTAAGTGAGGACCTGGATCATGAATTGGGGATGCACCAATGGCTGACATAATTCCTAAACCTTTCTATTGATGACTGGTTTGCTGAGATCACGCACACTGCTTACTGCTAGTACATATAATGAGGGGTGGTATTCAGTATGCCAGCTGTTGGGATCCTGGTGCTCAGTATACTGGTGCCGGAATCCCGACACCCGGCATACGACAACTTTTCTCCCTCTTTGGGGTCCACGCCCCCCCCCCCCTTGAGGGAGAATAAATAGCATGGCGCGTGCAGCACGCCGCTGTGCCCGCAGCTTGGCGAGCACAGCGAGTCCGCAAGGGGCTCATTTGCGCTCGCCCAGCTGCCGGTATGCCGGAGGTCGGGATCCCGGCACCAGTATGCTGGCCGCCGGGATCCCAGCCGCCGGCATACCATACTACACCCATAATGAGCTCTGCTTAAGTGTGTATCATAGGACTTATTTGGATTATTAAGGAGAAAATTACTTTTATTTTTCCAACGGACTAGGTGGAGACTATGGGGTCTATTCATAAAGAAAACGAAAACAGAATTGCTACTTATCACTATACATTGCATCTCTTCGATGCGATGAATAGCTGTAATAAGTAGCAATTCATGTATGCTCACCCTTCCGACGATGCGCTGCGGTGTCTGGGGCTCCTGCGGTGAGGTCTTCTCCAGCTTTCCCTCCCTGCGATGCGCGGAGTCCAGCGGCGGGTCCCTTTGCGCATGCGCAGCTTGATGACCTCCCGGCAGGCCGCAGTGGCTGCTGGGAGGTCGGGGGCGGAGCCAGCGCCAGGTGCCGAGCAGAGAGCAGGGAAGCATTGAGCTTCCCTGCCGTCTCCGCACCACAGTTCAGGTTACGCCGTCCTGAGATGGCGAACCTGAACTCCATGGAGAAGCGGAAAGCAGACCTTTCTGCACCTTCATGAATCGCACTCACCATACAAAGGTATGGTGATGCGCGTCAGGCACAGAGCGGGGGTACCGCTGGAGAAGTCAGAGACTTCTCCACGGTAACCCGCTCTGTGAATTGCAGTAGGCAGAGAAAAGCCCAGTTTAAGGCAAAACAGGGTTTTTCTCTGCTTCATGAATAGACCCCTATGTTTGATAAGGAGAATAAGGCCTCTTCCTTTTTTGACACATGGCAAAGTTTTATTGCAGCTTTGCCAACCTCACCGCAATCCCAGATTGAGGTTGGCCACAATAGCACAGTGGTATGAAAGTTGCATGCTTCTGTGTGATTCCCCCTATTATGCTGCCTGGCGGGTGAGTGCTAGGCACCCTTTTCTTTTACCTTTGTTCTTCATTTATATTGATATTTAAGCATTATGTACGTGTTTATACTTTACACAAATCTTGAATTATACAACCGCCTATATATAGTAGTAAATGCTCTTGGAAGTGTACTGGGACATGTTTTGTTGCATGTAGCCTATCACTGTGTGTAATGTTTCATGTGCTTGACACCTATGTTTTTTTAGCTTCAATTAAAAAAAAATGCATAATATGTAAATGACTTTCACTTCCACGGCTAACATATGTCCATTGCCTTGTGCTGATGATACATCATACCTGTCTTTTCAGACAGTGCTTTGGTGTTTATTTTCAGAAAATTAGGCATGAAATTTGTCTGGGACACGGATACAGGAGTTCAAGTGTTATACAGCTGTTGGGCAAGTGTACAACATTTCATGACTTGCATTCTTTCTAAAGAGGACAGCAACCCCTTTTATTTAAAAAAAAAATTGTATATAATTCAGAGGTAATGTCATTTAAAACAAAAACCTGAAAAAAATTCCTTTAGTAGAAATTTTAGTTTTTAACTAGATATTTTTATATACGCAGAGTATGTTAAAAAAATATTTTCTTGTAAATATTCTGATTAAAAAAAAATTCAACCTTTGATACAAAGTTACCACATTCTCCTTCAATATTCCCACATACATATATATGCCTGCATTCCATCATCCTCTTCCATGGTAAGATCTGGACCTGTTTGAATGACACAGTCCCTATTATAGGTCGTCTGTCCCATAGTCTTAAATCAGGAAGTTTGGGAGGCATATCCCGCTCATTTGGTGTACAGTATATGGATTAGAAGCTAGAGAGAGGTGTTTCCCAATATGATCCAACCCAGAGGGGGTATTTAATTAACCCCTGTGTATACTTGCAGTGCAGGAGCAATCTGTGAAAGTCGGATTGAACCTCGCATCTCAATATAGTCTGCGCAAAATCGGCTTCGCGCGCTGGAAAAAAACAGTGATTCTGCAGTTAATGCTGAATCAGTGGGTTTCTGCACCTGATTCATGATTTTTAGACACGCCATAAAGGTTATATAATTGAATAGCCTATCCCCACGGTGGGGGATTTTAGCCGGCTGGCTAATTGAATACCCAATTTCCAGAATTAGAAAATTGGGAGATAGGGTAATGGTCACCGATCAAGGTGAAAAACTCACACAAAAAATGTTTCACACAATATTTGTTAAAGCAATGTTTGCTCTTTTTAATATTATTTCTCTTACGTCCTAGAGGATGCTGGGGACTTCGTAAGTACCATGGGGAATTTGACGGGCTCCGCAGGAGACATGGGCACTCTAAGACTTTAGATGGGTGTGAACTGGCTCCTCCCTCTATGCCCCTCCTCCAGACCTCAGTTAGATCCTGTGCCCAGAGGAGACTGGATGCACTGCAGGGGAGCTCTACTGAGTTTCTCTGAAAAGACTTTTGTTAGGTTTTTTATTTTCAGGGAGCACTGCTGGCAACAGGCTCCCTGCTTCAGGGGACTGAGGGGAGAGACGCAGACCTACTTTACTGATAGGCTCTGCGTCTTAGGCTACTGGACACCATTAGCTCCAGAGGGTCGGAACACAGGTGTCGTCCTCGCTGTTCGTCCCGGAGCCGCGCCGCTGTCCTCCTCACAGAGCCGGAAGATAGAAGCCGGGTGAGTATATGAAGAAAGAAGACTTCATAGGCGGCAGAAGACTTCAGATCTTCAGTGAGGTACCGCGTAACGGTCGCGCTGCATGCCACTGCTCACACACACACACAGGCACAGCAAGGGTGCAGGGCGCAGGGGGGACGCCCTGGGCAGCAATAATTACCTCAAATTAGACTGGCACCAGGCTTAGGTACTGCGGAGGCAGTATATTATAAAACCCCCGCCAGTATAAAAAAATTGAGCGGGACCGAAGCCCGCCGTCGAGGGGGCGGGGCTTGATCCTCCAGCACTAACCAGCGCCATTTTCTCCACAGCACGCTGCAGAGAAGCTGCTCCCGGACTCTCCCCTGCTGAACCAAGTAACGGGATAAAAAACGAGGGGGGGGGGGGCACATTTATTTGGCGCAAATCACATATACAAAAAAGCGATGTATAGGCTGAGACTGTGTTTTCAGTGTCTAGTGGGGCTGGGTGTGTGCTGGCATACTCTCTCTGTCTCTCCAAAGGGCCTTATTGGGGAGCTGTCCCCATATTCATAGATCCCAGTATGTGTGGGGGTGTCAGTACGTGTGTGTCGACATGTCTGAAGCGGAAGGCTCGTCTAGGGTGGATGCAGAGCAGATGGTGGTGGTGTCTCCGTCTGCACAGCCGACACCGGATTGGTTGGACATGTGGAATGTGTTAAATGCTAATGTGACTTTATTGCATAAGAGATTGGACAAAGCAGAGTCCAAGGACAAAGCAGGGAGTCAATCCATGGCTTTGACTGTGTCACAAGACCCTTCAGGGTCCTATAAACGTCCCTTTTCCCAGGTAGCAGACACTGATACCGACACGGATTCTGACTCCAGTGTCGACTATGATGATGCAAGGTTGCACCCAAGGGTGGCCAAGAGTATTCAATATATGATTATTGCAATAAAAGATGTTTTACAGATCACAGAGGACCCTACTGTCCCTGACATGAGGGTCTGCATGTTTAAAGGGAAGAAACCTGAGGTAACATTTCCCCCATCTCATGAGCTGAACGCTTTATTTGAAAAGGCTTGGGAAACTCCTGACAAGAGACTGCAGGTTCCCAGGTATAACTGCAGCGTTATATATGTCTGACAAGAGACTGCAGGTTCCCAAGAGAAATATTATGGCGTATCCTTTCCCCTCAAAGGACAGGTTATGGTGGGAATCCTCGCCCACGGTGGACAAAGCTTTGACGCGCTTATCCAAAAATGTGGCGCTACCGTCCCCGAACACAGCGGCCCTAAAAGATCCGGCGGATCGCAGGCAAGAAACCACCTTAAAATCAATTTACGCGCATACTGGAGCCCTGCTTAGGCCGACAGTAGCGTCGGCATGGGTGGGTAGCGCAATTCCAGCGTGGGTAGATAACTTGTCTTCGGACATTGACACCTTAGATAAGGATAGTATTTTGTTGGCCTTGGGTCACATTAAGGATGCAGCGTTATATATGAGAGAGGCTGCGAGAGATATTGGGATGTTGGGTTCAAGAGCCAATGCCATGGCAGTTTCTGCTAGGAGGTCCCTGTGGACCCGTCAGTGGACAGGTGATGCTGATTCAAAGAGACATATGGAGGCTTTGCCTTACAAGGGTGAAGTTTTTTGGGGGAAAGGGCCTCGCGGACCTGGTTTCCACAGCTACCGCGGGTAAGTCTTCTTTTTTGCCTTATGTTCCCCCACAGCAAAAGAAAACACCTCAATACCAGATGCAGTCCTTTCGGTCGCATAAGTTCAGAAAGGGTCGGGGCTCTTCTTTCCTCGCCAGAGGTAAAGGTAGAGGGAAAAGAGCACCAGCTACGGCTAGTTCCCAGGAACAAAAATCCTTCCCGGCCTCTACAAAATCCACCGCATGACGCTGGGGCTCCGCTGCGGGAGTCCGCACCGGTGGGGGCACGTCTTCGTCTCTTCAGCCAGGTCTGAGTTCAGTCGGATTTGGATCCTTGGGTTGTATCCCAAGGCTACAAACTGGAGTTCGAAGATGTGCCTCCACACCGCTTTTTCAAATCGGCCTTGCCAGCTTCTCCCCCAGAGAGGGAAACCGTTTCAGATGCCATACAGAAACTGTGTCAACAACAGGTGATTATCAAGGTTCCCCTAGGGCAACAGGGAAAGGGGTTTTATTCAACCCTGTTTGTGGTCCCGAAGCCGGACGGATCGGTAAGACCAATTTTAAATCTAAAATCCCTAAACCTATATTTGAAGAGGTTCAAATTCAAGATGGAATCTCTCCGGGCAGTGATCTCCAGCCTGGAAGGGGGGGATTTTATGGTGTCTCTGGACATAAAGGATGCGTACCTTCATGTCCCCATATATCCTCCTCATCTGGCGTACCTGAGATTCGCTGTACAGGATTGTCATTACCAGTTTCAGACGTTGCCGTTTGGGCTTTCCACGGCCCCGAGGATTTTCACCAAGATGATGGCGGAAATTATGGTGCTTCTGTGCAAGCAGGGGGTCACAATTATCCCATACTTGGACGATCTCCTGATAAAGGCAAGATCAAGAGATCAGTTACTAAAAAGTGTGTCTCTCTCCCTGAGAGTAGTACAACAACACGGCTGGATTCTAAATCTACCAAAGTCGCAGTTGGTTCCGACAACTCAGCTGTCATTTTTGGGCATGATTCTGGACACTGAAAAAAAGAGGGTTTTTCTCCCAAGGGGAAAAGCCCAGGAGCTCCAGAACATGGTCAAGGACCTGCTAAAACCAAAAAGAGTGTCAGTTCATCAATGCACTCGAGTATTGGGAAAGATGGTGGCGGCCTACGAGGCAATTCCGTTCGGCAGGTTCCATGCGAGAACTTTTCAGTGGGACCTTCTGGACAAGTGGTCAGGGTCCCATCTACAAATGCATCGGAGGATAATCCTGTCCCCCAGGGCCAGGGTATCTCTCCTGTGGTGGCTGCAGAGTGCTCACCTTCTAGAGGGTCGCAGGTTCGGCATTCAAGATTGGGTTCTTGTGACCACGGACGCGAGCCTCCGAGGATGGGGAGCAGTCACACAAGGAAGAAATTTTCAGGGAATATGGTCAAGCCAGGAGGCTTGTCTACACATCAGTGTGCTGGAATTAAGGGCCATATACAACAGCCTACAGCAAGCGGAGAATCTTCTTCGCAACCTACCCGTTCTGATTCAGTCAGACAATATCACTGCTGTGGCGCATGTAAACCGCCAAGGCGGGACAAGGAGCAGAGCAGCAATGGCAGAAGCCACCAGGATTCTTCGCTGGGCGGAAAATCATGTAAGTGCTCTGTCAGCAGTCTTCATCCCGGGAGTAGACAACTGGGAAGCAGACTTCCTCAGCAGACACGATCTCCATCCAGGAGAGTGGGGGCTTCATCAAGAAGTCTTTGCAGAAGTAACAGGTCGTTGGGGACTTCCTCAAATAGACATGATGGCGTCACGCCTCAACAAAAAGCTTCGGAGGTATTGTTCCAGGTTGAGGGATCCTCAGGCAGTAGCGGTGGACGCCCTGGAGACACCGTGGGTGTTTCAGTCGGTCTATGTGTTCCCTTCACTTCCACTCATCTGGAAAATATTGAAAATCATAAGACGAACAAGAGTGCAGACAATTCTAATTGTTCCATATTGGCCTCGAAGGGCCTGGTATTCAGATCTTCAGGAAATGATCACAGAAGATCCGTGGCCTCTTCCTCCCAGGGAGGACCTGTTGCAACAGGGGCCCTGTGTGTTCCAAGACTTACCGCGGTTACGTTTGACGGCATGGCGGTTGAACACCAAATCCTAGCTAGGAAAGGTATTCCGGGGGAAGTCATCTCTACTTTTATCAAAGCTAGGAAGGAGGTGACGGCAAAGCATTATCACCGTATCTGGAGGAAATATGTTTTTTGGTGTGAAGCCAAGAATGCTCCTACGGAAGATTTTCAGCTGGGTCGTTTTCTCCATTTTCTACAGTCAGGAGTGGATATGGGCCTGAAGTTAGGCTCCATTAAGGTGCAGATTTCGGCCTTATCTATATTCTTTCAGAAGGAATTGGCTTTCCTCCCAGAAGTCCAGACTTTTGTAAAGGTAGTGCTGCACATCCAACCTCCTTTTGTGCCCCCAGTGGCACTGTGGGACCTTAACGTGGTGTTACGGTTCCTTCAATCACACTGGTTTGAACCTCTTCAAACGGTGGAGTTAAAATTTCTCACTTGGAAAGTGGTCATGTTGTTGGCCTTGGCATCTGCGAGGCGGGTGTCAGAATTGGCGGCTTTGTCTCACAAGAGCCCCTATCTGATTTTCCATGTAGATCGAGCAGAGTTTAAAACTCGTCCTCAATTTCTGCCTAAGGTGGTTTCGTCGTTCCATATGAACCAACCTATTGTGGTGCCTGTGGCTACGGGTGACTTGGAGGATACCAAGTCCCTTGATGTAGTCAGGGCCTTAAAAATTTATGTATCCAGGACGGCTCGAGTTAGGAAAACAGAGGCACTGTTTGTCCTGTATGCGGCCAACAAGGTTGGCGCTCCTGCTTCTAAGCAGATTATTGCTCGCTGGATCTGTAACACGATTCAGCAGGCTCATTCTACGGCTGGATTGCCTTTACCAAATTCGGTAAAGACCCATTCCACTAGGAAGGTGGGCTCTTCTTGGGCTGCGGCCCGAGGCGTCTCGGCATTAAAGCTGTGCCGAGCAGCTACTTGGTCGGGTTCAAACACTTTTGCAAAATTCTACAAGTTTGATACCCTGGCTGATGAGGACCTCCTGTTTGCTCAATCGGTGCTGCAGAGTCATCCGCACTCTCCCGCCCGGTTTGGAGCTTTGGTATAATCCCCATGGTCCTTACGGAGTCCCCAGCATCCTCTAGGACGTAAGAGAAAATAAGATTTTAAACCTACCGGTAAATCTTTTTCTCCTAGTTCGTAGAGGATGCTGGGCGCCCGTCCCAGTGCGGACTAATTCTGCAAGGCTTTGTATATAGTTGTTGCTTACATAAGGGTTATGTTACAGTTGAGATCAGTCTCTGGCTGATGCTGTTTTGTTCATGCTGTTAACTGGTTTAGTGTATACCATGTTGTACGGTGTGGATGGTGTGGGCTGATAAGTATCTCGCCCTTAGATTAACAAAAATCCTTTCCTCGTACTGTCCGTCTCCTCTGGGCACAGTTCTTTAACTGAGGTCTGGAGGAGGGGCATAGAGGGAGGAGCCAGTTCACACCCATCTAAAGTCTTAGAGTGCCCATGTCTCCTGCGGAGCCCATCTAAACCCCATGGTCCTTACGGAGTCCCCAGCATCCTCTACGGACAAGGAGAAAAATATTTACCTGTAGGTTTAAAATCTTATTTTTGGATTACATATGTTTTGCTGGCTGATGGGATGCTGGCTGGCAGTATCCCGACAATGGCATCCCACCCTCCAGAATGCCGGCAACGGGGCATGCGCTAAGAGTCCCCTTGCGGGCTCACTGCACTCGCCATGCTGCGGGCTCGGTGGCTCGCATATTCCCACTCTATTGGTGTAGTGGACACCCACGAGTGGGAATAGCCTTGCTGTGCCGGTATTCTGGTAGTCTGTATTGTCGGCTGTCAGGATTCCGTCATCTGTATCCTGACCATCGAGATCCCGACGGCCGGTAAATTAACCGCGTCCCATTATTTCACATAGTTCAAATTACAGTCAGAATGCAAGAACATAAACTAATATTGTCCCTTCTCCCTTTAGTTACTTGGTTTATTTTGAGGGCTGCACTTAAACCAGTTTGTTTAAAATGAGTAACAGCTACGGAGAAATAGGGATTCCACTTGCCCTATAGATATATGTGTGGCTCTAAAAAATGGTGTACTCCCAGCGCTCACTCTTAACCATAAAGAATACAATAATAATAAAAATGCGTATGCAGGTTCTTAAAAATTAAATTCAAATTTATTGAATATGGATGCAGATACAAATAGCGAATTCAGCATGGTCCCCGCTCCCATACCCTCCCCCCTCCCTCCACATCTGCCACCGCTCGTAATTCGCAGCATTTGCAAGTGTGTATGCACTTGTCAATGCCGCTAGCCCGCCGGATACTGCCGCACACAATATCGCTGGGTACACACTATCGTCTAGTGTGTACCGAGCTTAACTGTTTATAAATAAAGATCAAATTCTGTAGTTGTGGAAAGAAAAAAAAGACCTCTTTTTTTTTTAATGGATTTCCACTGTTCTTATTGAGACCTAGACAGACACATCGTATACCGACATGCAGATTGCTAGCATGTCTTCTCTGTTTATAAATGACTTCAGGTAAACTGTACTTTTTTGCTGAAATATTGTATCTGTATGTTCTTGGTTTTATGTAACATGTTACGTGTGGAGCACAAACTGAAAAAAAAGCACTGGTAAAACGATGCAGGGATTTGATGCACCTACCCTCTCATGCACATTACTTGTGGATGAACCACTTCCTGTTACTTTAATACAAACAAGGGGTACAGGGCAAATCCCCTCTGCCTCAAGGCCCACCCCCTCCTCTAATGTCAGGTTCCATACCATGCACTCAAATGAAACATTGTTACTCTATTAGAAGGTCAGTTACCTGGGAGAGCAGGAACATGGAAGAACGTGGGTAGTTGATTTGTTTCTTTAGAATCTACACCATGATTCATACTACAGGTTGAGTATCCCTTATCCAAAATGCTTGGGACCAGAAGAATTTTGGATATCGGATTTTTCCATATTTTGGAATAATTGCATACCATAATGAGATATCATGGCGATGGGACCTAAATCTAAGCACAGAATGCATTTGTGTTCAATATACACCTTATACATACAGCCTGAAGGTAATTTGAATCAATATTTTTAATAATTTTGTGCACTGAACAAAGTGTGTGTACATTCACACAATTCATTTGTTTCATATACACCTAATACACACAGCCTGAAGGTCATTTAATACAATATTTTGAATAACTTTGTGTACATTGAGCCATCAGAAAACAAAGGTTGCACTATCTAACTCTCACTCAAAAAATTCCGTATTTTGGAATATTCCGTATTTCTGAATATTTGGATATGGGATACTCAACCTGTAATGCCAATAACAATAAGAGGTTATGTTAAGAGATTACATGCTTTCTTGTGTGAAAATAGCATATTGCAGACTAAGATTGTGTTTGTAGAAAAAAAAAGATAACCAACACTTAGGGGTATATGCAATTGCGGTCGAATTCCGGCTGGAATTCGACCGTCTTTGGATTCGACACAATTCGAATGTTGAATCCCGGCCGCCGGGACCCGAATTCAACATATTCAATAAAAAACGGATTCGACAGTCCCGCTGTCGAAAAACGGACCAATTGACTATAGTGTGCGTCCTGGATTCGACTTCATGTACAGCACAAAAGTGTTAAAAAAAAAAAACTGAAAAAAATGCGTGGGGTCCCCCCTCCTAAGCATTACCAGCCTCGGGCTCTTTGAGCCGGTCCTGGTTGTAAAAATACGGGGGGGAAATTACATGGGACCCCCCTTATTTTAACAACCAGCACCGGGCTCTGCGTCCGGTCCTGGTGCCAAAAATACGGCGGACAAAACACGTAGGGGTCCCCCGTATTTTTAACACCAGCATCGGGCTCCACTAGTCAGAGAGATAATGCCACAGCCAGGGGACACTTTTATATCGGTCCTTGTGGCCCTGGCATTAAATCACTAACTAGTCACCCCTGGCCGGGGTAATCTGGATTAGTGGGGACCCCTTAAATCAAGGGGTCCCCCCCTCCAGCCACCCAAGGGCCAGGGGTGAGGCCCGAAGCTGTCCCCCCCCCCCCCCCCATCCAAGGGCGGCGGATGGGGGGCTGATAGCCATGTGTCAGAAAAAAAGAATATTGTTTTTTGTATCCGAACTAGAAGTCCGAGCAAACCTCCCCCACAAGCTGGTACTTGGAGAACCACAAGTACCAGCATGCGGGGGGAAACGGGCACGGTGGTACCTGTAGTACTACTACAAAAAAAATACCCAAATAAAAACAGTACACACACACCGTGACAGTATAACTTTATTACATACATGCACACCGACATACATACATACATACTTATACCTATATTGACACGACGTGTCGGTCCCCTTGTCCACGTAGAAACCACGGGGTACCTGTAAATAAAATTATACTCACAACAATCCAGTGTAGATCTGCCCTCTTCTTAGTTTGTAATCCACGTACTTGGCAAAATAAAAAAACGGAAACCAGGGACCACGCACTGAAAGGGGTCCCATGTTTACACATGGGACCCCTTTCCCCGTCAGGCGGCGCACTCGAGATACACTGTAGCACATAGGCGCTCCATTGTATCCAATGGTGGGAACTTTGCGGTCAGCGGTTGAGGTTACTCGCGGTCAACCGCTGACCACAAAGTTCCCACCATTGGATGCAATGGAGCGCCTATGTGCTACATGTATCTCTAGTGCACCGCCTGACAGCTCAGATGCGCACAGCCAATCAGGAGAGTGCCACAACGTGGCGCTCCCTGATTGACTGAAGGGACCCTCTTTGACAGCAGTCACGGGGGGTCCCGGCAGTCGGGGAAAGGGGTCCCATGTGTAAACATGGGACCCCTTTCAGTGCGTGGTCCGTGGTTTCCGTTTTTTTATTTTGCCAAGTACGTGGATTACAAACTAAGGAACATAGAAACATAGAATTTGACGGCAGATAAGAACCACTTGGCCCATCTAGTCTGCCCATTTTTTTTATCCTTTAGGTAATCGCAATCCTCTTTGAACCTTAATTCCTTGTAAGGATATTCACAAGCCTATCCCAAGCATGTTTAAACTGGTCCACAGTCTTAGCCTCTACCACCTCTGATGGGAGGCTATTCCACTTATCCACTACCCTTTCTGTGAAATAATTTTTCCTTAAATTTCCCCTGAACCTGCCTCCCTCCAGTTTCAGATCTACCCCGGATTGTTGTGAGTATAATTTTATTTACAAGTACCCCGTGGATTCTACGTGGAGAAGGAGACCGACACTTCGTGTCAACATAGGTAAGTATGTGTGTATGTCGGTGTGCATGTATGTAATAAAGTTATACTGTCACGGTGTGTGTGTACTGTTTGTATTTGGGTATTTTTTTGTAGTAGAACTACAGGTACCAGCGGGCCTATTTTCCACCCGCATGCTGGTACTTGTGGTTCTCCAAGTACCAGCTTGCGGGGGAGGCTTGCTGGGACTTGTAGTTCTGCTACAAAAAACAATATTCTTTTTTCTGACACATGGCTATCAGCCCCCCATCCGCCGCCCTTGGATGGGGGGGGACAGCCTCGGGCTTCACCCCTGGCCCTTAGGTGGCTGGAGGGGGGGGGACCCCTTGATTTAAGGGGTCCCCACTCCTCCAGGGTACCCCGGCCAGGGATGACTAGTTAGTGATTTAATGCCAGGGGCGCAGGGACCGATATAAAAGTGTCCCCCGGCTGTGGCATTATCTCTCTGACTAGTGAAGCCCAGTGCTGGTGTTAAAAATACGGGGGACCCCTGTGTGTTTTGTCCCCCGTATTTTTGGCACCAGGATCGGACGCAGAGCCCGGTGCTGGTTGTTAAAATACGATGGATCCCATGTTATTTTTCCCCCCGTATTTTTACAACCAGGACCGGCTCAAAGATCCCGAGGCTGGTTATGCTTAGCAGGGGGGACCCCACGCATTTTTTTTTCTGAAATTTTAACCCATTCCCACCCATTATTTTAGTCAGTAAAAAAAAATATATATTCTTTTAGAAAATATATTAAATAATACTTGTGGCTCCTAAATAGACAAACCAAGTAGATAATCCCTTCTAATATAAATAGATATGCTATTAGCAATCAAAAAAAACATATTTTTAAAAAAAATTATTAGATCACGACAGCAAAATGAGGCAGAATGAAATTGACGAAATGACTGTCGAAAAACACTGTTGTCGAATCGACATTCTGCAATTGAATATAATTTTGTCGAAAAGCCACATTTTTACCATTGCAGACATGTCGAATTTGAAAAATGTCGAATTGCAAAAAGTCGAATCTGAAACTGCAGTTTTTTTTATGAAAAGTACTGTATTGCATTGTCGAATCCAATTCGACAGGCTTTTTTTGTTGAAAATGCCCCGTTTTTTGACATTTGCGGCAATTCGACCGCAATTGCATATGGCCCTTAGTCGTTCCGGTGATCATATCTTAGATAACTGAACCTTTTTCACAGTGGCATGTATTTTGCCTTTTACTAGCGCGGATCACCATCATATGTTACATTATACTGCATTCCCAGGATCAAGGCATATTCACTACAGTGCATAATCTGGTAGACTATTCAGCATTTACTATCTGTATTTTGTGCCTAAACCATGGTGGTTTTACTATTCTTCCAGGCCGGCAGTGCACCCTGTGGCAGCCTTGTCCCTTAAACAGCATGACATCACACCTAGGGGTGCGGCCAGTGGCTTTGGGAAGTAGAGCACTGCTCCAATGGACACTCCAGGCAGCTCCATGGGCTGCAGGGTGCTTGCCCATAACATCTCTTTGACACTTCAGGCAGCTCAGCAGTAGCGCTGCAGGGTGGTGTTCCAGGCAACATGATGGTGCAATGGGGCAGCAACTGTGCCACCCCCAGGGTTAATGGCACCGCTTACACACCCCTTGTTACAGCCCTGCATCCGCATGCCAGTAGCAGATTAAGTTGAGGTTTATCATATTAGAACAAATCAGAAACAAGAGATGTGTTCAAATATGACATGTAAACAGTCTATGCATCTTGTGTAACTCTGTTTCATCCTCAATTCCTGCTGCCGATGAGAACATAAAACCTTTCAGTGGGCAGGAGTAACAATAAAAGGACGACTGAGCAAGTTTAAGTGAAGGGAAACTGATAAAATGTCCTAACTGTAAAAAAAAATTAAGAAATCATCCAAAAATCATCTTAAAATCTGCATCTTCTATGGTGATGTAAATGACAGTCAGTATAGTAACAGCAGTAATTCCTCAGACATATCTAATAACACCTCCTGGTGTGGCAGTGTACATCTTGCTTCATGTGTGGGTCTTATGGCTTTAAGGAGTTGATTTACTCTTTCCATGGTGAGGAGGTCTAAAGTATGGGAACAATGAAGGTATTTGTAAAATAACTAACCATAGAAACCCATTATTTCTTCAGAACACATGTATTGCTTGAGGCAGGCACTGCAAGGAGAGCTATATGAATACACTGTGTGTCACTGAATTGACTTGAGGTTTTCAAAATCATTACAATCTAGACAGCATATTTTTTTCTTCATTTAACTATATTTTAGATAGTGATGTACATGTAGCAGGCACTTTGTCAGACTTTTTAAAAGAACCTATAAACCATATTCAGTTTATTCCATATTAAACCTTGGTAGTTATTATACTGTATTTATATAGCACCCCAGCATATTACACAGTACTTTTTAAGGAATTTTTAATCAATCCCAGCCCTTGTGGAGCTTACACTATAAATTTTCTAACACACACACACTCTCACTCATTTTTAGGGAAATCATACAAAATCCATGAGCAATGCAACCTGATCAAAATGGAACACAGACAGCAAAGTTAACCACTTTGTCAGTTATATGTTTGTAAAAATGTA
This sequence comes from Pseudophryne corroboree, assembly GCF_028390025.1. Lineage (NCBI taxonomy): Eukaryota > Metazoa > Chordata > Amphibia > Anura > Myobatrachidae > Pseudophryne > Pseudophryne corroboree. The sequence continues at coordinate 505,473,330 of NC_086448.1, forward strand.
TGTACTTGTGCATGCTTATGTACCTTTTCTATTCTCTTTCTCTTCTTTCAGGACAGTGCTATAAATTGACTGCTCTGTGTTTACTGTAAACTCTACACTAATCATAATAGACACACAAAGCGGAGAACGTCCAATCCATTACTGACAGGTACCAGCTCAGTAAGCTGCAGATAAGATCATTGGAGGAAAGAGCATCTTAACCACTGGCTTAACCAAACTGAGCTTTGCCTGACATGGGTGCATCAGATGCACCCTTGTCAGAAACGCTCGCTGGGCGGCTGCTGGAAGATAACCTTTCAGCAGCCACCAATGTCAGAGTGATCTCCTGGCCCCTCTGTACCTTCGGAACCTCCCCGTGTGTGTGTGTGTGTGTGTGTGTGTGTGTGTGTGTGTGTGTGTGTGTGTGTCTGCCTGATCACTTCAATCAGGCAGCCCGGCGGCACACCCCATCCAACAGCCACATATTGAAGATAATCTAAGCACAGCGTTCTGCCCCTAATGTATTCCCAGCAGAGAAGAGCAGCCACTGGGTATATGAAAGTAAAGCAGCGCACTGTCCCCTGTGTATTCCCAGTGAGCAGGAGCAGACACCGCGTAAATGCAGCACATTGATCCCAGGGTGTATCCGGCTGCACAGAGGAGTAGTAAGGACATATAAACACAACAGAGACTTGCCCCCAATCAAGTCCCTGACTATCAAAGAATATCGTTTTGACGAAATATTTTAGATTTTTCAGTGGAATTTTTTTTACTATTTCTTGTATTGTTTTACTTTTAATATCGGTATAAAAGATAATTTCATGGATAATTTTGATTATGGCAGTCCCATATTGATCAAGACTATCGATACTGGATCTTTGATTAGGGATGGTATATTACATACTATACAGTATACCAGGACAATCATCGACCATTGATTGTTTGCGAAGCAGCAAATGTCTATGCACAATGGCAAGTGGTTTTGCCATCGCTGGTGGGCACCATTGTATAAATTTAAAGTCGTGCTGGATAAGTATTAAATAGATGTTCTTTATAGAATTCAATCATTAAAATAACATACATTTCTGAGCAAAGTTTTGAAAAAATATTAGCCAGTCAAGTGTTCATGCCTCTCTTCGATATATTTTAGATATAAAGCATTGCCTATTGGTTCTGAATGGCAGGAAAAAAACTTTTACTGTGCAAAAAACTTAATCTAAGTTACAAGCATTCTGGATAGCAGGATATGTAGCTGTATATTGCATGACGATGAAATGCATTCCATGCATATTCATATTGACTATGGTCATTTATATGTAAGGCACAGTTCTAAGCCTTTCCAGGGAGGAAAACAGACATACAAGGTAGACAAAAGAAATACAGCTGTGAAACCCATATAGGGCCTAATTTAGCGTGTTTACATGCTTAAGCCCTGTTAAGCGTGCCCACACGCAGCAGCCGCACTGCACGTGCGCACAGTGAAATACGAAAGCATCTCCCTTCTGCGAATGCCTCTGCCTGACTGACAGGCAGAGACGTTCGTGGGGCGGGAGGGGGTGTCGTGGCAGTGTTAAAGGATTGTCAACTCAGCATTGGGGTTGGGTGCTGTCCAGACAATGCAGGCGTGTCTGGGCCGTTTGCAGGGCGGGCCGCGGTGGCTGCGTGACATCATGCGCAGCCGCTGCGACCCAAAACATGGTAGGCAGCCGCCTGCCTTTGCACCCAGGCTGTGTAGGCAGAAGGCTATCCTAAACATGCGAAAGCATCGCTTTCGCACGTATGTTTGTAGGGAATTTCCTAATTGGGTATTGGCACAGAAGTGTTTTAGGAGAAATTGGTGGTTGTCATTGAGGAAGCAAGGAACATACCAGAAACAGAACAAAGAGGACATGAATGGAGAATATTCCAAAATGTTTCTGCTATCCGAAGGGGTGATAGTGTTGAGAACTTTGTTGGGGAGTGTGGGTAATTTTAGTTAGATTCTGTTTGATATGGCAGCCAACGTTGGGATTAGCAGAGTGGTGCCACACATGTGTAGCAGAATAGAAGATGATAGGTGTTGATGCAGTAGTTGAAGTAGAAGATGAGAAAATGGATGAGTCCTGGTGCCTTTTTCGGTAAGAAAAGAGCATGCTTTAGTAATATATCAAAGATGAAAGCCAGTGGTTATACCATGTGCATTAGAATGCTAATGACAATAGTATTTAAAAAGACACTTTTTTAAATTTAGCATTACATTTGCAGCACTGATGCTTCTACTTGATGCTACTATATAGCATCCCCCTACTTGATAAAGATGCATATACATTTTTATATGCTAATGTAATGTGTTACATTTAGAGCATATGGGCTCCGATATGTTATAAAACCATGTTCATCCCCCCACTATATAATTATCGGTAGTATGGCGCAACTTGACAGAAATCCTGGCTGTCAATAATATTAACAACATTTTTTTCAATTTGTAGAAAAGAGGTATTTTACTCCTATTTAACTGTGTTACTATATAGAAGAGGTACAAGTTAAGTAGTTGTGCTTAGAAACCCCTCCAAAGATACCTTGCCCTTCATTCTCCAAAAGCTACCTTGCTTGTAATACATACTGATTTCTTTGTATTGCTATCTCCACTGAACCTGTAATGTCAGCTCATTTATCTTTCAGGTGTTATAATAATTGACCTCAATCAGCATTGCATTATCTTAAACGGGGCAATTATCCACATTGTCACTTTTTCGTTTGCTCTTTTGACCCTGAGGTCATGGAGGCCTAGAGTAACCAAACCTCACAAAATTATTCCCTTACCTGTCATATAAATAGTCATCCTAGCAAAATGAGACCCAAGGGGGCTTTTGCCAAGGTGTTGAGAAGGCCAGTCTAACTTGATCCTTTATTCTGCTCTGTGAGGAATGCAGTACTGTTCTGGCACTCTATCAAAATAAAACAACGTTCCATTTTTCCTTTTTTTGTAGAAAGTCAGAGAGAGGGAGAACCCCTGTACTCACAAACACTTCTTTGTGGACTGCTTTATTGAAATTTCCATTCAACTCTTCCATCTGTTAGCTGTGCTTACCACCATTACCAGGGAAAGAATTCAGCACCGTCCATTTCAGGGACTGGGATCATAAAACTGTCTGGATTATTTCAGCTATATTTACAACTAACTTAATATTACTTTTCTAACAGGTTTAAGGCTTTTAATTCTACAACGTTCATTATTTAGGCTAGAGTTTCGTTTTGAGTGTGTATGATATATAATATGGTGTGGGTTTCTTTTTTTTTGGGGGGGGGGTTTCTGGAACAGTATTCAGTATAAAACATTTTAGTGTTACGTGTTGTCATACATTACATTTTACTCCATCTTTATAACCTATTCAGGAATATGTTGTTCACATACAGAACAAAAATGTCTCAAATTAACAATACATTTAGTAATATTGCTTGAGGTAGACAGTAATTAGAATTTCAAATTTACCACTGAGTATAATTATGGTTGTTTAGATCTATTAAGAACAGTGACACATTTTTAAACAGGTTGTTCTTCTTTTCTGTAAGGTTTGTTTGATTAGGATCAGAGCCTGCTTTGATCATCACTCTCTATGTTATGTATGTGGGCGTGATAGCCAATCAGATCAATGGAATGTTGACAGCGGCAGCAAATGAAAGCACTATTATAAAATACATTGAGCATCAGTATATTCCCTCTATGATATGTTTGCCTTATTTTTTTACGTGTATAATTTTTATATTGCTATTGTTTTGCTGTTAAACTGCCAGCTCAAACCCAGCTTGCTGTTCCAGGCAAGCTGCAGGCCTTGCATATGCTTAGCAGAGCTGAAGCCATAACTAAAGGGCCCTACAGATTGGCCGATCCGCCACCGAGCTGCCCGACGGCGGATACGGCCGATGGGCGACCCGGCGGCAGAGGGGCAGTGACGGGGGGAGTGAAGTTTCTTCACTGCCCCCGTCACCCGGCTGCATTGAAGTGCAGGCAAATATGGGCGAGATCGTCCATATTGACCTGCATGTACAGCCGACGGGGACCAGCGATGAACGAGCACTCAAAGATATGAACGGTATCTCGTTCATTTATGAACGAGATCGTTCATATCTTTGACTGATGTCGGCCAGTGTGTAGGGCCTATAACGGTCTGCTGTGAATATTTCTCTTAGTGGAGCTGACACGAACATACTGGAAAATCATGAAGAAAAGCTATGTTCATTTGCACTGTTCATCAGGATAACCATTATAATAAAAACACCACAATGTCCACATTCGAGGCTTTATGTATGAGACGTGCCTCGACTAAAGGCTTAATTTCCCTCTTGTACACAATGCTTGTTGAGGAGTCTTTGCTACATGATTCCCACGAAACAGCTTAGGAGGTGGATCTGGGTTCTGCTTTAGATGATGAGGAGCAGTGGCGTAAGTTCGTCGCTGTTGCCCGGAGGCAAGATAAATATTGGTGCCCCCCTATTTCCTATATTAAGATAAATATATGTATGTATGTATGTATGTATGTGTGCATATATGTGTGCGTGTGTGTGTGTTTATGGAGTGTTCTGAAAAAAATGTATATACTGTATTTATACATTTAATTGTCTTTTATTTTAAATCACACATTTCTTCGCAGTCATACCCAGGATTAGAACCCATGACCTGTTACACTAACAGCAGACATAGAAACATAGAAACATAGAATTTGACGGCAGATAAGAACCACTTGGCCCATCTAGTCTGCCCCTTTTTTATTTTATCCTTTAGGCAATCTCAACCCTTTTTTAACCTTGATTCTTTGTAAGGATATTCATATGCCTGTCCCAAGCATGTTTAAATTGCCCTACAGTCTTAGCCTCTACCACCTCTGATGGGAGGCTATTCCACTTATCCACTACCCTTTCTGTGAAGTAATTTTTCCTTAAATTTCCCCTGAACCTCCCCCCCTCCAGTCTCAATGTATGCCCTCGAGTTCTAATACTTCTTTTCCTTTGAAGAATGTTTCCCTCCTGAACTTTGTTAAGACCCTTTATATATTTGAAAGTTTCTATCATGTCTCCCCTTTCCCTTCTCTCCTCCAAACTATACATGTTAAGATCTTTTAGCCTTTCCGGGTAAGTTTTGTGATGTAGGCCATGCACCATTTTAGTTGCCCTTCTTTGTACACTCTCTAATGTATTTATATCCTTCTGGAGATAGGGTCTCCAGAACTGGACACAGTATTCCAGATGGGGCCTTACCAATGACCTATACAGTGGCATTATCACTTCTTTTTTCCTGCTACTGATTCCTCTCCCAATGCAACCAAGCATCTGACTTGCCTTTCTCATTGCTTTGTTGCATTGCTTTCCTGCCTTCAAGTCATTTGAAATAGTGACTCCTAAATCTCTTTCCTCCTCAGTAGTTTCCATTATAGTACCCTTGATACTATACTTAGCCTTTGGGTTTTTGAGACCCAAGTGCATGATTTTGCATTTTTTAGCATTAAACTGTAGTTGCCACGTTCTTGACCATTTCTCAAGCCTACCTAGGTCATCAATCATTTGTTTGACCCCTCCCGGTGTGTCTACCCTGTTGCATATCTTTGTATCATCTGCAAAAAGGCATATCTTCCCTTCAATACCATCTGCAATGTCACCAACAAAGATATTAAAGAGAACTGGACCTAGTACAGTTCCCTGGGGTACTCCACTGGTAACATTTCCCTCCATAGATTGCACTCCATTAACTACAACTGTCTGTTTCCTATCCTGCAACCAGGTTCTTATCCATTTCACTAATTTATAATCCACCCCCAGGCTTTCAAGTTTATTTAGCAGTCTGTGATGTGGGACAGTGTCAAATGCCTTACTAAAGTCTAGATATGCTACATCTACAGCTCCCCCTTGATCTATTATTTTCATCACAGAGTCAAAAAAGTCAATAAGATTTGTTTGGCATGATCTCCCACCAGTAAATCCATGCTGTTTTGGATCCTGTAAGTTGTTCGATTTAAGATATTCCACTACTCTTTCTTTTAATAGTTTTTCCATTACTTTCCCTACTACTGATGTAAGGCTTACTGGTCTGTAGTTACTTGCTTCTTCCTTGCTTCCACTTTTGTGCAGTGGAACTACATTTGCTCTTTTCCAGTCCTCTGGAATATCACCTGTATTTAGTGACTGGTTAAATAATTCTGTTAAAGGTGTAACCAGGACATCTTTTAGCTCTTTGAGTATCCTTGGGTGTATTCCATCTGGTCCCATTGATTTATCCACTTTTAGTTTTGAAAGTTCTGTTAGGACCTTCTCCTCTGTAAATGTATTTTCATCTACCTTATTTTTATGAATGTCCTTGCAATTTAACTGTGGCCCCATCCCTTCTTCTGTAGTAAATACTGAGCAAAAATAATTATTTAGGTGATCTGCTATTGCCTTGTCTCCCTCCACCAAATGCCCACTCTCTGTCTTAAGTCTTATTATTCCTCCATTTGATTTTCTCCTTTCACTTATATACTTAAAAAAGGTTTTGCCCCCTTTATCTACTGACTGGGCCATTTTCTCCTCAGCTTCTGCCTTTGCACGTCTGATCACTTTCTTAGCATCCTTCCGTCTGTCCAGATACTCCTCTTTGTCGTTATTATTTTGAGTCTGTTTGTATTTCCTAAAAGCCATCTTTTTTGCTTTCACACTAGTTGATACTACTTTTGTGAACCACACTGGCTTCCTTTTCCTGGTGCTTTTCCTAACCATTTTGATACAAAGGTCTGTTACACTTAGTAATGCACTTTTAATTTTTTTCCACCTCTCCTGCACCCCTTCCAAGTTCCTCCAGTCTGCCAATGAATCACTTAAACATCTCCCCATTTTTGCAAAGTCTGCATTTCTAAAATCCAACACCTTTGTTTTTGTGTGAGAGGAGTTGGATCCTGTCTTTATACTAAACCATACTGCTTGATGATCACTGGATCCCAGGTGCTCACCCACATATATATCAGATATTCTATCACCATTTGTAAGAATTAGATCTAATATTGAGTCTTTGCGAGTGGGCTCCCTCACCAATTGCTTGAGAGATGCTCCCTGTAAGGAATGTAGAAATTTGCCACTTGTAGCTGAACTTGCAAAAGACCCCTCCCAATTTACATCAGGTAAATTAAAGTCTCCCATGATTATGACTTCTCCCTTAAAAGCCATTTTAGAGATGTCCAACAATAGGTTCCTGTCCAAATCCTGCCCCTGGCCTGGTGGTCTATAGATCACCCCAATGCGAATAATGTCCTTCTTCCCAGTTTCTATGGTGACCCAAAGGGCCTCAGTTTTGGCTTCAATATTTTGTATTAAAGTGGCATTTATGCTTTTTTTCACATACATTGCTACCCCTCCTCCTATTCTTCCTATTCTATCTTTCCTAAATAAATTGTATCCTGGTATAGTTAAGTCCCAGTCATGATTCTCATTGCACCAAGACTCTGTAATAGCCACAAAATCCAGGTTATCCCTTGTCATTATCGCAATTAGCTCTGGAATTTTGTCTCCTAAGCTCCTAGCATTTGCAGACATAGCTTTAAAAAATGTTTCTGTGCATTTGTTAGTAGTAGCCATGTCCAGAGCGTACAAAATGAATGACAAGTTTAAAGTTGAAATTACCTGTTTGGGGATGTTGCTCAGTATTTGTTTTCTTTTACTAATCAGTAATCATACTCTGTCCTTTACACCACGACTATACCTTACTAAATATAAAGACATAGTACACCTGACCACAATGGGTTAATGTTCAAAAGAGGTAATCACCAGTTAGTATGCAATACTAAACTGTTTCACTGAGCAACTTCCCCACACATACAATGACATTTTCAAGAAATCATTACATAAAGAAACATACATAAGTTTGCATAAGAGAGAACTGTAGTGAGCAGATTGGGGATGCCTTTTCCTCGGTTTTGTAAAAACGGATGATATGCATAAGATGAATTACATACTTTTGAGCATTAAGGCAGTCCTTTTGTGGTAGTGTTGGTGTGTTGATGTTTTCCTTCTGGTTTTCTTCGGTTTAACGCAGGTATAACGCTATTTTTATAATAACACTTTTATGTCAGCACTTCTATGAAAGCAGTGCCAGCCGACGTCTATCCAGCCGTATACTAGACTTCAAATAGGAACAATATCCATGTGAATGCAATGATTGCAAACTCCACCCAAGACCATCCCCCTTTAAACTAAGGCCATAAATTAGCTTAGAAAAACAGACATTACATGCCAATAAGGCAGCCAACTATATCTCTACAAAGAGAAAAACATACAAGAAAAAAAAACAAAAAACCCATATTCAATATACCTAGACTATTCAAACATGAAATTCATTTGACATAATCAGCAAATGCAGTACAACTTGCTGGGATGTGTAGTTCAACGAATCATACCTAGACTATTCAAACATGAAATTCATTTGACATAATCAGCAAATGCAGTACAACTTGATGGGATGTGTAGTTCAACGAATCATACCTAGACTATTCAAACATGAAATTCATTTGACATAATCAGCAAATGCAGTACAACTTGCTGGGATGTGTAGTTCAACGAATCATACCTAGACTATTCAAACATGAAATTCATTTGACATAATCAGCAAATGCAGTACAACTTGCTGGGATGTGTAGTTCAACGAATCATACCTAGACTATTCAAACATGAAATTCATTTGACATAATCAGCAAATGCAGTACAACTTGCTGGGATGTGTAGTTCAACGAATCATACCTAGACTATTCAAACATGAAATTCATTTGACATAATCAGCAAATGCAGTACAACTTGCTGGGATGTGTAGTTCAACGAATCATACCTAGACTATTCAAACATGAAATTCATTTGACATAATCAGCAAATGCAGTACAACTTGCTGGGATGTGTAGTTCAACGAATCATACCTGGACTATTCAAACATGAAATTCATTTGACATAATCAGACACTTTACTGATGGAGCTATTTACTCCTGTAGAGGAAGCATGATAATTCTAACTATATGAAGTTACGTGTAATTGTCAGAGAAGTATCTTCATATAGTTAAAATTCTCATATTTCCCATACAGGAGCAAACTGCTTCATCAGTAAGGTGTCTGCTTCCAGTGTAATAGGCTGTGGTTTCTAATCCTGGGTGTGATACTTGTAAAATGTGTATATTCAGTATAATAAAGAGGGTGTGATTTGTAAGGTGCAGGGACCAGTGAGGAAGTTGGCCACTGAAAAGACAGCAACAGCTATCAATGAACTTAATTCAATGGTGTCACAGAATGGGAGGAGAGGTGCAAGAGCCCGGCGGCAGATGACTCCGTTGCCTCCCAGAGTTCTGCCTCTGATGAGGAGTGGGCCAAGGTCTGAGATAATGCTACTTCTAGTCCAATATGTGTCAGAATCAAGGATAATACTTATAAGTTATTAGAAGGTACTGTATGTACTCTCAATTGAGCAGAATGTATCCTGGCATACTGGATAGTTGCTGGAGAGGATGTGCCATGGAGGGCACCTTTATTCATATATGGTGGTCCTGTCCAAAAATAGTATAACTTTGGCAGGGCTGCCACCAGAAATTGTGGGGCCCGGGACTTACAAAATAGGCAGAACACCCCCCCAACCCACACACACACACACACACACACACACACACTTTTACAAAAAAGATTTAATACCTTACTTTTAAAAAAAATTCAAATTTATACATTATGAAACGTGATGGGGGCTCATTAAATATTTAAGGGGTGGGGAATCATTAAATATTTATGCGGTGGGGCAACATTAAATAGCAGGTGAGCGAGGGTCATTATTATATACGAATAATAGAATGTGCGTATATACACATTTCTCTATCGTCCTAGTGGATGCTGGGGTTCCTGAAAGGACCATGGGGAATAGCGGCTCCGCAGGAGACAGGGCACAAAAAGTAAAGCTTTTCCGATCAGGTGGTGTGCACTGGCTCCTCCCCCTATGACCCTCCTCCAGACTCAAGTTAGATTTTTGTGCCCGGCCGAGAAGGGTGCAATCTAGGTGGCTCTCCTAAAGAGCTGCTTAGAGAAAGTTTAGCTAGGTTTTTTATGTTACAGTGATTCCTGCTGGCAACAGGATCACTGCAGCGAGGGACTGAGGGGAGAAGGAGTCAACTCACCTGCGTGCAGGATGGATTGGCTTCTTGGCTACTGGACATCAAGCTCCAGAGGGACGATCACAGGTACAGCCTGGATGGTCACCGGAGCCGCGCCGCCGGCCCCCTTGCAGATGCTGAAGACAGAAGAGGTCCAGAATCGGCGGCTGAAGACTCCTGCAGTCTTCTAAAGGTAGCGCACAGCACTGCAGCTGTGCGCCATTTTCCTCTCAGCACACTTCACACGGCAGTCACTGAGGGTGCAGGGCGCTGGGAGGGGGGCGCCCTGGGAGGCAAAATGAGTACCTATAAAGGCTAAAAATACCTCACATATAGCCCTAGAGGCTATATGGAGATATTTAACCCCTGCCTGATTTCTCAAAATAGCGGGAGACGAGCCCGCCGGAAAAGGGGCGGGGCCTATCTCCTCAGCACACGGCGCCATTTCCTCTCACAGCTCCGCTGGTCAGGACGGCTCCCAGGTCTCTCCCCTGCACTGCACTACAGAAACAGGGTAAAACAGAGAGGGGGGGCAAATTTATGGCGATATTTTTATATAACAAAGCAGCTATAGGGGAGCACTTATTATAAGGCTATCCCTGATATATATATAGCGCTTTTGGTGTGTGCTGGCAAACTCTCCCTCTGTCTCCCCAAAGGGCTAGTGGGTCCTGTCTTCATTAGGAGCATTCCCTGTGTGTCTGCTGTGTGTCGGTACGTGTGTGTCGACATGTATGAGGACGATATTGGTGTGGAGGCGGAGCAATTGCCAAATATGGGGATGTCACCTCCTAGGGGGTCGACACCAGAATGGATGCCTTTATTTATGGAACTACGGGATAGTGTCAACACGCTAAAGCAGTCGTTTGACGACATGAGACGGCCGGACAATCAATTAGTGCCTGTCCAGGCGACTCAAACACCGTCAGGGGCTGTGAAACGCCCTTTGCCTCAGTCGGTCGACACAGACCCAGACACAGGCGATGACTCCAGTGGTGACGGTGACGAATCAACCGTATTTTCCAGTAGGGCCACACGTTATATGATTTTGGCAATGAAGGAGGCGTTACATTTAGCTGATACTACAGGTACCACTAAACAGGGTATTATGTGGGGTATGAAAAAACTACCTATAGTTTTTCCTGAATCAGAAGAACTAAATGACGTGTGTAATGAAGCGTGGGTTGCCCCTGATAAAAAGCTGATAATTTCAAAGAAATTATTGGCATTATACCCTTTCCCGCCAGAGGTTAGGGAGCGCTGGGAAACACCTCCTAGGGTGGACAAGGCGCTAACACGCTTATCTAAACAAGTGGCGTTACCCTCTCCTGAGACGGCCGCACTTAAAGATCCATCAGATAGGAGGATGGAAAATATCCAAAAAAGTATATACACACATGCAGGTGTTATACTACGACCAGCTGTAGCAACTGCCTGGATGGGCAGTGCGGGGGTAGTTTGGTCAGAATCCCTGATTGAAAATATTGATACCCTGGACAGGGACAATATTTTACTGTCGTTAGAACAAATAAAGGATGCATTTCTTTATATGCGTGATGCACAGAGGGATATATGCACACTGGCATCACGGGTAAGTGCTATGTCCATTTCGGCCAGAAGAGCTTTATGGACGCGACAGTGGACAGGCGATGCGGATTCAAAACGGCATATGGAAGTTTTGCCGTATAAGGGGGAGGAGTTATTTGGAGTCGGTCTATCAGATTTGGTGGCCACGGCTACAGCCGGGAAATCCACCTTTCTACCTCAAGTCACTCCCCAACAGAAAAAGGCACCGACTTTTCAACCGCAGCCCTTTCGTTCCTTTAAAAATAAGAGAGCAAAGGGCTATTCATATTTGCCACGAGGCAAAGGTCGAGGGAAGAGACAGCAACACGCAGCTCCTTCCCAGGATCAGAAGCCCTCCCCGGCTTCTACAAAAGCCTCAGCATGACGCTGGGGCTTCTCAAGCGGACTCGGGGACGGTGGGCGGTCGTCTCAAAAATTACAGCGCGCAGTGGGCTCACTCGCAAGTAGATCCCTGGATCCTGCAGATAATATCTCAGGGATACAGGTTGGAATTAGAGACAGATCCACCTCGCCGTTTCCTGAGGTCTGCTTTACCAACGTCCCCCTCCGAAAGGGAGACGGTGTTGGAAGCCATTCACAAGCTGTACTCTCAGCAGGTGATAGTCAAGGTACCTCTTCTGCAACAAGGGAAGGGGTATTATTCCACTCTTTTTGTGGTACCGAAGCCGGATGGCTCGGTAAGGCCTATTCTAAATCTGAAGTCCTTGAACCTGTACATAAAGAAGTTCAAGTTCAAAATGGAGTCACTCAGAGCAGTGATAGCGAACCTGGAAGAGGGGGACTTTATGGTATCCTTGGACATCAAGGATGCGTATCTCCACGTTCCAATTTACCCCTCACACCAGGGGTACCTCAGGTTCGTTGTACAAAACTGTCACTATCAGTTTCAGACGCTGCCGTTCGGATTGTCCACGGCACCTCGGATCTTTACAAAGGTAATGGCCGAGATGATGATTCTTCTTCGAAGAAAAGGCGTATTAATTATCCCATACTTGGACGATCTCCTAATAAGGGCGAGGTCCAGAGAACAGCTAGAGATGGGATTAGCACTGTCTCAAGAAGTGCTAAAACAGCACGGGTGGATTCTGAATATTCCAAAATCCCAGTTAATGCCGACAACTCGTCTGCTGTTCCTAGGGATGATTCTGGACACGGTTCAGAAAAAGGTTTTTCTCCCGGAGGAAAAAGCCAAGGAGTTATCCGAGCTTGTCAGGAACCTCCTAAAACCAGGAAAGGTGTCTGTACATCAATGCACAAGAGTCCTGGGAAAAATGGTGGCTTCTTACGAAGCGATTCCATTCGGCAGATTCCACGCAAGAATTTTCCAAAGGGATCTGTTGGACAAATGGTCAGGGTCGCATCTTCAGATGCACCTACGGATAACCCTGTCTCCAAGGACAAGGGTGTCTCTTCTGTGGTGGTTGCAGAGTGCTCATCTATTGGAGGGCCGCAGATTCGGCATACAGGATTGGATCCTGGTGACCACGGACGCCAGCCTGAGAGGCTGGGGAGCAGTCACACAAGGAAGAAACTTCCAGGGAGTATGGACGAGCCTGGAAACGTCTCTTCACATAAACATTCTGGAACTAAGAGCAATATACAATGCTCTAAACCAGGCAGAACCTCTGCTTCAGGGAAAACCGGTATTGATCCAGTCGGACAACATCACGGCAGTCGCCCATGTGAACAGACAGGGCGGCACAAGAAGCAGGAGGGCAATGGCAGAAGCTGCAAGGATTCTTCGCTGGGCAGAGAATCATGTGATAGCACTGTCAGCAGTGTTCATCCCGGGAGTGGACAACTGGGAAGCAGACTTCCTCAGCAGACACGATCTTCACCCGGGAGAGTGGGGACTTCATCCAGAAGTCTTCCACATGCTGGTAACCCGTTGGGAAAGACCAATGGTGGACATGATGGCGTCTCGCCTCAACAAAAAACTGGACAGGTATTGCGCCAGGTCAAGAGATCCGCAGGCAATAGCTGTGGACGCGCTGGTAACGCCTTGGGTGTACCAGTCGGTGTATGTGTTTCCTCCTCTGCCTCTCATACCAAAAGTATTGAGAATTATACGGCAAAGAGGCGTAAGAACGATACTAGTGGTTCCGGATTGGCCAAGGAGGACTTGGTACCCGGAACTTCAAGAGATGATCACGGAAGATCCGTGGCCTCTACCTCTAAGGAGGGACTTGCTTCAGCAGGGTCCCTGTCTGTTTCAAGACTTACCGCGGCTGCGTTTGACGGCATGGCGGTTGAACGCCGGATCCTAAAGGTAAGAGGCATGCCGGAAGAAGTCATTCCTACTTTGATTAAAGCAAGGAAGGAAGTAACCGTGCAACATTATCACCGAATTTGGCGAAAATATGTTGCGTGGTGCGAAGATCGGAGTGCTCCGACGGAGGAATTTCAACTGGGTCGATTCCTACATTTCCTGCAATCAGGATTGTCAATGGGTCTCAAATTGGGATCTATTAAGGTTCAAATTTCGGCCCTGTCGATTTTCTTTCAAAAAGAATTGGCTTCAGTCCCTGAAGTCCAGACCTTTGTTAAGGGAGTGCTGCATATACAGCCTCCTGTGGTGCCTCCAGTGGCACCGTGGGATCTAAATGTGGTTTTGGACTTCCTAAAATCTCATTGGTTTGAACCACTAAAAAAGGTGGATTTGAAATATCTCACATGGAAAGTGACCATGCTTCTAGCCCTGGCTTCTGCCAGGAGAGTGTCAGAATTGGCAGCTTTATCTTACAAAAGTCCATATCTGATTTTCCATTCGGACAGGGCAGAACTGCGGACTCGTCCGCATTTTCTCCCTAAGGTGGTGTCAGCATTTCATCTGAACCAGCCTATTGTAGTGCCTGCGGCTACAAGTGACTTGGAGGACTCCAAGTTACTGGACGTTGTCAGAGCATTAAAAATATATATTGCAAGGACAGCTGGAGTCAGAAAATCTGACTCGTTGTTTATATTGTATGCACCCAACAAGATGGGTGCTCCTGCGTCTAAGCAGACGATTGCTCGTTGGATCTGTAGCACAATCCAACTTGCACATTCTGTGGCAGGCTTGCCACAGCCTAAATCTGTAAAGGCCCACTCCACAAGGAAGGTGGGCTCATCTTGGGCGGCTGCCCGAGGGGTCTCGGCATTACAACTTTGCCGAGCAGCTACGTGGTCAGGGGAGAACACGTTTGTAAAATTTTACAAATTTGATACTCTGGCTAAGGAGGACCTGGAGTTCTCTCATTCGGTGCTGCAGAGTCATCCGCACTCTCCCGCCCGTTTGGGAGCTTTGGTATAATCCCCATGGTCCTTTCAGGAACCCCAGCATCCACTAGGACGATAGAGAAAATAAGATTTTACTTACCGATAAATCTATTTCTCGGAGTCCGTAGTGGATGCTGGGCGCCCATCCCAAGTGCGGATTATCTGCATAAGTTGTACATAGTTATTGTTAACTAATTCGGGTTATTGTTAAAGGAAGCCATTTTTCAGAGGCTCCGCTGTTATCATACTGTTAACTGGGTTTAGATCACAAGTTGTACGGTGTGATTGGTGTGGCTGGTATGAGTCTTACCCGGGATTCAAGATCCTCCCTTATTGTGTACGCTCGTCCGGGCACAGTACCTAACTGGAGTCTGGAGGAGGGTCATAGGGGGAGGAGCCAGTGCACACCACCTGATCGGAAAAGCTTTACTTTTTGTGCCCTGTCTCCTGCGGAGCCGCTATTCCCCATGGTCCTTTCAGGAACCCCAGCATCCACTACGGACTCCGAGAAATAGATTTATCGGTAAGTAAAATCTTATTTTTATTCTTATATAATAATGACCCTCGCTCACCCCTTATTTAATTTTGCACCACCTCATAAACATTTAATGATTCCCCCACCCCTTAAATATGTCACGTTTCATAATTTATTTAATATCTTGTAAAAAATAAATATATATATATATATATATATATATATATATATATATATATATATATAACCGGCCAATGGGGGAGGAGGCACAGCCTGGAGAAGCAGTGCTGACATTAGGGGGAGGGGCCATCCTGTCTTAAGTGTCCCGAGTCGCTCACAACAATCACACAAACACATAAATAATACGTACCCTTTGCAAATCCGTCCTGAGCGTCCTCTTACCCACTCTGTCTGCTCCTGAACTCTTCAGTCCTTGTCCAGCATGGTGGTTCCTCTTCACTGGCGCGGCGCAACGTCATGACTCCGCGCCTGATCCGGCTACAACAAACTTTATTAAAAACCGCAAGCTGCAGCTTGCTTATAATGATCGGCGGGCGGAGGGGAGCCGATGACAGCCTCAGGTAAAGGGGAGTGGCGGCAGCCTCAGGCAGTCTCTGCCTGAGAAGAACTGTTCAGGGTTTTAGCACAACTGCGGTCAGTCTCACCGGCAGCGGCCATCGCCGGGAATAGCAACGACAGACTGTTTGAGCAGGCCAAGCCCTCCACTCTTTGTCCGAGTGGCCGGGCCTGGGACAAGTGTACACAAGGCGCCCCCTTGATGGCGGCCCTGAACTTTGGAAGGAAATCATCGGTCTCATAACTCGTTTACTGAATATTTAATTTCCACATGACCCTAAGTATATTCTCCTCCCTTTAGGCTTTGCTACGTTGACTTAGCACCAAAATAAACAAATGCATCATATAGGGGTGTATTCAATTGATGTCGGATCCTTTCCAACTAAAAGGATCCAACATTGTTGGCCATTCCCGACAATGGCAATCCGACTTTTTTTAAACTCGGATTGACATTGTTGGAAACGGTGCTAAAACCTGTTGGATTTGGCCGTGAATCCGACAAAACACGTGGATCATGGCTCATCCGCTGATCCACGTGTTTTCCGACTAGTCTGAATTGCCGACCTGTTGGAATAACGGCAGGACCATTGAATAGGTCAAAGGTGATCCTGGAGTATAGGAAGTGAATGCAGAGAAAGAAGAGTGTGTGTCTACTCTGTGCTTGATAGAAGCATCCCCTCCAGTTACCAAATATAAAGTTAATTCATTTTTCCATTAAGCATGATATATGAGGTCATCTATAATATTCATAAATTTACATTGTGGGATTTTGAGCCAACCTGTGTATTAGCAGTTAAGGAGGGAATATTATTATTTTAATAGCTACAAATATACTAAGGGGTATTGAATGTTTGGTTTTAAGAGATATAAAAACTATTTGCAGCTGTGAAGGAATATCCCACCACGGTCATTTGGCCCTGCTCTTTAAAGAGTTATTGCCTTTTTTCTCACTTAAAGGATGTCATGGGACGAGTTCCATGTAATGTTAGCTCATCATGTGTTTGTAAGCACATAAAATGCAGACACTTTATTATGAGCTCCCTTTTAACATACAGTATGTAGTATTGGAACCTCCTGCTGCACTGTTTAGTATACAGAAGACAGATGTACAAGCTTTAGCTACAGCCTTTTCACATGGGAACTTGCTAGAAACTATAGGAGTACTTTGTATTACGCCCTTGTACATAATGCCCAAGGAGTCTGTTTGTTCATATGATACTCAACATTGAATCTACAGGGACCATTGAAAAACAGAAACCTTGTAGTTCACAGAAAAGTTAATTAGAAAAAAAAACTTGTTTATTTTATTAAAATGTATTTCATAATGCATAACAAAATGAAATAATTTGATTATAATACATTGATTACAATACATTGGTCTAGTAAGTTCACTCCTACAAATGAATAGACCTGAAAAGCACTGCATTCAATAATAATCAATATAGCCATATTGAGAGTAATTTGAAACAAATCCTAAAACATGGGTAATAAATTAAAATCATTCAAACAACTGATACCCTTTTCACACCGTACAAATAAACCGGTATATTGTGTGGTCGACGCTGGTCGATATGCGGTGTGAAAGGGGTAAATATCGATTTCCTGGGTTACCTGACCTGGTATTTCAACCCAGGAGTAAAGCAGGGTTATTCCCGGGTCAGATGCAGTGTGAATGGGTTGCTGGGTTGATGTGACCCAGGACCCTTTCACAGTATAGGTAGAGGTGGCGCTTGGAGATGATCTGGTCTCCAAGCGCCGCCTCAGCACACATCACCGCTGACGTCAGCAACCCAGCAATTTGCCGGGTTGGTGTCCTCAATCTGAAAGGGTTCCAACCATGTTGCATCTGGGAACGACCCGTGTACAAGTCCCGGGTCCGACCCGGTTTGCAATTTGAAAGCGGTATGAGTAACCAGCAGAACAGTGCAATGCTCTTCATTACCACCAGCTAATGTATAGCATGACACAACCCATTTGAACCAGATAAATACAAATTGTTCATGATCCAGTGTTTTGTTGGCCAAATCTTGTCTCCAATACAGAAAAAAATAATGTAAAGATCTGATAAAGGTCCAAAGTCTGCGAGGTCATTACAAATCTATGAGAAAATATTCTGTAAACGTATCTCAAATGTATTTCATGAGGTGGAATGGCCTGAATACTAGCTCAGACAGGAATTTCCCTGTAATTAGACAGTATATAATGTTTCCAAATTGGCTACATTTATTTTACCAGTGAAATGTGAAAAATGTGTAATTATTAATTTTCAAACAAAAAGAAAATAAAATATATAAGAGGGAGTCTAGCAGTCTCAATAGAAACATGAAACGTAACCAAATTATCTTTTCAAACATCCCAAGGCATTTATCAGATTTTTATCAGAGACTGTAAATCATGTAGATTTATAATGAAATGCAGTGCTTGCTTTGATACCCTATATCTTTATCAAGCAAAGTCTTTTGCCAAATGTACAGCAAATCTGAAACACCTTTTAAATTTGCCAATTATCCAACTAATATATTTTATTTCAGTGATTAAATGGTGTGGATCTAACAAATTATTCAAAAGATGTACAGTGTGCACATTACAACCCCTGTAAACTGCATTCATCACTAAATAGAAGCAGTCACATGGCAGTAAAGCAACCTAAAGGTTGTGGATAAATGGCTGACTTACTGTAAATATAAAAACTATTTGTCAGTGGTTGAAATTGCAATATGGAAAGTGTAAAATGTCCCGGCCATTTATTATATTTAAATAATGTTAGTCCTTACCTGGGATGTTTTTTTCACTATTTACTAAAAGAAAAAACATATTGAGAGAAGACAATCTAGTCTAATTCACAACACACACATTCACTCTCTCCTTCCCTCCCTATCTCTCTCACACACTCTCTCTCTCTCTCTCTCTCTCTCTCTCTCTCTCTCTCTCTCACCTGAGACTAACATCCAATATTCATAGATACTGAGAATTCCATCCAGCAAGAGGAACTAGAGCAGTGGTTCTGTTCTGTTCACAGAAATAAACCAAAAAAATAAAGCGCTAGTAATCAATATTTAATGGTGATATCTCTATATACAAAAATTAATGTATGTGTGTATGTTCCAGCATAACGCTGGAATGCCTAGAGCAATTTACATCAGACTTGGTACACATATGACTTACAATCTGGACACAAATACTGTGGGGGTAAGACACCCCTAGCACCCCTAGGGGTGGGGGTGGGAAGGGGGTGACCTGTAAAAATCCATAGTTTTCAGGGTCGCTGAGATGAATAGTGCAAAAAGCTACCAGGGCAGCATCAGAGGTGGGACAATGCAGAGCAGGAGACGGATTATTCTCCTCCGTGCCAGCCTTTTGACAGCGTCAATCCGAGGAAGGCCTGCCCAGAGGTGCGGCCTGACAAATATTGGCAGCGGCGGGCAGAGCATGTCTTGTTGTAAGCCTAATTAGTTTACCAGGAAGTCCTTCAAAATTAAAGTTATATGCACGGAAATACTTGAAATTCCGTAGTGAAGCACGGGTATTCAGCTAGTATAAAATAAAGTCACAAGTAAAATAGTGACTTAAAACACTGGCTGGCATTTATATAACAGTTTATGCTAACATGATACTCCAATAAATGTATTGATCATAGGATAATGCATAGTATGATAAATATACATTCCACATTCCTTCTCCCTTTCACACCATGAAATATACAGTACCCCCCTCCTCGTATCAAGTGGCTTAAATATGACAACAATAGCAATGGTATATAATACAATTACTAGAGCTGCTGCCACGTCATACAGTGTAAGGCACAGAGCAGAGCTGGGGCACATGCCCAGTGGTAGTAGCAGCTTCTACCAAGTTTGCTGTGTGTGTAGAACTGTGTCCTCAATCGGAGCACTGTACCAGAGAGTACCAGGAAGAAAGGAGCTTTACCATGAGGTTGGACAGGGCCGGCAACAGAAATCCTGGGGCCCAGTACAGTGATATCTCTGGGGCCCCCTCAGATTATTTATATATATATATGTGTAATATATTAAAGCGCAATAGAATTTGCTGTGCTATATAAGAAACTGTTTATAAAAAATATATATTCATATATTTATTTATACAAGCATATAAATATGTATAGCTCTCCTTCCTCCCCCACACACACCACAGTCTGGGAGTCTCACATTCCCAGCTCCCCCATCCCATCCCAAAGCACAGTAACCCTCACCAATCCACTCTTACCCCAGCCGAGAGACTCACTTGCGCTGCACTCCCCAGTATCTAGACCCAAACACCAGCAGGTACCATGTGGCCCTCACACCCCACCAGAAGAGGCTGGCACAGGGAAAGGGAATCCTGGCCAGTGGAGCTGCTGCCATGTCCCGTAACTGCCTGCAACAGAGCTGGATCCGGGAGAGCGGACGCACACTCGTGCCCCACAGTCACTGGTGATCGTTAGGCAAAAGTTTTGATAGGGCATATCCGCTCACTACATACAGAGCTCCTTTTCCTTATTTGTTTCTTTCATTTAAAGCGCAAGGACATGGATGTGTGACCAATATAAAAATGTATTGTAAATTTTGCGATCATTCAATGTGAAATGTCCATTTTATATTTCTCTAACGTCCTAAGTGGATGCTGGGGACTCCGTAAGGACCATGGGGAATAGCGGCTCCGCAGGAGACTGGGCACATCTAAAGAAAGCTTTAGGACTAACTGGTGTGCACTGGCTTCTCCCCCTATGACCCTCCTCCAAGCCTCAGTTAGATTTCTGTGCCCGACGAGAAGGGTGCACACTAGGGGCTCTCCTGAGCTTCTTAGTGAAAGTTTTAGTTTAGGTTTGTTATTTTCAGTGAGACCTGCTGGCAACAGGCTCACTGCATCGAGGGACTAAGGGGAGAAGAAGCGAACTCACCTGCGTGCAGAGTGGATTGGGCTTCTTGGCTACTGGACATTAGCTCCAGAGGGACGATCACAGGCCCAGCCTGGATGGGTCCCGGAGCCGCGCCGCCGGCCCCCTTACAGAGCCAGAAGAGCGAAGAGGTCCGGAAAAATCGGCGGCAGAAGACGTTCCTGTCTTCAATAAGGTAGCGCACAGCACTGCAGCTGTGCGCCATTGCTCTCAGCACACTTCATACTCCGGTCACTGAGGGTGCAGGGCGCTGGGGGGGGCGCCCTGAGACGCAATAAAACATGATAAAAATACCTTACATGGCAAAAAATACATCACATATAGCTCCTGGGCTATATGGATGCATTTAACCCCTGCCAGAATATACAGAAAAACGGGAGATAGGCTCCGCCCCCTTTTCGGCGGCCTTATCTCCTCAGCACACTGGCGCCATTTTCCCTCGCAGCTCAGTTGGAGGGAAGCTCCCTGGCTCTTCCCTGCAGTCACTACACTACAGAAAGGGTTAAAAAAAGAGAGGGGGGCACTAATTAGGCGCAGTATTAAAACATACAGCAGCTATAAGGGGAAAAACACTTATATAAGGTTATCCCTATATATATATATATATATAGCGCTCTGGTGTGTGCTGGCATACTCTCCCTCTGTCTCCCCAAAGGGCTAGTGGGGTCCTGTCCTCTATCAGAGCATTCCCTGTGTGTGTGCTGTGTGTCGGTACGTTTGTGTCGACATGTATGAGGAGAAAAATGATGTGGAGACGGAGCAGAGTGTCTGTAACAGTGATGTCACCACCTAGGGGGTCGACACCTGAGTGGATGTACTGTTGAAAATTACGTGACAGTGTCAGCTCTGTATAAAAAAACAGTGGTTGACATGAGACAGCCGGCTACTCAGCTTGTGCCTGTCCAGACGTCTCATAGGCCGTCAGGGGCTCTAAAGCGCCCGTTACCTCAGATGGCAGATACAGACGCCGACACGGATACTGACTCCTGTGTCGACGGTGAAGAGACAACCGTGATTTCCAGTAGGGCCACACGTTACATGATTGAGACAATGGAAAATGTTTTATACATTTCTGATAATACGAGTACCACCAAAAAGGGGTATTATGTTCGGTGAGGGAAAAACTACCTGTAGTTTTCCTGAATCTGAGAAATAAAATGAGGTGTGTGATGATGCGTGGGTTTCCCCCCGATTAACAATTGATAATTTCTTAAAAAGTATTGGCTGTATACCCTTTCCCGCCAGAGGTTAGGGTGCGTTGGGAAACACCCCCCTAGGGGGGATAAGGCGCTCACACGCTTGTAAGAACAAGGGCTCTACCCTCTCATGAGCTGGCCGCCCTTAAGGATCCTGCTGATAGAAAGCAGGAGGGTATCCAAAAATGTATTCACACACATACTGGTGTTATACTGCGACCAGCAATCGCCTCAGCCTGGAGGTGCAGTGCTGGGTTGGCATGGTCGGATTCCCTGACTGGAAATATTGATATCCTAGATAAGGATAGTATATTATTGCCTATAGAGCATTTAAAAGATGCATTTCTATATATGCATGATGCACAGCGGAATATTTGCCGACTGGCATCAAGTATAAGTGCGTTGTCCAATTCTACCAGTAAAATGGTCAGGTGATGCGGATTCCAAACGGCATTTGGAAGTATTGCCTTTGAAAGGGGACATTTGGGGTCGGTCTTTTAGACCTGGTGGCCACGGCAACAACTGGGAAATCCACGTTTGTACCCCAGGTCGCCTCTCAAAATAAGACGCCGTATTATCAGGCGCAGTCCTTTGTTGGCAAGCGGACAAAAGGTTCCTCTTTTCTGCTCGTGACAGAGGGAGAGGAAAAAGGCTGAAGAGATTACCCAGTTCCCAGGAACAGAAACCCTTTCCCGCCTCTGCAAAGCCCTCAGTATGACGCTAGGGCCTTACAAGCTCAGGCACGGTGGGGGCCCGTTCTCAATGAATTTCAGTGCGCAGTGGGCTCACTCGCAAGTAGACCCCTGGATCCTTCAGGTAATATCTCAAGGGTACATATTGAAATTCGAGACGTCTCCCCCTCGCCGTTTCCAAAAGTCGGCTTTACCGACGTCTCCCTCTGACAGGGAGGCAGTTTGGGAAGCCATTCACAAGCTGTATTCCCAGCAGGTGATAATCAAGGTACCCCTCCTGCAACAGGGAACGGGGTATTATTCCACACTATTGTGGTACCGAAGCCAGACGGCTCGGTGAGACCGATTCTAAATCTAAAATCTTTGAACACTTACATACAGAGGTTCAAATTCAAGATTGAGTCACTCAGAGCAGTGATTGCGAACCTGGAAGAAGGGGACTACATGATGTCTCGGGACATCAAGGATGCTTACCTTCATGTCAAAATTTACCCTTCTCACCAAGGGTACCTCAGGTTATGGTACAGAACTGTCACTATCAGTTCAGACGCTGCCGTAGGGATGGTCCACGGCACCCCGGGTCTTTACCAAGGTAATGGCCGAAATGATATCCCTTCGAAGGAAGGGAATTTTAGTTATCCCTTACTTGGACGATTCCCTGATAAGGGTAAGATCCAGGGAACAGTTGGAAGTCGGTGTAGCACTATCTCAGGTAGTGTTGCGGCAGCACGATTGGATTCTCAATATTCCAAAATCGCAGCTGGTTCCGACGACTTGTCTTCTGTTTCCTAGGGATGTTCCTGGACACAGTCCAGAAAAAAGGTGTTTCTCCCGGAAAGAGAAAGCCAGGGAGTTATCCGAGCTAGTCAGGAACCTCCTAAAACCGAATCAAGTCTCAGTGCATCAATGCACAAGGGTTCTGGGTAAAAATGGTGGCTTCCTACGAAGCAATCCCATTCGTTAGATTCCACGCAAGAACTTTCCAGTGGAACCTACTGGACAAATGGTCCGGGTCGCATTTTCAGATGCATCAGCGGATAACCCTGTCACCAAGGACAAGGGTATCCATCCTGTGGTGGTTGCAGAGTGCTCATCTTCTAGAGGGCCGCAGATTCGGCATTCAGGACTGGGTCCTGGTGACCACGGATGCCAGCCTGCGAGGCTGGGGAGCAGTCACACAGGGAAGGAATATCCAGGGCTTAGGGTCAAGCCTGGATACATCACTTCACATAAATATCCTGAATCTAATGGGCCATTTACAATGCTCTAAGCTTAGCAAGACCTCTGCTTCAAGGTCAGCCGGTGTTGATCCAGTCGGACAACATCATGGCAGTCACCCACGTAAACAGACAGGGTGGCACAAGATGCAGGAGGGCAATGGCAGAAGCTGCAGGGATTCTTCGCTGGGCGGAAAATCATGTGATAGCACTGTCAACAGTATTCATTCCGGGAGTGGACAACTGGGAAGCAGACTTCCTCAGCACGACCTCCACCCGGGAGAGTGGGGACTTCACCCAGAAGTCGTCCACATGATTAAAAAACTCGACAGGTATTGCGCCAGGTCAAGAGACCCTCAGGCAATAGTTGTAGACGCTCTGGTAACACCGTGGGTGTACCAGTCAGTGTATGTGTTCCCTCCTCTGCCTCTCATACCCAAGGTACTGAGATTGATAAGATGGAGAGGAGAAAGCACTATATTCGTGGCTCCGGATTGGCCAAGAAGGACTTGGTAACCGGAACTTCAAGAGATGCTCACGGAGGATCCGTGGCCTCTACCTCTAAGAAGGGACCTGCTCCAGCAAGGACCCTGTCTGTTCCAAGACTTACCGCGGCTGCGTTTGACGGCATGCCGGTTGAACACCGGATCCTGAAGGAAAAAAGGCATTCCGGATGAAGTCATCCATATCCTGATCTAAAGCCAGGAAGGATGTAACCGCAAAAACATTATCACCGCAATTGGCGAAAATATGTTGCGTAGTGCGAGGCCAGTAAGGCCCGACGGAGGAAATTCAACTGGGTCGATTCCTACATTTCCTGCAAACAGGAGTGTCTATGGGCCTGAAATTGGGGTCCATTAAGGTTCAGATTTCGGCCCTGTCAATTTTCTTCCAAAAAAGAACTAGCTTCAGTCCCTGAAGTTTAGACGTTTGTAAAAGGGGTACTGCATATACAGCCTCCTTTTGTGCCTCCAGTGGCAATTTGGGATCTCAATGTAGTTTGGGTTCCAAAAGTCACATTGGTTTGAACCACTTAAATCTGTGGAGTTAAAATATCTCACATGGAAAGTGGTCATGCTGTTGGCCCTGGCCTGGGCCAGGCGCGTGTCAGAATTGGCGGCTTTATCCTGTAAAAGCCCTTATCTGATTTTCCATTCGGACAGGGCGGAATTGAGGACTCGTCCTCAGTTTCTCCCTAAGGTGGTTCCAGCGTTTTCACCTGAACCAACCTATTGTGGTGCCTGCGGCTACTAGGGACTTGGAGGAATCCAAGTTGCTGGATGTTGTCAGGGTCCTGAAAATATGTTTCCAGGACGGCTGGAGTCAGGAAATCTGACTCGCTGTTTATCCTGTATGCACCCAACAAGCTGGGTGCTCCTGCTTCTAAGCAGACTATTGCTCGTTGGATTTGTAGTACAATTCAGCTTGCACATTCTGTGGCAGGCCTGCCACAGCTAAAATCTGTAAAAGCCCGTTCCACAAGGAAAGTGGGCTCATCTTGGGCGGCTGCCCGAGGGGTCTCGGCTTTACAACTTTGCCGAGCAGCTACTTGGTCAGGGGCAAAAACATTTGCTAAATTCTACAAATTTGATACCCTGGCTGAGGAGGACCTGGAGTTCTCTCATTCGGTGCTGCAGAGTCATCCGCACTCTCCCGCCCGTTTGGGAGCTTTGGTATAATCCCCATGGTCCTTACGGAGTCCCCAGCATCCACTTAGGACGTTAGAGAAAATAAGAATTTACTTACCGATAATTCTATTTCTCATAGTCCGTAGTGGATGCTGGGCGCCCATCCCAAGTGCGGATTGTCTGCAATACTTGTACATAGTTATTGTTACAAAAATCGGGTTATTATTGTTGGGAGCCATCTTTTCAGAGGCTCCTCTGTTATCATACTGTTAACTGGGTTCAGATCACAAGTTATACGGTGTGATTGGTGTGGCTGGTATGAGTCTTACCCGGGATTCAAAATCCTTCCTTATTGTGTACGCTCGTCCGGGCACAGTATCCTAACTGAGGCTTGGAGGAGGGTCATAGGGGGAGGAGCCAGTGCACACCAGTTAGTCTTAAAGCTTTCTTTAGATGTGCCCAGTCTCCTGCGGAGCTGCTATTCCCCATGGTCCTTACGGAGTCCCCAGCATCCACTACGGACTATGAGAAATAGAATTATCGGCAAGTAAATTCTTATTTTTCATTTTGTAAATAAGCAAATTCTAATGGACAAAGGCTTAAATTAATGTAGAAAATGAAGGGGTTTGAGATCAAATGAGATTCCCACCTACCAGTGTTTTTTCACTGGTTTATTATAGCTTCCATTAAATCTATTTCATGGTATCTATACTACAATGGTGCCTGCTCCCACCGATGCCACTCCCACTGGTACACACTCACACGTCTTATCTCAGGTATGCCCATTTCCGATTATATGTTAAGCTCTCTCCCAAGCAGCCCCACCCCACCTTTTGTTTTCACATTTGCATTTATAATATCTACCTTGCCTGTCACTGCTTTATGCGTGTTTTATTTTCCCCACTGTCAGGATCTGCGGAATAAAAGTTGGTGGTATGATTAAAATAACCTAACCTATAGAAGTGATCCTAGTAATCATACTGTTCTTCTGATTGGACGGGTAACTAAGCAGATACCAGTCTCATGTCCATGCGTACAGATTCTTTTTACATTTGTATAGAATGACAAACAATCCCGGTATAAATTATTGCAGCTTGTCCTAAAAAAGCAGGCCCTAGCAGAGAGGTATTCCCTCTTATGAGACCATTAAGGGCTGCCTAATGGAAGTGAAGTTACACACTGGGCTTTGTGCTTGTCGTGAACTCTCTAACATGGATAAAAGTCAAAATGTGAGTACAGAACATTTCTGCAGCAGCTTTGGGCTGGGATTAACTCGGATCACCTCGTCCCCTGCTTTTAATGAAATTCTCCCCCTTGTATTTTCTTGTTTGGAAGGGAGTCCAAAGTTATCTCATGCTAATTTAGTTAGGCAGTGCCCTCAAGGGATGTCACAGGCCTCTATGACCCTTCCAGAGAGACTCAGTGAAGGGATGAGGAAAATTAGACATTCCTGAGAAATTGCAAAGTAGCAAGCCCCAGAGATTTCACATAGAAACAAGCTCCAGACAAACTGCCAGAGACCAGAGTCACCTTTTCAGCACTTCCTTGACATCGTTCCACCAATCCCATCTGGCTTGCCTCAGAGGTCAACATTGGGACTGGGAAGGTGGTAGCAGACGGGGAGGTCCTTTTAATTATTATATAAAAATGATTTAAACTTAACAGCACTATGTGTAATGCACATCATCGGTTTTCTCTTCCAAAGCAGCAATTCACAAACAGCATAATAAAGCCTGAAAAATGGAATTCAATTCCTCAAAAATATTGCTTTGGTAGACAAAAAATTATATTTTGTGGGCTATAATGATTAAGAGTTGCTATATGTTGCCCATTATTGTAAGATATGTCATTCCAATTATCTTAAAGGAAATTTTATATGTAATGGAAGATCTTTTATCTCCTTTTTAAAGAAAATGTTTCTACACAAATCATTTTCATTCTTTGTCACATCTTGTGAGCAGGGCGGCACTGTTGAATCTTGTGCTTTGACTACCTAAAACCTCATGCTACGAGTTGTTATGAATTGCAGCTACAGTAGCAGTTATTGTAGAAATATACGTAAACTGTATTATCAGGTGTGGCAAATAAAGAAAAACTTATTGTGGGTGCATACACTGATCATTACGTGGGTGCATACACTGACTTATTGTGGGTGCATACACTGATCATTACGTGGGTGCATACACTGACTTATTGTGGGTGCATACACTGATCATTACGTTATCATGAGATCTAGGAGTATGTCACCATGAAAACAAGAGAATGCTCTCTAAACTATTTACAATTGTGTATTTAGATTAGAAAATGTAAATGTACTTCATAACATCGAACTTTATTTATTGGCAGCGCGTTCAAGTCTAGCATAGATTAACAAATGTAGAGGTCTACTGTGCACCTGTAGTATTAGATGACAAGAAGATCTAAGTTGAAGACTTAAGGTGTGGTATTGAATAAGTGGCCCTTTATTATCAAAAGTACAATACAATCTAAGGAAGCTTTTTCTCTAAGTGTCTCTCTTATATATAGCATCATAGATGCAGGATACATTTAAACATAGCTTACATTTATGTCCCTCTGCCCTCCCCTTTAGAATGTAAGCTCTCATGAGTAGGGTCCTCTTCCCTCATGTGTTTATCCTTCTCTTACTTAAACCATATTCGACTGCACCAAATCCTGCAGTTTTTTACCACCCTGATACTTATGTCAGTGTCGTCTGCTGATGTAGCTTTGTTTTTATACCCTGTACTTGCCCTATATTGTCTTCAACTGTAAGTCACTGTTTTCCTATTTTTCTTATTCGTTTATGTACTCTGTAATTTGGCGCTGCAGATCCCTTGTGGCGCCATGTAAATAAAGGATAATAATAATTTGTGAGTACATGTTATAGCCGGTAAAGGTAATCTATCCAATCTATGATAGTACTACTTTTCAGTCACTTTTTTGTCTTATTTGTTTGACATTGGAATAAGACAGTTTACTGACTGGTGTTTAGAGTGTATTACTTTGTATTGTATCCTTGTAGGTTCTGCTTATTTGGTCACAAATTCACTGACAACCTCTCCAATGCCTCAGTGAATAATCCTCTCTCTTCATCCTCCATTATTTTGCCCAGACATTTTATTTGTAGACCTTCCACACAAACACAGTGTTCATTTGTGTTTGAGTTGCTTTAAGGTGAACATGAAAATGTTAATCTGTAAGGTAAATATGTCTTGCAGGTATGAGTGATATAAAACTGGGTTTTCACTATTGTGTTAGTGAGCAAACACACAGGTGGCTTTAGCTATTTCAAATACTGACACAACTGCCAGCTTACACGATGTGCTGTCACCACTACACAACTAAGGCACTATTGCCTGACATTATCCATTCACACTACCCAGACGGAATGTTGTAATAAATGTCATGGTGTGTAACCAGAGTAAATATCATGATGCTTGTTTTGACTTTTAATTGTGTGATTTTTTTTTTTTATGCAGTTACATAGTGCATTGATATATCGATCTATTTAGGATTTATTAACCTGAAAAATTGCATATTAGATTTTTTATTAAGCTGCCAGTGACAGGGAGAGGACCCTATCTGAGGAGCACTGGCATGGTAAAACGCGGTAGTACATCATTATGTATCGCAGTGACACAGAATTATAGTTATACCTGGCCCACTGTCACTAATGCGACAGATTCCTAAATCACTGTTTTTCTAATGTGTTGCTCTGCCCCCACCACGTAAAGTTAAAGTTTAATGAAAAAGGTTAAGGGGTCTATTCAATTGAAGTCGGAACTGGGGAACCCTCTGCCGGCTACAATGGGCTACCGCCATTTTCAGATGGTGGTAGTGGCGCCACTTCTCATTCTGGATATTGGTAAATCTGTCAGCATTGTATCCTCCATAGAAACCTATCAGGGAAGCGGCTGCTGGCGGCAATGAATGGATCAAAACAGGTATTGAAGATACTTGCTGCGGTCCCTTCTAAATACATTCAGGGCATACTAAATATTAGTGGCTAATACCCGAAAACTGGTGTTTTGGGGTGAAATAGCTGCAAATATTTTTGATAAATGATCCTGCTTGGCAGAATACATCTTAATGATTCTGTGGGACCTAGTGACATCACTGAGGCGGGAGATACAAGGTGCATTATCTAAATGATGTGGATATGGCATACTGGTTATTTGATATACTGCATTTCGGTTCTCCAGTGGCCCACATTGATCTGGTTACCAGTCTCTGTATTTCTTCATTTTTGTCATCATTGCCTCTTCATCCTGCTTTCTGCGGCTTTTGTTTCCTGTTTCCGTCTTCCTTTACACATTGTATCCTTAGTACATTGCTGCGCCATATCTCTCATGCACAGATCTTTTTCAGCTTTAGCATCAGCACACCAGTTTCTGACTACCTTCTGACCTTTTCCATTCAGGTTTCTTTTTCCCTCATCTCTTCCGTCATGTCTCTTAACAGTGTCCTTGGTTGTAAGAATGAGTAGTCACGCAGACCTATTGGCAAAAAAAAATATTATTAGAAAGCTGAATTACTCTCGGAGTATACCGTTTAACAGGGACCTTTTAAGAAATGAGTGACCATGTTTGTAGGTTTATATGGCTCCACACACACACTTCTGCATGCACAAGAATTGGGCATGGTCACATAACTTAAGGGTTGCACAACATCTTCCAGGGAACATGGACAGCACTTCAGAAGCAGTAGTTAACCCATCCTCTTCCGATCAACGAAATCACTTGTCACTCTCTCAAACCACTATCTCTTGACTATATTGTGATAACCATTGAGTGTATACTGTAGGTGACTGTATAGGTAACAGAGAGCTGCTGTTGTACTGTTGATGCCTTTTGACAGGTTTATGGCTATAGTGAACACAGTATTTCCTCCAAGAAGAAGTAGTATCCTTTGTTGTTGAAGTCATATTTCAGAATCTCCTGGAGGGGAGGGTAAAAATTTTAAAAAAATATGGTTTAAACTGGTAACAGTCTGGACAGGTTTAACAACTGCAAGGAGCTGAATCCTTACCCCAGATAACATGATGCAGTGACTATGAGCCACCGCGTCACATGGAACTGTTCTACTGCTGGAAAAAAGCACTGCTGGAAAAAGCAACAGAAACAGGTAGCACAAGTGCTGGGTGGGCTCACAAGTCAAGGGGCTGGTATGGGACACCCTTGACTCTAAATCACAGGTTCTCAAACTCAGTCCTCAGGACCCCACACGGTTCATGTTTTGCAGGTCACCTGTACATTTTTAAAATGTGACCGTTGGTGATACACAGTGCAGCTGCTGGGTGACATGGAAAACGTGAACCGTGTGGGGTCCTGAGGACCGAGTTTGAGAACCACTGCTCTAGATTATGGTTTGCCAGGTATACTGCATAAAGTGCAAACCGGTAATTCCATTTTTATGCTGCTGACAGCTAACAATATGTGAAATTTGCAAAAATTAATCTATTTTCTCCTTATTGTAGACCGATTCGAAAAATGATATATGTATTTTTTTTATTGCAACGCAGTATTTATTATTCATACATACTGTTTACAAATACTGGTAACACTGGGTAATGGAATAAAGACTTATTGTTATACATTTATGTGCCAAACTAAAAAAAAAATCTATTTGCGCTTTAACAATGGAGTATTTTTTAATTGTCTTATGCAAAACTACAAACAGAACTGTACAAAGGTTTTTAATGAGTGTTTTAGTTGTCGTAAACTATTGGATGATATTGAAACAAATAGTTTTCAATGACCTCACCTGTTCAGGACAGAGCTGGTCTCTTATTTAATAAGAATCCAGCATTGTACTTAAAAGGGTGAGGCTGAAAGTAGCGCTCACTACAAACGGCAGAAGCTCGATACTCTTCCAGACAAGTTGCATCATACCTAGTGGTGTTATCAATAAGAGCATTGAGTCGAGCTAATGACTGCTATGTAGCAATGAGCCATCACGTGACTTTCGAGTCTGATGTTGTTTCTTGTGGAAAGATTGTGGGTTTTTCCTGGCACACATTTCTGTGGCTGCACTCTGGTTACCACAATTTCGACCCAACCCATTGGGCTCAGTGGTGAGTAATACTGTAAAACTGAGCCACCTTTTATGTAAAAGAACCATTTGTTTAATCCACTGGAAAAAATGGAGACTAGAATCTGGATTGAGAACCAATCTGGAACATTGTTACTGTGTCTGTAGCTTAATGATAGCTGCATCATTTATAAACTCGTACAGTGTAAGCATGGACTATTCATGATTATAATTTTTTTTTGCCTGGTTTGTACATTGTAAAATGACTGATTGCTAGCTGGTTGTAAGCAGTTGGATATGTAAGAGGGAGTGGGCAGGACCACAGTTAAATTAAGTAATGAACTTCAGATATAATTTAATGAAAATAGATGTTCTAAAAGTTTTTGGTAGTGCCAACTCTCTCTTTGGTTTTTCGATGATTCAAGTTTACAGGTCAGTACATTCTGTTTAATAAATCTGCCCACAGCCCTGTTTGGAAATCGCTCATAAAATACATTGTATTTTTATTTAATTGTTCAGCTGCAATAACCAAGTGTCACATATGTCCTAGGATCAGTCTGAAAACTGCAGGTTTCCAATCTGCTTGGATATTGTGTGTTTTTGCTTTGCCATGTCACCATATCATGAGCACCACTCACTATGATACGCCATTGAAATTGTCAAATGTTCTGTTTCTACAAGAAATTTAATTTTGGCACAACTGTGCTTAGCAAATCCTTTTTCCCTATTTACATTGTTAAAGAGGCATGACATGAACACTTTCTTATTTTACTTTGCCTCTGGCAAACATCTGACATTCTGCAATAAAACCCTACACAAATATCTTTTTGTTTAAAAGAACAATATTTTGACACTCAGTGACACAACCAGACATATTATATCAATATTTAAACATACAGTACAACAGAACAAGTTTGGATTTACCTAATATTCCTGTAGGTTTACTCTGTTCATTCTAATCATAATGACTCCTAACAGCATGAACCTGAACCTTCATAGAATGCCTCAACTTTTTATGTTTAAGTAAATGTGGCTTGTTTCGTAGGTCACTAGTTGTTTAAGGCGCATTGTATGTGGCCCTGTTTGCTTCCACCCCGTAATAAACTCTAGCAGCAATACATTATTGCATGTGGACTGTGAAGGTGTACTATTTCTATACCGGCTGGATTTTTCTTTATATCTTTACATTTAAAATTCACGTTACTTAATTTTTGACATAGAGGAAAGAATTGTGTGTCAGATGCAATGAAAATCTTGTAGCAACACATTCCCATTAATAGTGTCTTCACCAGGCTAGCTAATCTTTCCATGTTACTGATTGTGAGGGTAAAGTGTCACTTTTTCTTTACTTTATTTATTTATTTATTTATTTATTTATTTATTTTCGGGATCCAGCTCAACACAATCTTCATTATTTGTATAGCACAATCAGTCAGTGAGTCTGGATTCTTGCTGAACCTTATGTCTGCTAGAATAATGTAGAACCCAACAAGTGCATGCAGGACGCTTTTCATCAATAGTGGGATGGAGTGATTCACAAAAATTGATAAGCACCATCCATGTGTTAATTAAAATGAATTAGTGTTTTGTCAGCAATCTTAATAAAGGCTGATGAATTTCAGCAATCCTTTATTCTGTGTACAAAGATGCATGTAATTATACTTAATTGTATACTGTAGGTAAAGAAAGCAATCCTGCCCTCTTCCCAAACTTCATAATGATGCCTTTGTTATGGATGTGATTAACTAGAACTGAACAATGTCATACACACATTAGACACATTAATATGCACAGCGTTGCATTTGGAGGCAGGAGTATGCTTGCTCTCAGCCCTTGCCCTTATGGATGAAATGGCCAAGAGCCTTATTCAGAGATGTACGCAATCCTGATAGTTTACGTACAATTCTGATGTTTGTTGAACTGCACATGCGCTGGACCTGTACTGCGCATGCGCAGTTTGGCTCCTGTGTTGGACGCGGTGTGACTTCAGATGTCAGGTGAGTGACAGTCTGCAGCTGTTATGAGGTGGGGAGTGTGCGGCAGCATGAAGCATTTTACACAACAAGGCTTGTCAACCCCGTTTTGTAGGGGTTCCAAGGCCAGGGTCTGCGTCTTCTGACACAGCTTCACTGGCCCGAGCAGCATGAAAACACTGGATGACTGATGTTCAAGCAGATGATCCAGTGCTGTATCTTCTGATACAACAGCGGATCCGAAAAGCATGCAGTGGATCTCTTACCAGTACAGACACCTGCTTTTGCATATTTTAGCACAGCTGCTGCATACACAGCGGCTGTGCAATACTGCCTATTTTAAGAGTTTTATTAGCCAATTAGCCAGTCACAAGAGGTTTCCCTCATACCAGCCAATAACATACTGACTCTTGTAATTGACTGAGTGACTAATTACCCTCCCTGTCAATTCTGTTCAGTAACTCAGTTTGCATCTTCTGTTTTGGTTTGATTTTTCCTCTTGGTTTACACATGTTGACGTGGACTGTGATGAAAAAGGAAAAAAATAAGATTCTGCTTTACAATGGAGTGGTTAACAAGAGTTTCTGGGGAACATTTTATTTAATTAAACTATATTTTACATTCTTGTGACTGTGTTTATTTACATATTTGTACTATGTTATTTGAATGAGCAGTGGTCTAGAGTTCTCATAAATCTGCCACGCAGGGTTCCTATAATTCTTATTACCATGTAAATCAAATCACATTGTATCCAATTCCTATACAGCGCTAGGCATAGGCAAACTAGGCAATTGCCTAGGGCATTTGGAATGCCTAGGAGCAAAAGCAGATTCTGCTTATTAAAATGATATGCAGCATGCCTATATGCTGTGTGTGACTGCGGCTGTATCGACATACAAAATGCTATGTTACAGTGTATTCCTGAAAATCACTGTAATGTAGCATTTTGTATATAGATACAGTCACACACAGCATATAGACATGCTAATTATCATTTTAATCAGCAGAAGCTGCTTGTGCATCCTAGTCACAGCAATGAAAATAAAATGCATTTTCTGCAACAGAAGGCGCCCAACATTAGCAGAGCTGGACAGGAGCTGCATGGCATATTGAGGCAAGATGTATGAGAACACATCTGTATCCAAGCAGAGGTCACAGTGTTAGTGGCCGTGTGAATGCTGTGTGTGGGTAGGTTTGTTGTGCAATAGTGTAATGGGTGTTGTGTGTCATATGTATAAATGCATTAATAATGTGCGACATGTGTAAGCGGCATTATACGTATAAGGTCTTTAATAAAGGTTGACATGATGTGTAAGGTGCATTATGTTTATAAGGACATTAACAATGTTTGTCATGTGTAAGGGGCATAAATGTATGGTATATTGTGTATAATGTCATTACTAATGTGTATCATTATGTGTACAAGATGCTCTACTGTGTGGCGTAATTTATAGAAATGGCACTACTGTGTGGTCTAATGTAAAGAAATAGCAATATGGTGTGGTGTATTGTGAATAAGGATCAATTCAGTGTGATGTAATGTGAATAAGGGGCACTACTGTGATTAGTAATATATATAAGTTAAAGTGGTACTACTGTGTGATGTAACGTGAAGAAGGGACGCTATTGCATGATATAATGTGAATAAAGTTGCACTACCGTGTGGAGTAATTTGAATTGGGGATACTATTGTGTGGCCATGCCCCTTCCCAAAAGAACACGTCCCTTTTTAGGCTGTGCTCCGAATGTGCACACTGTTCCTATTTAAAATATAGGGGGTAGGAGCACCAAAATGAGGACTGCTATGGGTGAGGGGTGATGGTAATGGCAAAGGGGTACGGGGTCAGAGGCAGTACTAGCAGCTGTGCTAGGGGCACCAGCCAAAATCTTGCCTGGGGCATCATAGTGATTAGGGCCTGCTCTGCCACCAGCCCAGTAAAATGGTTTGTTGTATTTATAGAGATTATCGGTGTGGCCTCTAATGATTTCTATCTACATATTTTTCCCTGGCAAAGTTAGTCTATGGCTGATGGTGGCAGTCATATTCCAATGACCACCCATACACTTTTTCTGAGGCTGCTTTCATGGTTTTTAAAGCTTAAGTCTGTGGCCTTCCCTGGAAATGCTTTGACCACACCAGTGAAGACAATGGATTTGTTCTTCATGTGCTGTATGAAGAAAATAAATATACCTTTTGCACAGTTAACATATTTTAATGACCAGATTTCCCACCTTAATACTTTGTTGCATGTGTACTGGCAGCCCTGCATTGTGACACAATATGAACTAGGGCACTACTATGGGGCATAACATTAACTATGGTTTAGAAAATTAACGGGCATTATTATGAGGCTAAAATGAACAGCTGCTGTGGAGAGGTGTCTCTGTAAAAGCATTCGGACAGGTCCTGTGTCCTTGGTAGATGGGATTGTGTCAGGGTTTCTACATATAGGAATTACAAACTTAAGCCCTGTACACAAGGGGGAGATGTGTGCTGAGCGATCTAGCACAGACCGCTCAGCACACAGCTCTCCCCCCGCTCAGCACTCAGCGCGATGTGTGCTGAACAAGGGGGGAGGGAGGGAAGCTCACTTCACAGATCAGTGAAGTGAGCGATCTACTAGATTTGGCATGCATGCGTGCCAAATCTAGAGTGAGCGATAGCGACGTACGGGGCAGCACATTGCTATAAGCATACACACGGAGAGATCCGTGTTTAATTTCTAAGCAATCTAGTCTTTAAGGACGGATCTTTCCGTGTGTACCCCCCTTTAGTGCTACAACAAAGTTTCACACCAGTCAGCAACACACTGCTGTTTTCCAGCTATTACATTTATTTGCTTAAATAGAAAGATTACATTAAAAAAAAAAAAAAAAAAAGATTTGCCGGATAATCAGTCAGCTAGGGAGCTGAATGCAGTGCCTACTAAATCAAACCTTCAGTGCTTATGGGAAAAATAATTGTATTTTTGTTTTCAGTGACTAT
This sequence comes from Pseudophryne corroboree, assembly GCF_028390025.1. Lineage (NCBI taxonomy): Eukaryota > Metazoa > Chordata > Amphibia > Anura > Myobatrachidae > Pseudophryne > Pseudophryne corroboree. The sequence goes on from NC_086448.1 coordinate 505,509,936, forward strand.
AAATATTAGGTAATAGGAAACTGTGGTGGTTTATTTAGTGTAGGTTCTCAGCAAGTTAAATTGCGATTTTTCCTTTAGTGAGTGGAATGCATGTTACTGATCTTTTAGCTTTGTTGGCTTGTAACGCTGTCTGTGTGGATCTAAATGGAGCCTGTATGTTATGAGTTCTAAATGACTTTATGCTTATCATACTTACCAAACTATGAAGGATAGCGCAGACTGAATCCTGTGTGTTACATTTCTGCATTTTTTTTTCTGAGTCCAAAGAGGAAATTAACTTGATTAGTGTTTCTAATTGTTTTCAATCTTTAATTCTAAAGCCGTTTTCTTCTCGCTGACAAATGGGATCTACATAGGCTAAATGATGTTTGGATTCTCTTCTTGGCAATATCAAGTTCAGGAAATGTTAATAAATCAAGAGACTGACTGATTTTCCAAATGAAAATCTTTAGCCCTTTGCGGTATACAGTATGTGACTGTAAGGAGAGTCACATCAATCCACTAGTTTGGTAGTAGGATTATTACTATTTGTTTATTCATTTTAAATGTAATTGATACATCCATATAAATCTGTTTAATAATCCAGAATGTAGTTTTCTTGTCTTCTTAGCCAAATTCTTATAATGTGACATGGGAGGTGTGTGAGACAGACTCATAGGGGTATATGCAATTCCGGGCGAATTGCGGCAATTTTTCGCCCGTTTTTAAATTCGACACAATTCGACCATCGAATTCCGGCCGGCGGGTGCCGGAATTCGACATATTCAATAAAAAAACGGATTTGACAGTCCCGCTGTCGAAAAACGGACCAATTGACGGATTTTGAATCGACTTTTCAGATGGTACAAAAAACGGTAAAAAACCCGGAAAAAAATTGCGTGGGGTCCCCCCTCCTAAGCATAACCAGCCTTGGGCTCTTTGAGCCGGTCCTGGTTGCAAAAATACGGGGGGGGAAATGACAGGAGATCCCCCGTATTTTAACAACCAGCACCGGGCTCTGCGCCTGGTCCTGGTGCAAAAAATACGGGGGACAAAAAGAGTAGGGGTCCCCCGTATTTTTTGTACGAGCACCGGGCTCCACTAGCTGGACAGATAATGCCACAGCCGGGGGACACTTTTATACCGCTCCCTGCGGCCGTGGCATTAAATACCCAACTAGTCACCCCTGGCCGGGGTACCCTGGAGGAGTGGGGACCCCTTCAATCAAGTGGTGTCCCCCCCAGCCACCCAAGGGCCAGGGGTGAAGCCCGAGGCTGTCTCCCCCCCCATCCAATGGCTGCGGATGGGGTCTGATAGCCATGTGTAAAAATGAACAAATATTGTTTTTTTGCAGAAGAACTACAAGTCCCAGCAAGCCTCCCCCGCAAGCTGGTACTTGGAGAACCACAAGTACCAGCATGCGGGGGGAAACGGGCCCGCTGGTACCTGTAGTTCTAATGCAAAAAAAATACCCAAATAAAAACAGGACACGCACACCGTGAAAATACAACTTTATTTCACACATGCCGACACATACATACTTACCTATGTTGACACGCCGACTGCCACGTCTCCAAGGTCGAAGAATCCGGGGTACCTGAAAATAAAATTATATACTCACCTAAATCCAGTGTCCTGTGATATTTGTAACCCACGTACTTGGCAAAACAAAAAAACGCATACCCGATCCACACGGACTGAAAGGGGTCCCATGTTTACACATGGGACCCCTTTCCCTGAATGCAGAGACCCCCCGTGACTGCTGTCACCGAAGGTCCCTTCAGCCAATCAGGAAGCGCCACGTCGTGGCACTCTCCTGATTGGCTGTATGCGCGTCTGAGCTGTCAGACGCGCATCGCACAACCCCCTCCATTATCTTCAATGGTGGGAACTTTGCGGTCAGCGGTGAGGTCACCCGCGGTTTGCGGCTGACCGCGGGTAACCCCACCACTGACCGCAAAGTTCCCACCATTGAAACTAATGGAGGTGCTGTGCGATGCGCTGTCTGCCAGCTTAGATGCGCATAGGGTATCGGGAGAGTGCCAGGACGTGGCGCTCCTTGATTGCCTGAAGGGACCCTCTGTGACAGGAGTCACAGGGGGTCTCAGCATTCGGGGAAAGGGGTCCCATGTGTAAACATGGGACCCCTTTCAGTCCGTGTGGATCGGGTTAATGCGTTTTTTTATTTTGCCAAGTACGTGGATTACAAATATCACTGGACACTGGATTTAGGTGAGTATAATTTTATTTTCAGGTACACCCCGTGGATTCTACTTGGACAAGTGGACCGAACATCGTGTCAACATAGGTAAGTATGTGTGTGTGTTGACATGTTTGTAATAAAGTTCTACTTTCAAGGTGTGCGTGTCCTGTTTTTATTTGGGTATTTTTTTTGCAGTAGAACTACAGGTACCAGCGGGCCCGTTTCCCCCCTGCATGCTGGTACTTGTGGTTCTCTAATCCCTTCTAATATAAATAGATATGCTATTAGCAATAAAAAAAAAACCACAAAAAAAACATGTTTTTAAAAATTTTTATTACATTCCGCCAGCAAAGTGAGGCGGATTGAAAATGACGAATTTACTGTCAAAAAGCACTGTTGTCGAATTTACATTCTTCAATTGAATATACTTTTGTCGAAAAGCCGCATTTGTACCATTGCAGAAATGTCGAATTTGTCAAATGTCGAATTTCAAAAAGTCGAATTTGAAAAGTCCGTTTTTTTGACGAAAAGTACTGTATTGCATTGTCGAAATTTTTTTTTTTTGCCAAAAAGTCCCGTTTTTCGACATTTTTTCGGGAATTCGACCGCAATTGCATATACCCCATAGGCTTTACGGCAATTAAAAACATTTGTTTCAAACAACAATATACTGCTTGTTTTTCGGTTTCTTTTGGCAACGTTAGGAAATTGTTCTAGCAGTTCTTCAGCAAAAAGAAATTCACAAAGATCATTACGATATTTACTAATTACATATTTGACATTCAATATATTTCTTCTATTTGGCCACATTTGCCAAAATTCCATTGGACTGATGCTGAACCTCGACCATGAAGTCTGGCACAATCCTGTTGTTTTATTTTGTAGAAAGTCTAGTGTAAATTATCAAGAGAAGTACCTTTTGAAAGTATCAGTTTCTACCGGTTATCCATTTTAAGGTTTTTTTTTCTGTTAAGCTTAATTTATTTTGGCGTTAGGTATAAAATTACCTTTTGTTATTGAAGGAGATAAAAGAAATATACCTGTTACATAAATGAAGCAGAGGTGAGTAAGAATTTTAGCTCTTGTACAGGAGCACAGGACGGGAACCTGAGATAATGTTGGTTAAACATAAGTTTGATTAACGAGCCTTGTTTGTCATGGGTGATAGCACAGTTAATAAGTATTACAGGGCTGGATGCTGAACGGAAGAAGAGGAAGTTAGATAGTCTCTTCATGTCCTGAAATGTCTGATAGAAGCCTATGTACAATCGCTTCAGTATTTGTTAATCCACTTGAGGTTTTTCTCCTTCACTAGTCCAGGTGTGAAATGCATACAAGTGTCTCTGCAGTGGGTGTTTCCCTTATATATTATTACAAAGCCGAGGGATTTCACATTCAGTTTTTAACTAGCCTTTATCACTTGAATAGGCATGTAAGAGGTTCTTTTTATATCATACATTTTCTTTTTGGCAGCAGATATAGGCAAAGTGTGCAAAGCAGGTGTCTTAGTCACGTAGCTCCAGAGAGTGCATTAACCTGGCAATTCACCCTCTACACTTAAGCTGTTGAGTGCTTCATTCTATATAACTTTCCTATAAGATTTGCTCTTTGGTAAAATGAGTCATAAGAGTTTAATGATATTAAGTCATTTTAGGTATTCCATATATGAGACCTCTTACATACCCACCTTAATTTCTTATTCCAAGGTATTATCTTGTCTTTCCACAAAAAATTGTTAAAATGTATTAGATTCATTTGTCACCCCCTTTATTAATGCCACTCTAGCACTTTGACTTTCTTCCTGTGGCCAACGTTCTAAACTAGTGTTATAGGGGAATATTTCAGGTTCTAGAATGAGACGGGGACAGCTGTGAACTGCCTCTCCACTAAGGCAGGGACTGCTTGGAGCTATTAAATATTCTATGTACAGCACTGCATAGTTTGATTGCCACTATACAATTCTATACTGTACATATCTATAAAAAAGAATAAGTGTGTGTGTGGATGTAGGTGTGTGTGTGTGTGTGTGTGTGTATATATATATATATATATATATTCCACTATATGCCTGCACTCACAAAATCCCATCAGCTTGCTCCGGTGCCCATCACATGAATAAGTACATCACAGCGTTCAAATGATGGCACTCAGAGACTCCAGCAGTATATCCATATAACGTGTATTACAAATCGTATTTGACGAATTGTAATACACGTTATATGGATATACTGCTTAAGTCTGAGTGCCATCATTTGAATGCTACATATATATATATATATATATATATATATATATATACCTGCTCAAAAAAATAAAGGGAACACTTAAACAACACAATGTAACTCCAAGTCAATCACACTTCTGTGAAATCAAACTGTCCACTTAGGAAGCAACACTGATTGACAATCAATTTCACATGCTGTTGTGCAAATGGAATAGACAACAGGTGGGAATTAGGCAATTAGCAACACACCCCCAATAAAGGAGTTGTTCTGCAGGTGGTGACCACAGACCACTTCTCAGCTCCTATGCTTTCTGGCTGATGTTTTGGTCACTTTTGAAAGCTGGCGGTACTTTCACTCTAGTGGTAGCATGAGACGGAGTCTACAACCCACACAAGTGGCTCAGGTAGTGCAGCTCATCCAGGATGGCACATCAATGCGAGCTGTGGCAAGAAGGTTTGCTGTGTCTGTCAGCGTAGTGTCCAGAGCATGGAGGCGCTACCAGGAGACAGGCCAGTACATCAGGAGACGTGGAGGAGGCTGTAGAAGGGCAACACCCCAGCAGCAGGACCGCTACCTCCGCCTTTGTGCAAGGAGGAACAGGAGGAGCACTGCCAGAGCCCTGCAAAATGACCTCCAGCAAGCCACAAATGTTCATGTGTCTACTCAAACGATCAGAAACAGACTCCATGAGGGTGGTATGAGGGCCCGACGTCCACAGGTGGGGGTTGTGCTTACAGCCCAACACCGTGCAGGACATTTGGCATTTGCCAGAGAACACCAAGATTGGCAAATTCTCCACTGGCGCCCTGTGCTCTTCACAGATGAAAGCAGGTTCTCATTGAGCACATGTGACAGACGTGACAGAGTCTGGAGACGCCAAGGAGAACGTTCTGCTGCCTGCAGCATCCTCCAGCATGACCGGTTTGGCAGTGGGTCAGTAATGGTGTGGGGTGGCATTTCTTTGTGGGGTCGCACAGCCCTCCATGTGCTCACCAGAGGTAGCCTGACTGCTATTAGGTACCGAGATGAGATCCTCAGACCCCTTGTGAGACCATATGCTGGTGCGGTTGGCCCTGGGTTCCTCCTAATGCAAGACAGTGCTAGACTTCATGTGGCTGGAGTGTGTCACCAGTTCCTGCAAGACGAAGGCATTGATGCTATGGACTAGCCTGCCCATTCCCCAGACCTGAATCCAATTGAGAACATCTGGGACATCATGTCTCGCTCCATCCACCAACGCCACGTTGCACCACAGACTGTCCAGGAGTTGGCGGATGCTTTAGTCCAGGTCTGGGAGGAGATCCCTCAGGAGACCATCCGCCACCTCATCAGGAGCATGCCCAGGCGTTGTAGGGAGGTCATACAGGCACGTGGAGGCCACACACACTACTGAGACTCATTTTGACTTGTTTTAGGGACATTACATCAAAGTTGGATCAGCCTGTAGTGTATTTTTCCACTTTAATTTTGAGTGTGACTCCAAATCCAGACCTCCATGGGTTAATAAATTTGATTTTCATTGATAATTTTTGTGTGAATTTGTTGTCAGCACATTCAACTATGTAAAGAACAAAGTGTTTAATAAGAATATTTCATTCATTCAGATCTAGGATGTGTTATTTTAGTGTTCCCTTAATTTTTTTGAGCAGTGTGTGTGTATATATATATATATATATATATATATATATATATATATATATATATATATATATATATATATATATATATATATATACAGTTTGAGTATCCCTTATCCAAATGCTTGGGTCCAGAAGTATTTTGGATATCGGATTTTTCCGTATTTTGTAATAATTGCATACCATGAGAGATCTTGGCGATGGGACCTAAGTCTAAGCACAGAATGCATTTATGTTTTATATACACCTTATACACATAGCCTGAAGGTCAATTTAGCCAATATTTTTAATAACTTTTTGCATTAAACAAAGTGTGTGTACATTCACACAATTCATTTATGTTTCATATGCACCTTATACACACAGCCTGAAGGTCTTTAATACAATATTTTTAATAACTTTGTGTATTAAACAAAGTTTGTAAAGTTTGTGTACATTGAGCCATCAGAAAACAAAGGTTTCACCCAAAAAATTCCATATTTAGGTATATTCTGTATTTCAGAATATGTGGATATGGGATAATCATATGTGTGTGTGTGTGTGTGTGTGTGTATGTATGTATGTATATATATATATATATATATATATGCCTTAAAACAGCTGACTTGTGTCATTTTTTTGAACCTTTGAGTGCCGCCTTTGGAGGGATATATATATATATATATATATATATATATATACCCACGTAGCGTAATAAATGGAAAACTGCTCTCCAAGAGAAGGCATAAGGAAGTGATAAACGCACCAGCCAATCAGCTCCAATATGTACATTAACAGTTAGGAGCTGATTGGCTGGTGCGTTTATCACCTTGCACTGATCACTGGTTTATCACTTCCTTATGCCGTCTCCAGGCTTAATACATCTGCCCCAATGTGTTTAGTGTTTATTTACAACATTTGAAATATACAGCAACGTTTCAGGCAGCCAAGTGCCCTCACTCGGTTGCCCAAAACGTTGCTGTATATTTCAAATGCTTCAAATAAACATTCCTGGGTGTTTATATCCATATCTTATGCTCATTCTAATATACCCACTGGAGTGCCCATTTTCTCTATACATCTCTCTCTCTCTCTCTCTCTCTCTCTCTCTCTCTCTCTCTATATATATATATATATATATATATATATATATATATATATATATATAGTGTGTATATGCAGTATGTAAATTACACCTAGATAATATATAATTGTGATGATAGATACAGTATGTGCACACACTTTTAACCGTTTTATGAATGTGTATATTGCCTCTTAATATTATGTTATAATGGTTTAATAATAAACTTGGGGCATTAAAAGAAAACATTCAAATATGGGGTAAAAGGTAGTATAAAGTTCATGTTTTTTTTATTTATTTTTAATCCTACAAAAGAAAATGTGATTTAAAAAGTTTTGAAAATTCTTAAAATATGTGACCTATGTAATGCGGTTAAAAGATAGCCAAGAAGTTGCAGTGATTGTATCTGAGATTATGGCCTAGCCATGTCATGGGTCATGTGGTTCAGCATGTGAACAGGAAGGTGAGAATTGGTGAACTTTTGCCTGAGTTGTGCAGTCCATCAGGGAATAAATGGACCAAATCAACTGTGCAGCTGTATAAGGAGGTAAACGGCTGAGTAGCTCTCACACAGAGGCCTTTGTGCTCTGGACATGATCTAGCATTATGATGGGGTTCAATATTCCTTGGCTTTATAGCAATTACTAACCCATTATCACACTAAAACACTGGATCATTTATCTTCTAATTCCAAATGTCACCTGTTCTTCATTTACGTCTCAATGACCATTAATTATACTCAGTGGAATTTAAACAACGTTTTTCTCCTCTGTTAAGACTAGTATAAGATCCAGTAATGATAAATAAATCAGCCACTACACAGCTCTCATTTCTCGTTCTCAGACGAGGTCTGGTACAATGTGAACTATGAGAGGAAATGCCTAGAAATTGGTAGGTCAGGGTCCTGGGAGAGTCTGTCTGACCATTGTTTTAACTGCAGATTTCTGGCACTGGTTCCAGACAAGTAACTCGTACGGTATGCAAATTTCAGAAGTGGCATAAGCAGTGAAAACAAACCTTATCCAATCAGGGCATGAAAGCTGTATGACTATTTCCTTTTTAGTATGAATACAGAAAAGGTGATTCTGCCTGAATTCTTAGACATTGGCTTTATTTAACATAACTTTCTCTGTGGTTTGTCATTTATTACAGGAGGTGTCTGTAATGCCTTGCTTACATAATAAATAATTATAAATTATCAAATTAATAAGCACAGTCAAAGTATAGATCTAAAACATAACTATTGTAAATATAGATATTAACAACAGTTTTTGTTAACTGCCATGAAGATCAAGACGCAGATTCACTTAAGTGCTGAAGCTGTTGATTTCTCATAGCAACCTATGGAGCTACTGTAACTGACTGGAATATTTTCAGCATGAACTGCCAATGTCTGCTTGTGCTTAATTGAATCTGCCTCTAAAACTTAGTGATAAAATTGCTATACTATGCATTATAGTTTTATAATGAGGGTGAATTATAATGGAGTAATACATGTGAATATGCTTGTGCAGAAAATATACCTGGTAGAATGTGACTGTGATATTAAAATAGGAGTATGCTAGTGCTGTGCCTGACTAAGCCTCTCTTCCAGAATGTCTTTGCCAGCTTTGCTGTATGTGCATGCAGGGTTCCCAGCAGCTGTGGCGGGCCCAGGTAGTGGTAAATGCAGGGAGGTGTGGCCAGCCTCCCTCTTTAGGAAATACTAAAATAACAGCTTCTGTGCAGCAGCCAGATGAGGACCAGTGGGCAGCAGCAACCGCGGGTGAGGGGGGCAGTTGCGGGTGCGATCGCTCACCCCCTGCACATCACACAGGGAGAGAGAGGACACTGCTTCTGCAGTTGCCTCACTCCCCAGCTCAGCATGTGCTGTGCTGGAGATTGAGGTTGTTGCAGAAGCAGTCAGTCCTCTCTCTTCCCGCACCCAACTGCTTCATGCTGTCTACAACGGTGAAGGGGGAGCAGCGGGAGCTGGGACCCTTCAACAGACCCAGGTAAAGGTGCCCCTCCCCCGTGACACCACTGTGATGATGACAGGGAGGTCACGGGCAGTGGTGCAAGTAGAGTCTAAGTGGTACTGTGTGCACACCCCAAAAATGGGTGTGGCCACATGCCACACAGGGCGTGGCCAATGCAAATGGAGGCATGATACACATATGGGGTGCCAGATACACATTTGACCCCAATAGTGCAGTGCCAAGTACACATAAGCCCCCAATAGTGAAGTGCCAGATACACATATGCCCCCAGTAGAGCCAGATACACATATGCCCCCAGTAGTGCAGTGCCAGATACACATATGCCCCCCAATAGTGCTAGATACACATATGCTCCTCAGTATTGCAGTACCAGATACACAAATGCCCCCCAGTAGTGCAGTGCCAAATACACCTATGCCCCACAGTAGTGCAATGCCAGATACACGTATGCCCTCAGCAGTTCAACTCACCGCTGCTTCATGGGGCCAGCTCTGCTGCTCAGTGCTCAGTCCGAGCGCCTCTCCTGCCCCTCAGTGCTCAGTCTGGGAATCAGCAGTGTGTATCTCAAATCGCACTCTGGCAGCCAATCAGGAGCCGCCGCTGCCGGTCTGCAAGCTCTGATTGGCTAACAAAACGGTGCCTGATTTGAGATACACACCGCTGGAGCCCGGACTGAGCACTGAGGGGAAGAAGAGGTGCGTGCTGCGCTCTCCTCCTCACGGACACACAGCGGCTGCAAGCAAGGTGGTTGGGCCGGCAGTACTGCGTACGGTACCGGCTGTCAAATTCTTACCGGTACGCAGTACCGGCCTGTACCGTCATTCTTGCAGCACTGGTCACGGGTCACATCCACACTAAACCACTTTAAATGATCCCCCATAAAATTTGGCATCACTTAAACCAGAAGGCTAAACTACATTTTCCTGCACCGGCAGGACTATTTTTCTAATCCTTAAAATTCTGGGCCGTGGTGGGCATCCACACAGGTGACTGGTTGGTGTTTCCACAAAACAGCCAATGGCTTTTCACCAAGTGTCTAAAAAATGCAATATTCTTGATTCCCATAATATACCCTTTATCCACTAATGTTCCCACATGATTTGAATAATAATAAAGATCAATGTCTAGCAAGGAGGGACGTTAGTAAAAAGCCGTTTCAGTGTACTGCACCTTCTTTGCAAGGTGATTTTGACAATGCTGCTTTAGTTTTGGGTATTGCCCTATGGATACAATACTTTCTGTTGCTGACTAGCTATTCTGCTTCCTGGAAACTTCAGTTCAGCTACCTATCTTTAACGATTAACATAGACTGGTCTGTTACTACAGGCACCATGCAACACGAAAATCTGCCTGGGAGAGTGTCCTTAGGATGCGTCCGATCTTAATTTCCTCATCCCTGCCCCCTGCATTATGACATCACACGTGTGAGGGATTGAGCCTGCTCAGAGCTCATTATTGCCCTGCTACAGCATTGATCATAGAACTTATTTGTCTCTGTACCATTGTTACCAAATTAACATGTCTGGCGACTATTCCTGCCCTAAGTGACAAAAACGACTTGTTGGCTACTTTGAGCTGTTGCTCGCAAGTCTATTTTGGACATAGACCTTCACCCCATTCCCCCCTATCCCACAATTTAAGGAAAAGCTCTTTTATGCTTTTTCAATGGACTGGATCAAATCGTCCCTGCAAAAAAAATGACAGATCCAGTCCTTTTTCACAACTGGGGGAAGCTTTAATCACTTCCAGATGTAACAAAACTGCAGGTTTGGAGATGCTTTGGCCATACCACATGGTATAAAAAAAAGCTTATGTCTTTAGGATCCTTCTGCTTTCCTAACTTTACCCTAACTTTTTTTCACTAGACATTTAATTGGATTGTGTGGGTGGCTATGCCGTCCTTCCAGTAGATGGATTGATGGTCTACAATGCTGTACCACCCACATTCCTGCTATAATGCAAGTTTTCTTTATATGTGGATGTTCTCCATAATCATTGTGTAATATTGAACTTTCTGTTTGTCTATTTGTGCTTCATTTAAAAGAAATACATATTTCTCTGACGTCCTAGTGGATGCTGGGAACTCCGTAAGGACCATGGGGAATAGCGGCTCCGCAGGAGACTGGGCACAAAAGTAAAAGCTTTAGGACTACCTGGTGTGCACTGGCTCCTCCCCCTATGACCCTCCTCCAAGCCTCCGTTAGATTTTTGTGCCCGAACGAGAAGGGTGCACACTAGGTGGCTCTCCTGAGCTGCTTAGTGAAAAAGTTTAAGTTAGGTTTTTTATTTTCAGTGAGTCCTGATGGCAACAGGCTCACTGCATCGAGGGACTAAGGGGAGAAGAAGCGAACTCACCTGCGTGCAGAGTGGATTGGGCTTCTTAGGCTACTGGACATTAGCTCCAGAGGGACCGATCACAGGCCCAGCCATGGATGGGTCCCAGAGCCGCGCCGCCGGCCCCCTTACAGAGCCAGAAGACAGAAGAGGTCCGGAAAATCGGCGGCATAAGACGTCCTGTCTTCAACAAGGTAGCGCACAGCACCGCAGCTGTGCGCCATTGCTCTCAGCACACTTCACACTCCGGTCACTGAGGGTGCGGGGCGCTGGGGGGGGGGCGCCCTGAGACGCAATAAAAACACCTTAGATGGCGAAAAATGCATCACATATAGCTCCTGGGCTATATGGATGCATTTAACCCCTGCCAGTTTTCCTTAAAAAAGCGGGAGAAAGGCCGCCGAGAAGGGGGCGGAGCCTATCTCCTCAGCACACAAGCGCCATTTTCCCTCACAGCTCCGCTGGAAGGACGTCTCCCTGACTCTCCCCTGCAGTCCTGCACTACAGAAACAGGGTAAAACAAGAGAGGGGGGGCACTAAATTGGCATAAGAATCTATACAGCAGCTATATAAGGGAGAAACACTTATATAAGGTTGTCCCTATACATTATATATAGCGCTCTGGTGTGTGCTGGCAAACTCTCCCTCTGTCTCCCCAAAGGGCTAGTGGGGTCCTGTCCTCTATCAGAGCATTCCCTGTGTGTGTGCTGTGTGTCGGTACGTTTGTGTCGACATGTATGAGGAGGAAAATGGTGTGGAGGCGGAGCAATTGCCTGTAATAGTGATGTCACCCCCTAGGGAGTCGACACCTGACTGGATGGTCTTATGGAAGGAATTACGTGATAGCGTCAGCACTTTACAAAAGACTGACGACATGAGACAGCCGGCAAATCAGCTAGTGCCTGTCCAGGCGTCTCAAACACCGTCAGGGGCTCTAAAGCGCCCGTTACCTCAGATGGTCGACACAGACCCAGACACGGACACTGACTCCAGTGTCGACGGTGAGGAGACAAACGTGACTTCCAGTAGGGCCACACGTTACATGATCACGGCAATGAAGGAGGTTTTGAACATTTCTGATACTACAAGTACCACAAAAAAGGGTATTATGTGGGGTGTGAAAAAACTACCCGTAGTTTTTCCTGAATCGGATGAATTAAATGAGGTGTGTGATGGGTTTCCCCCGATAAAAAACTGATAATTTCTAAAAAATTATTGGCATTATACCCTTTCCCGCCAGAGGTTAGGGCGCGTTGGGAAACATCCCCTAGGGTAGATAAAGCGCTCACACGCTTATCAAAACAAGTGGCGTTACCGTCTCCTGATACGGCCGCCCTCAAGGAACCAGCTGATAGGAAGCTGGAAAATATCCTAAAAAGTATATACACACATACTGGTGTTATACTGCGACCAGCAATCGCCTCAGCCTGGATGTGCAGTGCTGGGGTGGCTTGGTCGGATTCCCTGACTGAAAATATTGATACCCTGGATAGGGACAGTATATTATTGACTATAGAGCATTTAAAGGATGCATTTCTATATATGCGAGATGCACAGAGGGATATTTGCACTCTGGCATCAAGAGTAAGTGCGCTGTCCATTTCTGCCAGAAGAGGGTTATGGACGCGACAGTGGTCAGGTGATGCGGATTCCAAACGGCATATGGAAGTATTGCCGTATAAAGGGGAGGAGTTATTTGGGGTTGGTCTATCGGACCTGGTGGCCACGGCAACGGCTGGGAAATCCACCTTTTTACCCCAAGTCACCTCTCAGCAGAAAAAGACACCGTCTTTTCAGGCTCAGTCCTTTCATCCCCATAAGGGCAAGCGGGCAAAAGGCTCCTCATTTCTGCCCCGGGGCAGAGGAAGGGGAAAAAGACTGCATCAGGCAGCCTCTTCCCAGGAACAGAAGCCCTCCCCCGCTTCTGCCAAGTCCTCAGCATGACGCTGGGGCCTTACAAGCGGACTCAGGCACGGTGGGGGGCCGTCTCAAGAATTTCAGAGCGCAGTGGGCTCACTCGCAAGTGGACCTCTGGATCCTGCAGGTAGTATCTCAGGGGTACAAATTGGAATTCGAGACGTCTCCCCCTCGCTGGTTCCTGAAGTCTGCTTTACCAACGTCTCCCTCCGACAGGGAGGCGGTATTGGAAGCCATTCACAAGCTGTATTCCCAGCAGGTGATAATCAAGGTACTCCTCCTGCAACAGGGAAAGGGGTATTATTCCACGCTGTTTGTGGTGCCGAAGCCAGACGGCTCGGTGAGACCTATTTTAAATCTGAAATCCTTGAACACTTACATACAAAGGTTCAAATTCAAGATGGAGTCGCTCAGAGCAGTGATAGCGAACCTGGAAGAAGGGGACTATATGGTGTCTCTGGACATCAAGGATGCTTACCTCCATGTCCCAATTTGCCCTTCTCACCAAGGGTACCTCAGGTTTGTGGTACAGAACTGTCATTATCAGTTTCAGACGCTGCCGTTTGGATTGTCCACGGCACCCCGGGTCTTTACCAAGGTAATGGCCGAAATGATGATTCTTCTTCAAAGAAAAGGCGTCTTAATTATCCCTTACTTGGACGATCTCCTGATAAGGGCAAGGTCCAGGGAACAGTTAGAGGTCGCAGTAGCACTATCTCAAGTAGTGTTACGACAGCACGGGTGGATTCTAAATATTCCAAAATCGCAGCTGATTCCGACGACACGTCTGCTGTTCCTAGGGATGATTCTGGACACAGTCCAGAAAAAGGTGTTTCTCCTGGAGGAGAAAGCCAGGGAGTTATCCGAGCTAGTCAGGAACCTCCTAAAACCAGGTCAAGTGTCAGTGCATCAATGCACAAGGGTCCTGGGAAAAATGGTGGCTTCTTACGAAGCGATTCCATTCGGCAGATTCCACGCAAGAACCTTTCAGTGGGATCTGCTGGACAAATGGTCCGGATCGCATCTTCAGATGCATCAGCGGATAACCCTGTCTCCAAGGACAAGGGTGTCTCTCCTGTGGTGGTTGCAGAGTGCTCATCTTCTAGAGGGCCGCAGATTCGGCATTCAGGACTGGGTCCTGGTGACCACGGATGCCAGCCTGAGAGGCTGGGGAGCAGTCACACAGGGAAGAAATTTCCAGGGCTTGTGGTCAAGCATGGAAACGTCATTTCACATAAATATCCTGGAACTAAGGGCCATTTACAATGCCCTAAGTCAAGCAAGGCCTCTGCTTCAGGGTCAGCCGGTGTTGATCCAGTCGGACAACATCACGGCAGTCGCCCACGTAAACAGACAGGGCGGCACAAGAAGCAGGAGAGCGATGGCAGAAGCTGCAAGGATTCTTCGCTGGGCGGAAAATCATGTGATAGCACTGTCAGCAGTGTTCATTCCCGGAGTGGACAACTGGGAAGCAGATTTTCTCAGCAGACACGATCTCCACCCGGGAGAGTGGGGACTTCATCCAGAAGTCTTCCAATTGATTGTAAACCGTTGGGAAAAACCAAAGGTGGACATGATGGCGTCCCGCCTCAACAAAAAACTAGACAGGTATTGCGCCAGGTCAAGGGACCCTCAGGCAATAGCGGTGGACGCTCTGGTAACACCGTGGGTGTACCAGTCAGTGTATGTGTTCCCTCCTCTGCCTCTCATACCCAAGGTACTGAGGATTAGAAGACGGAGAGGAGTAAGAACTATACTCGTGGCTCCGGATTGGCCAAGAAGGACTTGGTACCCGGAACTTCAGGAGATGCTCACGGAGGATCCGTGGCCTCTACCTCTAAGAAGGGACCTGCTTCAGCAAGGACCCTGTCTGTTCCAAGACTTACCGCGGCTGCGTTTGACGGCATGGCGGTTGAACGCCGGATCCTGAAGGAGAAAGGCATTCCAGATGAAGTCATCCCTACCCTGATCAAAGCCAGGAAGGATGTAACTGCACAACATTATCACCGTATTTGGAGGAAATATGTTGCGTGGTGCGAGGCCAGGAAGGCCCCGATGGAGGAATTTCAACTAGGTCGTTTCCTGCATTTCCTGCAAACAGGACTGTCCATGGGCCTAAAATTAGGATCCATTAAGGTTCAAATTTCGGCCTTGTCGATTTTCTTCCAGAAAGAATTGGCTTCAGTTCCTGAAGTCTAGACTTTTGTAAAGGGGGTACTGCATATACAGCCTCCCTTTGTGCCTCCAGTGGCACCCTGGGATCTCAATGTGGTTTTGGGATTCCTAAAATCACATTGGTTCGAACCACTTGCCACAGTGGATTTAAAATATCTCACATGGAAAGTGGTAATGCTGTTAGCCCTGGCTTCAGCCAGGCGTGTCTCAGAATTGGCGGCTTTATCCTATAAAAGCCCTTACCTAATTTTTCATGCGGACAGGGCAGAATTGAGGACTCGTCCTCAATTTCTCCCTAAGGTGGTTTCAGCATTTCACTTGAACCAGCCTATTGTGGTGCCTGCGGCTACTAGGGACTTGGAGGACTCCAAGTTGCTGGACGTAGTCAGGGCCCTGAAAATATATGTTTCCAGGACGGCTGGAGTCAGAAAATCTGACTCGCTGTTTATCCTGTATGCACCCAACAAGCTGGGTGCTCCTGCTTCTAAGCAGACTATTGCTCGTTGGATTTGTAGTACAATTCAGCTTGCACATTCTGTGGCAGGCCTGCCACAGCCAAAATCTGTAAAAGCCCATTCCACAAGGAAAGTGGGCTCATCTTGGGCGGCTGCCCGAGGGGTCTCGGCTTTGCAACTTTGCCGAGCAGCTACTTGGTCAGGGGCAAACACGTTTGCTAAATTCTACAAATTTGATACCCTGGCTGAGGAGGACCTGGAGTTCTCTCATTCGGTGCTGCAGAGTCATCCGCACTCTCCCGCCCGTTTGGGAGCTTTGGTATAATCCCCATGGTCCTTACGGAGTTCCCAGCATCCACTAGGACGTCAGAGAAAATAAGAATTTACTTACCGATAATTCTATTTCTCGTAGTCCGTAGTGGATGCTGGGCGCCCATCCCAAGTGCGGATTGTCTGCAATACTTGTACATAGTTATTGTTAACTAAATCGGGTTATTATTGTTGTGAGCCATCTTTTCAGAGGCTCCTCTGTTATCATGCTGTTAACTGGGTTCAGATCACAGGTTGTACGGTGTGATTGGTGTGGCTGGTATGAGTCTTACCCGGGATTCAATATCCTTCCTTATTGTGTACGCTCGTCCGGGCACAGTATCCTAACTGAGGCTTGGAGGAGGGTCATAGGGGGAGGAGCCAGTGCACACCAGGTAGTCCTAAAGCTTTTACTTTTGTGCCCAGTCTCCTGCGGAGCCGCTATTCCCCATGGTCCTTACGGAGTTCCCTGCATCCACTACGGACTACGAGAAATAGAATTATCGGTAAGTAAATTCTTATTATAAATAACTGGTAATAAATAATAATAAAAAATATTTTATAATATATTCGCCAGGCTTGTCATTGATGGTGAAGAATTAGTTTATTAACCCATAGGTGTATTTTGCTGCAATGAGTTAATACTGTATATGTACTCGCTTTTCATCTTCAATGACAAGCCTGGTGAGTGCTTTCCTATATATCCAAAACTATATGTAGGCCTCCTCGACAGGATTGCCTTGAGATACAGCACAATTGAACTGGATACCTGTGAGTGTAGCTTTATTTGTGGAAAATAAATATATATATATATATATATATATATATATATATATATAATATATATATATATATATAGTGGGAGCACTGGCCATGTCCATTGCGTTGTGGTGAAACACAGAATTACTGTTTTGTAGTAGACTCATACCCCTTTCAGACTGACAGAGCCGGGTCACACCCGGGAGTGTGTACCTGGACGCATCCCGGGACACAACCCGGGAATGACCCATTTCACACTGCACTTAGACCTGGGATCGACCCGGAACAGCCCCGTTTACACTGATCCCGGGAAATCCCTGCAAATCAGGGACGGATCTAGACTTTTCTTTAGGGGGGGCGGTTTACTGTTTAATCTTGACTCCTCCCTCTACAGTCCCAACTCCTCCCATCTGCAATACTAACTCCTCCTCTCAATTCTGACTGAACTTTTTGAGTGAGACTGAGATAGAGCTTTGTGATTGTTCTATGTACATGTGACTGTGTTATGGGGTAAGTGTATTTATTAGCCCTAGTACCCACACACCAGCAAGTGAGGGGCAAATGCTCTGTAACCCTTGCTCTCCTGGCTCCTCTGTGCTGTTGTAGTATAAGTTGCAGCACATCGTTTTGCCTCAGGCTCTCCCCGGAGAGCTCTCTTCTGCTCAAAAGTGGGTGTGGCTATGACTGTGTTAGGGGGGGCGGTCGCCCCCTTTCTCCCCCCCCCCCCCCTAGATCCGGCCCTGCTGCAAATACATATGTATGTCATTAGAAATGGACACAATAGGCAAGCAAAGGGAGAACTGCCTTTTCAGAGTCTTCATTTTATTAACAACTTGCTGTTGTGTACGGATAATACCTCTGGCTTCAAGCAGCTTTGCAATGTTCTTATAAACAATAGCCTCCTTCACTGTGCCTGTTATCTGTCTCTTTATTTCCTCCTCCCCCCCCCCCCCCCCCCTTATGCTGAGCAGCTCTCTGATCTCCTGATTTGTCCAGGTAGCCACATTGCCTGTCTCCCCGCTTCCAGGGCTTCTCCTCCGCTTTCCCGGGCGCTGGATGATATCATCTTTTCTGAGCCCAAGAAAGCTCCAATGAGAGGCCTTTTAATAGTCCTGTGTACTGAATACTGGGTAGGGCCCATTTACACTGCATGCATCCCGGATCAATTCCGGATTCAACCGAGGTCGAGTCCTGGGATGAAATGCCGGAACGCTCGACCCGGGATATTCTTTCAGGACCCTTTCACACTAACAATAACCCAGGAAATATTTGTCATTCTGAAAGGGGTATTACTGTGTGCCAATACATACAGTATCCATACAGTCGATAGTAAAGATATAGGATGTCGCTGAGGACTTTCGTGGTTATTAATTCAAACACTTAATATGCGCAAACATACCATACATTTCAGAAATGCCGCAATATACTTTTCAATACATATAAAGCGTTATTATTGATTAACGTGCTAAAATATAAATGGTGTCAGCCCATATATAATCTAAATGACACACTAGTTGGCTCAAGAGTATGTGTTTTAAGTTTTTTCTTCCTGACATTTAATATATGTTTTTAAGAACATGTCTAGGTAGACAACTTTGGTACTGAGAGACCATTGCCCAGCATACACTTGGTTTCTAGTTAATGGCAAGATAACATTTCTGTTCTTTGTGCATTGTAGGCAGCATTAAAGAATATTATTCGGGATGACATTTTCAAGTAGACTGCACAGCAGTGTTTCCCAACCACGGTCCTCAAGGCACTCTAACAGTCCAGGTTTTAGTGATATCCATGATTGAGAACAGATGGTTAAATTAAAATAACTGGTACTTATTAAGCCATCTGTGCTTAAGTATGGCTATCCTTAAAACATGGACTGATAGTGTGACTTGGGGACCCTGGTTGGGAATGTCTGCTGTACAGGTTCTTTGCTCACCCCTCCTGTAACAAGCCATCAACTCAGCATTCATTACTAATCTGTCATGTATGCGTCTCAGTATCACCGCAATGATCTCACATTGAGCTGCATGCCAAGCAACATTTCCGGCATCAGTAAGCACAGTGTATTGGCTTGTTCATGAGCTATCATTTAGCAATCCAAGATAAATATCACGTTTGATACAGTCTTTTGTTATGTGATTATGCTTGATTGCTATGTGCCTCACAAGGATGATTAGTTACATGGCATTTAATGGAAAAAAGCATTTCCTCCCAAAACTGGTCACCTAAAAGAGCAATACTTGAGTGCTTGATAATGAGGAGTAGTCTACAGATCTGGTCACAATGCAATCTATTTATCTCCATGGGTGCAGATTGTCAATGTATTATGCAGTTGAAGTGCAGGGTGCTTTGCCAGATAAGTGACACTAGACCATAGAACCTCTTAGGAACGTTGTCTCTCAAGTTGCAGTTGTTAAAACAAGCTGTTTTCTTTCTCAGCATATCCTCCTTATAAATAGTATTTAACCAATGAGAGCTTGGTACAAACCATCAGATTTACAGTATGTGATCTCTTGAAATAAATGCAGTAGCTGCATCATAGGGGACATACATATTTCCACCAAAGTCTTTTGGCCTACAAATGTTAGGTGGGCATGCACAGGAAAATGCTGAAATCCAAGTATGTCCATAGAATGAGTGCTTTAGGGAGTAGATAAATAATTATATATGCTATAGTGCATGATAATAAACATAATGCATTTTTAATTAATTGAAATATACATTTCTTGTGTTATGAACATGTATGTACCCAAAAATCTGAAATATCAATTCACTAATTATATAATTCAGTTGATGTAATTTTTATAAACTGGCAAAGGGTGGCCACATCAGCTAGGCCATGGGTTTTCAACCTGTGACCCTCCAGCTGCTCTTGAACTACTCATCCCAGCATGCCCTGCCACCATTTTGCTATTAAGGCATGCTAAAACTGAGGCACGGCATGCTGGGATGTGTAGTTCCACAGCAGCTGAAGGGCTGCAGGTTGAAGACCCATGAGCTAGGCTACTAGTCTATAATAGAACCACGGTGTGATGTGTGTGTATATATAATATATATATATATAATTGATAGAAATCCAGCATATCTTTACATATATTGCGGCATCACAGCCAGTGATAAGGATCACCTTAACAAACTGTTAGGTTAGAAGTACAAGTTGCGAATGCGGTAAAAAAATTCTTCCAACATGTAAAACTTACATACAGTATAATTCAAATGTACAGATGTGTCCTCATACACTGTGGCTTCAGTTCTCCCAACAGCCCCTCTAAGCGCTACAGGGCCTGGATGACTCTTTTCGCTTAAATCTTAATCTTATTTGCACAAATAAAACAATGATAAAAGCTACTTTGCTAGATTGCAGTTTGATGTGTGACATTTGCACATCTGTTTACAAAGTGTTACAATGCAGAGGACACAGCTTTTTCTTTTGCCGGATCCTGTGTGGTTAAAGTCGCAGCCCAGAGTCTGTAGTGCACTTTCAGTGGCGTTTTGTTGCATCTGCAATGCGGATAAGAAACGACACCTCTCAAAGCTTCTCAGTCTTGCCGGGCGTCTCGCGCCATACTGCTTTCTATCATATTCCAATATGTTTGTCATATGTGGTGCTTCATATGTATTATTTTCTAACTTTAGTGTTAGGCTGCGGGGAGGGTTAGGGGCAGTTGGTGGTTTATGGTCAGTATACTTACCTGACCCCATTGGGATCTTCTCCATTGGGTTGGCACTGTTGGTTATATGACCACTGGCATCCCAAATGCCGGTAAAACTTTTTTTTTTTTCCATAAAGCGCTATTCAGGAAAAACTTCTCAGGGACAGTGGTTTCCCGTTAACTGATGTCCCTGTGAAGTCCCCACAGGCAGTCTTTTCGGTTGTCCTACATTTATTCAGCACAAGTAAGATACACAGTCGTTCTTAACAGGTGGTATAGTACATGTTATTTCCCTGCATACCAACCACCAGAGACTTTACCATTGCACATGCAATGCTTATGTTTATTAGTTGTCACCATACCTCATTTAGGAATGAAAGCAACATTATTCTAACTGAATAACTGAAAGACAAAACGAGCATATGATCAATTGAGTCCCTGCCAGTAACTGGAGTCTATTATCACTGCAGTGTATGTTACATTACTAACTATTTTTGTGTCTGGGATATGCACATTCCTTACTAAACAGCAATAGTAAAAGTAGAAATGAAAATATGCACAGAAATGTATTCTTTGGACATTTAGCATCACTGCAATGGAACTCTGCCAGACCTATGATTTATTCTGTTGCTGTGTGGTACATATACAGACAGTGTTTGCACTAGGAGATGCCATTGGTAGCTATAATGAGGTTTTTACAGCAATTACCAAATTACTAAATACATACTCTACTAATGTGCTCCAAGTCACAGAACAACACACTATTTTTACTCTGTAATTTAGAAATTTATTGTTAGGCCTCTCCAGGGTTGGATTAGGATGGAAAACCAGCCCGGGAAATTTATGGAAGCAGCCCTATTAAGGTGCAGTCTGATGAGGGGGTGGGGTCTGTTGAGGGGGCGGGATTCCTCCTCATGGGGCCGGATTGTATGCAATTGCGGTCTTCCTTGCGCCTTTTGCTGCAGTTGTGTCTGAGACCAGGAGCGGACTGGGAACTACAAGTGGCCCTGTAAAATATTGTAGAAGTGGCGCGACATGGGCAGCGCAAGAGGTATAACATACCATGTAGCTATGGCAGCATCACTGGATGGCAGAGTTGCTGTACTGCAGGGATGGAATAACAGCATATATGGGGACAGTGCAGGTGGGCTGCCTGTCATTTGGGGGGTGAGGTCACACGAAACAGACCCCACAGAGAAGTTGGCCTACCAGGAAACTCTCTGGTGAGCCCTATGGCCAATCCACCCCAGGGCCTGTCTAACTATTTTTGTGCTCTGTTTTAAGTATTTTACGTGTAAAACAGAAGGTTGTGCAGTGGCTTTTTATTGATAGGTCAAGGTGTAATTTCTCTTACGTCCTAGAGGATGCTGGGGACTCTGTAAGGACCATGGGGTATAGACGGGCTCCGCAGGAGACATGGGCACCTATAAAGAACTTTTAGAATGGGTGTGCACTGGCTCCTCCCTCTATGCCCCTCCTCCAGACCTCAGTTAGATCCTGTGCCCAGAGGAGAAGGGTGCACTGCAGAGAGCTCTCCTGAGTTTTCTGTGGGAAAAAGAATTTTGTTAGGTTTTTTATTTTCAGGGAGCACTGCTGGCAACAGGCATCGTGGGACTGAGGGGAGAGTAGCAGTCCTACTTAAATGATAGGCTCTGCTTCTTAGGCTACTGGACACCATTAGCTCCAGAGGGAGTCGGAACACAGGTCTCACCCTGGGGTTCGTCCCGGAGCCGCGCCGCCGTCCTCCTCACAGAGCCGGAAGATAGAAGCCGGGTGAGTATGAGAAGCAAGAAGAAACGCTGGCTCCCCGGACACTCCCCTGCTGAACACTTCAGAGGGCTGAAAAAGAGGAGGGGGGCACATTGGAGCGCAGTGAGTGGGAAGATTGGCATTATATAATCATATAAAAGCGCTGTCTGGATTTTCCAGTGTCAGTTTGGCGCTGGGTGTGTGCTGGCATACTCTCTCTCTGTCTCTCCTAAGGGCCTGGTTGGGGATTTGTCCCCTTATAGGTATATTCCTGTGTGTGTGGGTTGTCGGTACGTGCGTGTCGGCATGTCTGAAGCGGAAGGCTTCTCCAAGGAGGAGGTGGAGCAGATGAGTGGTGTGTCCCCGTCGGTAGTGCCGGAATGGATGGACATGTGGCATATGTTGAATGCAAGTGTGGCATCTTTACATAAGAGGCTAGATAAAGCTGAATCCAGGGAGGCATCAGGGGGTCAATCCTCGGATTGGACCGACTCACAGGGCCCGTCGGGGTCTCAAAAGCGTCCCTTGTCACTAATTGTGGACACTGATACTGACACGGACTCTGATTCCAGTGTCGACTATGATGAAGCTAGATTGCACCCTAAGGTGACAGAGTATTCAGTGTATGATTATTGCAATAAGAGATGTGTTGCATATTGCTGATGAACCCTCTGTTCCAGACACGAGGGTACACATGTTTAAGGGAAAGAAACAGATAATAAACTTTCCCCCATCTCATGAACTTAACGATTTATTTGAAAAAGCTTGGGAGACTCCAGATAAGAGGCTGCAGATTCCCAAAAGAATTAATATGGCATGCCCTTTCCCTACACAGGACAAGGTACGTTGGAAATCCTCTCCCACTGTGGACAAGGCTTTAACACGCCTGTCCAAGAAAGTGGCGCTGCCGTCTCCAGACACAGGCCCTCAAGGACCCTGCGGACCGCAGGCAGGAGACTACATTTAAGTCTATTTATTCACATACTGGTGCTTTGCTCAGACCGGCAATTGCGTCGGCATGGGTATGTAGCGCAGTTTTAGCTTGGACAGATACCCTGTCGGCTGACCTTGATACCCTAGATAGGGATGCTATTTTGTTAGCTCTAGCCCATATTAAAGACGCAGTCTTGAATATTAGAGACGCTCAAAGGGACATTGGGTTGCTGGGTTCCAGAGCCAATGCCATGGCTATTTCAGCGAGACGATCCTTATGGACCCGCCAATGGACGGGTGATGCGGATTCGAAAAAGCATATGGAGGTTTTACCCTATAAGGGTGACGTGGTGTTTGGGGATGGGCTCGCGACCTGGTTTCTACAGCTACCGCGGGTAAATCTACCTTTTTACCTTTTATTCCCCAACAGCAAAAGAAAACTCCACAATATCACATGCAGTCCTTTCGGTCGCAAAAGTCCAGAAGAGGTCGGGGATCCTCCTTCCTTGCCAGAGGTAAGGGTAGAGGAAAGAGAACACCTGCTTCGGCTGGTGCCCAGAAACAGAAGTCCTCCCCGGCTTCTACAAAACCCACTGCATGACGCTGGGGCTCCCCTGCGGGAGTCCGCACAAGTGGGGGCACGCCTTCGACTCTTCAGCCAGGTCTGGGTCAGGTCAGACGTGAATCCTTGGGCGTTGGAAATAGTTTCCCAAGGCTACAAACTGGAATTCGAAGAGGTGCCCCCACGCCGATTTTTCAAGTCGGCCTTACCAGCTTCTACCCCAGAGCGGGATGTAGTGTTAGCTGCAATTCAAACGCTGTGTCAACAGCAAGTAATTATCAGGGTTCCCCTGAACCAACAGGGGAAAGGGTACTATTCGACCCTTTTTGTGGTCCCGAAGCCGGATGGTTCGGTCAGACCCATTTTAAATCTAAAATCCCTAAACCTGTACTTGGAAAGATTCAAATTCAAGATGGAATCGCTCCGAGCGGTAATAGCCAGCCTGGAGGGGGGGGGGGATTTTATGGCGTCACTGGACATAAAGGATGCTTACCTTCATGTCCCCATATATCCCTCTCATCAGGAGTACCTGAGATTCGCTGTACAGGATTGTCATTACCAGTTTCAGACGTTGCCGTTTGGGCTTTCCACGAATGGCGGAAATGATGGTGGTCCTGCGCAAGCAAGGAGTCACAATTATCCCATACTTGGACGATCTCCTGATAAAGGCGAGATCAAAAGAGCAATTGCTGAGAAACGTGTCACTCTCTCTGAGAGTACTCCAGCAACACGGTTGGATTCTCAATCTACCGAAGTCACAGTTGGTTCCAACAACTCAACTAGCGTTCCTAGGTATGATACTGGACACGGAACAAAAGAAGGTGTTTCTCCCGTTGGAAAAAGCCCAGGACCTCCAGAACATGGTCAGAGATCTGCTAAAGCCAAAAAGAGTATCAGTTCATCAATGCACTCGTGTTCTGGGGAAAATGGTGGCAGCTTACGAGGCCATCCCCTTCGGCAGGTTCCATGTGAGGACGTTTCAATGGGACCTTCTGGACAAATGGTCCGGGTCCCATCTACAATTACATCAAAAGATAACACTGTCCCCCAGGGCCAGGGTGTCTCTTCTATGGTGGCTGCAAAGTGCTCACCTCCTAGAGGGTCGCAGATTCGGCATTCAGGACTGGGTTCTGGTAACCACGGACGCGAGCCTCCGAGGATGGGGAGCAGTCACCCAAGGAAGAAATTTTCAGGGACTATGGACAAGCCAGGAGTCCTGCCTGCACATCAACGTGTTGGAATTAAGGGCCATATACAACAGCCTTCGACAAGCGGAGAGTCTTCTTCGCAACCTACCGGTGCTGATTCAATCGGACAATGTCACAGCAGTGGCTCATGTGAACCACCAAGGCGGGACAAGGAGCAGAGTCGCGATGGCAGAAGCCACCAGGATTCTTCGCTGGGCGGAAAATCACGTAAGCGCTCTGTCAGCTGTCTTCATTCCGGGTGTGGACAACTGGGAGGCAGACTTCCTCAGCAGACACGATCTCCATCCAGGAGAGTGGGGACTTCATCAAGAAGTCTTTGCAGAGATAACGGGTCTTTGGGGAGTTCCTCAAATAGACATGATGGTGTCACGCCTCAACAAGAAGCTTCGGAGATATTGTGCCAGGTCCCGGGACCCTCAGGCAATAGCAGTAGACGCTCTGGTAACGCCATGGGTGTTCCAATCGGTCTACGTATTTCCTCTTCTTCCTCTCATCACAAAGGTGTTGAGGATCATAAGGCGAAAAAGAGTAAAGACAATACTCATAGTTCCAGACTGGCCTCGAAGGGCCTGGTACTCAGATCTTCAGGAGATGCTCACAGAAGATCCTTGGCCTCTTCCTCTAAGGGAGGACCTGTTGCAGCAGGGGCCTTGCAGGTTCCAAGACTTACCGCGGTTACCTTTGACGGCATAGCGGTTGAACGCCGGATCCTAGCTGAGAAGGGTATTCCGGAAGAGGTCATACCTACTCTAATAAAGGCTAGGAAGGAGGTGACGGCAAAACATTATCACCGTATCTGGCGGAAATATGTCTCTTGGTGTGAAACCAGGAATGCTACTACGGAAGATTTCCATTTGGGTCGTTTTCTCCACTTCCTACAGACAGGAGTGGATATGGGCCTAAAATTAGATTCTGTTAAGGTACAGATTTCGGCTCTGTCGATATTCTTTCAGAAAGAATTGGCTTCGCTTCCAGAAGTCCAGACTTTTGTAAAGGGAGTGCTACACATCCAGCCTCATTTTGTGCCCCAAGTGGCACCATGGGACCTGAACGTGGTGTTGCAGTTCCTAAAATCACACTGGTTTGAACCCCTTAACACGGTTGAGTTGAAATTTCTCACCTGGAAGGTGGTCATGTTATTGGCCTTGGCATCTGCAAGGCGGGTGTCAGAATTAGCGGCCTTGTCTCACAAGAGCCCCTACTTGATTTTTCATGTTGATAGAGCGGAATTGAGGACTCGTCCTCAATTTTTACCTAAGGTGGTTTCTTCATTCCATATAAACCAACCTATTGTGGTTCCTGTGGCTACAAGTGACTTGGAGGATTCCAGGTCCCTGGATGTAGTCAGGGCCTTAAAGATTTATGTAGCCAGGACGGCTAGAATTAGGAAAACAGAGGCTCTGTTTGTTCTGTATGCAGCCAACAAGATTGGCGCGCCTGCTTCAAAGCAGACTATTGCTCGCTGGATCTGTAACACGATTCAGCAGGCGTATATTACGGCTGGATTGCCGTTACCACATTCAGTAAAGGCCCATTCCACTAGGAAGGTGGGCTCTTCTTGGGCGGCTGCCCGGGGCGTCTCGGCATTACAGCTTTGCCGAGCAGCGACTTGGTAGGGGTCAAACACTTTTGCTAAATTCTACAAGTTTGATACCCTGGCTGATGAGGACCTAGCATTTGCTCAGGCGGTGTTGCAGAGTCATCCGCACTCTCCCGCCCGATTGGGAGCTTTGGTATGAACGCCATGGTCCTTTCGGAGTCCCCAGCATCCTCTAGGACGTAAGAGAAAATAAGATTTTAAACCTACCAGTAAATCTATTTCTCCTAGTCCGTAGAGGATTCTGGGCGCCCGTCCCAGTGCGGAAAATTTGCAAGACTTGTATATAGTTATTGCTTATATAAGGGTTATGTTGCAGTTGGAATCGGTCTTGGACCGTTGCTGTTGTTTGTTCATACTGTTAACTGGTTATGTTTATTCCAGGTTATATGGTATGATTGGTGTAGGCTGGTATGAATCTTGCCCTTAGATTTACAAAATCCTTTCCTCGTATTGTCCATCTCCTCTGGGCACAGTTCTCTAGCTGAGGTCTGGAGGAGGGGCATAGAGGGGAGGCACCAGTGCACACCCATACTAAAAGTTCTTTATAGGTGCCCATGTCTCCTGCGGAGCCCGTCTATACCCCATGGTCCTTACGGAGTCCCCAGCATCCTCTACGGACTAGGAGAAATAGATTTACTGGTAGGTTTAAAATCTTATTTTTTGGAAGATCACACAAAGGACAGTGAGAGTAAATAGATCCAAACAAACAAGTTGGAGTGA
Source organism: Pseudophryne corroboree (assembly GCF_028390025.1). Taxonomy (NCBI): domain Eukaryota; kingdom Metazoa; phylum Chordata; class Amphibia; order Anura; family Myobatrachidae; genus Pseudophryne; species Pseudophryne corroboree. Next base: position 505,537,390 of record NC_086448.1, read on the forward strand.
GATAAATCTTTTCTATCACATAAAGTATTTGCAGGGGTGCCTCTGGTTGGTGGTCCAGGACTGAATCAAATTATGTATGGTCCATGTCGTAGACAAAACCAGTGTTGGTCGCTGCCAATGAAAACATATGTGGACACACAGACGTACAACCTTGACCACCACCACATGATTAAACCTAAGCATGACAAGTTAACAAAATTTACAAAATATTATATTTTTGCTAAATTTCTTAATAAGAAACTATTAGCCTAAGGGTGCCATGGAAAAAAAGGGTGATACTCTAGGGCGCTGACATTCAAGAAAGTTTGGGAGCCACTGACATAAAACATTGTGCTTAGATGAACATTGTATTGAAATGTTATTTATTTTCAAAATATTGGATCTATTCTTTAAGCCCTGAAAAGGCCAATATCAAATAAGAATGGCTGTTTTTTTGCAGTAGGTACTGTAGAGTTTTTTCATTAACTTGTTATAAATGGTTTGCTAGCGGTGGCTATAGCTAAGTATGACCAGGCATAGCCAATACTGGGATCCTCGGCGGCTGGCTTTTCTCATGCTTTGCAAGGGGAAACTATCATTTATTTCTTTATTTAATAAGAACACTCCCTTTGATCACTATTGATATTTCAGGATGGCCACTGCAGGTAACATTAAAAGAAATACTGCTTTATTACTAAAATCTTTTTTTTTTGTGTTAATAAATGTAAAACATTTATCTATATTATTAACTGCAGCTGGGAAACCAAGTCTGAGCTTCCAGGGCAATGGCAATTCACATATATGTTACACAAGTACCTAGGGGACCTGGACTGTCCGGTAAAGCGGTACATTTCTTATTACTGCTATCAGACTATATCATGAAGTAGCTCAGTATCACATTGCTGCCGTGCAACCTTTCTTTTTATTTTGATAAATTGACAGGAAAAGGAATTGCTATCACTGCAGTAAGCGGCAATAAAAATATTTTTGGCCCATATTAATAAATAGGCCCCTAATTCCCTTTAGTATTTTTACAAATAATCCGTTGGATTATTTGGATCTGTCGGATAATTTTGCCTGGTCTGTCTCTGAAATATGTTAATTACAGTACATCAATAAATAAATGTGAAATACAGTAGTATTCTGACAAAGGAGGTGTCATGCTTTGCTAAAAAATGGTAGAACAAGACACTGGTGCTTCCTTACTCTTTATCATTAATATATTAAACCTATTTGAATTTAAATTAAAATGGAGTTATTGTGTAATCAAATATAATCCTAACGTGATGTATTAAATCGTAAATTCAGCAGGAAATATTACAGTGTGAATCCACATATTACTGGTATACAGTATATTGTTTTAAAGCCAGCAGAAATTCAAAAAGGCGACAGTAAGTTTCGTACTACACTTATGCTATGCTCACTTGTGCTTTGTTTGTTTTCTGTGCAGGCTATGTGGTTGATGCTGCAAACAGATGAGCCTGAAGACTTTGTGATATCTACTGGGGAGGTCCACAGCGTTCGTGAGTTTGTGGAGAAAGCTTTCATGCATATCGGGAAAACCATTGTGTAAGCAAATGACATGACCGTAAGACGTCATCAATGTTATCTAAGCTCAGGAACTATGTACTGCTGCCAGTTACCAAAGTATCACAATTAAAACAAAACATGTTTAGCGGAGGAACATTACAAAAGTGTCCATTTAGAAGTAATTTTAGTTAGAGATGAGCGGGTTCAGTTTTACTCGGATTTACCCCGAATCTCCTTATTGGCTATTGGACGTCACGTGTTTTGGTTAGCCAATGAGAGAAATCCAGAAAAAAGGAAATGGCGATAATTCTGGTGTAAAGAACTGAGTAAATCCGAACCCGCTCATCTCTAATTTTAGTACAGTACAAATCCTTTTAGTTATTTTCAAGGTAGTGTTATTTATCTCCCCCCCCCCCCCCCCCCCATACAGAGAAATCCCGTGTTTACCTTTAATGAGAGCTCACACCTCTATATATTATTGTAAATATCACACACCAGTGGTTCTGCTATATTTATGAACTCTTGTAAAATTGTAAATATCTGTATCACTGTTGAATTCTTATTCTAATGCTTATGAGATCTGATTATTCACTTCACTTTTATTAGCGAAACTTGTGTATTGTACATAATAACGGATTACATACGGTTCCCGACAGCGGCATCCTGCCCCAATGCCTGCAGCGGGCGAGCGCTAAGAGTCCAATGCGGGCTCGCCACGCTGCGGGTTCGGTGGCTCACTGCGGTCGCCACTGTTCCCACTCTGTGGGTGTCGTGGACACCCACAAGTGGGAATAGCCCTGGTGCGCCGGGATTCCGGCTGTTGGCATTGTCAGCTGTCAGGATTTCGGCGATGGTATCCTGAACACCGGGATCCCGACAGCCGATATTTTAACTGCAACCCACAATAACTTCTCCTGCTATAAATATGCAAACATGGAATATGTTGCCTCAGATACCTGTGTATAAAAGCTTCCAGCCTGCTTATTTGTGCCTTTACTTGGTCACAACATCCTGTGCAACTTAGAATACCCTAATAATCATAGGTGCTGGTACAGGGGTGCAAGGGGGTTCCAAATATTTGAGAGGCGCCAAAGTACTGGGTCAAGGGGCGCAGTGTAGCTGCCATCTATAGTTAATACGGGCAGTGTCAGAAGGAAGATAATCCTCTTCCTGAGCAGCTCCACCTCCTCCATCCCCACAGTACTTCTCCTTTTGCCTCCAGGACAAGGGCCTATGCAACTCTGCTAGTGCGGGCTTCTTTTTTGTTTGTCAAAGAATGCATTTTAGTCGCAAAGCAATGTGACTAGGCCGCACCAGGAGACTGTGCTGATTAATTTGATATGTGACACTTGTATATCTGTGTGTGACTGAGTTCTGTATTGGAAAAAAGCTGTGGCTGTTACATTGTAATACACTGTGTGCAGATTCAGAGACTCAATCACACACAGATATACAAGAGTATATCAAATTAATCAGCACAGTCTCCCGGTGCGTCTTAGTCACATCACGTTGTGACTTAGCTGCATTTTCGGCAAAAAGGCACCTAATGCTAGCAGAGTCTCACGGAACGTGGCGGACTGATATGGGTTGTTTGCTGAGACTGCAGCAATGATGTACCAAAGGCAGACACAGGATTTCTAGAGGGGTTTACAGATACTTGAAATTGTGTGTGGCCAGCCCATGATCAGGGTATATTTAGTACCTCCCAACATCTGTATCTGTAAAATCCAGACGCCCTGCGCAGCGCCAAAAAGGGGGCATGGCCTGTGGGAAAGGGGTAGTGGCTTTGTGGCAATGCCGCTGTCGCTGGCCACACCTCCCATTTTCCCATTGTAGCCACAGTGGGGGCATGACCAGTGCTCTGTGAGCTGCTGGCCATGACGTCAGTCTCTCTGGCTACCGGGAATAGACGCTGTGCGCATGTACACAGTGTCTATTCAACGCTGCTCTGCTTTGCACTAAGCAGAGCAGCAAGTGACAGGTGGTCTCCCAACTGACTTCCCCCCCCCCCCCCCTCCCCTGCCCGCGGGACACTGCGGTCCACTGGAGGGACAGCAGGACAGGGCGAAAAAAACTGGACTGTCCAGCGAAAATCGGGACAGTTGGGAGGTATGGTATATGTAATATGATATATACACAACCAGTGATCATGGATACGGCATGTCATTAGATGCTGCAGTAGGCATAGCTGTCTGAGCTCAATTGGTTTTTTCTGGATCTGGCCACTATTCTACACTCCTAGTCCCCTGCTCTGCGGAGCACTGGCGCCAGTCAGGAGTAGTTAGGTAAGAACCTTGCACCAGCCCTAGACATATATGAACACATTGGTCTCCTTATGAGCTGGAAAGTGTATGTAATATAGTAGTAATAATTAATACTATAGATCGGCTATAGTATACAGTATGTGCTAGGGAAGAGGTCCTAAAAAATTTACTTTGTGTATCAAACCTATATCTCTCTAGTATTGTTGTATTATACGCTATTATACTCTTGTGGTCATTATTTGAGACACTGGCTGAGGAAAGGGTGTGTGTGTGTGTGTGTGTGTGTGTGTGTGTGTGTGTGTGTGCAGGGGAGGAGTGGGGGTCCAGGTAACTAAGACCCCCCAAAGTTGCATCTTCCTATGATGACAATGAATTTCATAGCAGCCATAGCATGCTCCTGTCAACTATGGAGTAAACTAAATACCATTGACATTGATCACAAAGTGGGTGGTGGGAGCTTTTTGAAATGAAAGGGGTTTTAGGTATTACCAGAATTTCTCTCTAAACCCTGAATAATGGAAGGGGGAACTGCTTTGATGACAAATAATAATTGTATATTAGTGAGTCTTTAAAAAATACTTCCTATACAGTTTGTATTAACTTTTAGACAGCTTTTTCTTTTACTTTTTTTTTTTTTTTTTTTTTGCTGATCCAATACAAAGCTTAATGCACTGTGTTGTGGTTGCAGAGTGTTTATAGAGCATACTGTAGTCTGCATAGCTTTACTGAATATAAATTCCTGCTCAAGGCCAGATAATAAAATCATGATGGCTTTTTGAATGCATTTCCTCATTTACATTTTTATTGTTTATTATGTTTTAAAATGTTCTTCCTTTTTATCGTCATTGGTCCTCTCTGTACACACATATCAGAAGCAGCTGTACGCAAGTGTAGCGGTAACATACATAAACTCTGCTCTGTAGCAGGACCAAATTACATTTTTGTGTATGGCTGATTAAAGTGTAACCATTTGCATATTACTATCAGAGAAAACAAGAGCGTATTTCCGGCACTGAGAAAGGTACTTTATGGGCTGAAACACACTACACGGCTTTTTCCCGTGCCGGCATTGTAGTTAACAGTGTGAGGGATAGGGTCCCTTCACACTGCACGGCCCCGGCCCGGCTGCCGGGTTGCAGCCGGGTCTCACCACTGGAAGGTCCGGCGGCCGGGCGGCTGCCGGGCTGTCTTTGGAGCCAGTAAACCATGTGTGTGAAGGGGAGCTTTCACACACAATGGTTTTTACTGAAGCCGTGTCTGATGCTGCGCATGCGCACAGCATCACACACGGCTCAAAGCCGTCCTGTGTGACAGACACTGCCGGTTTCTCCCGGATGGCAAAAAGCCGGACAAAGTTTGTCCGGCTTTTTGCCATCCGGGAAAAACCGGAGTGTGTGTTACAGCCCTATAGATCAGTAGTTCAATGTGACACTTTTGCTATATGAAACTAGTCCCTTACTCTCCATAAATGGGAGCCAAGCAATATAAGATTGTTGAAGGTAGAGTCAGTACTTAACATATGCAGTAAGTGGTCAAACACCCTCTGACCCAGACATGAACTCTGGGCTGCAATTGGCAAATAATGGCATGACCCTACAAAAATTGGTAATAATCAAATGATTTTGTTAACTGGATTAATGGCATCATAATGCTCATTATTGTCAAGGATAAACAGCATTTAAAATAAAATAGTTTTCACAACAATCATTATAAGAATAATACAAAAAATACAAATAATTTAAAAACACAGTGTCACAAGTTAATCAGCGGTCATAAAAGAAAAATTAACTTCTCCCTGAAAGGGTTGTTGGGAATCCCACTAGTTCTCCTTATATCACACACAGATAGGGTACCCATTGGCGCCACCTTTACATTCATGTTTATGTATTACTAGAAGAATCAGATTATCAGTAATAGGATTTTAATTACCCACCGGTAAATCCTTTTCTCGTTGTCCGTAGAGGATGCTGGGGTCCACGTTAGTACCATGGGGTATGGACGGGTCCACTACGAGCTAGTGGCACTTTAAGAGTTTTACAGTGTGGGCTGGCTCCTCCCTCTATGCCCCTCCTACCAGACTCAGTCTAGAAACTGTGCCTGAGGAGACGGACAACTTCGAGATAAGGATTTTACACAGATAGTGGTGAGATTCACACCAGCTCACACAAACAAGGCAAACCAAGCTAACTAGCTTCAAAACTCAGCAACAGCTGAATAACATTACTGAACCAAGTAATAACGCAGTACTTCACTAAGAACAAAGCAGTACTGAATCAAGTAACCACTGCAGGATAACAAAGCGCTGGGTGGGCGCCCAGCATCCTCTACGGACTACGAGAAAAGGATTTAAAGGTAGGTAATTAAAATCCTATTTTCTCTACGTCCTAGAGGATGCTGGGGTCCACATCAGTACCATGTGGATGTACCAAAGCTCCCAGAATGGGAGGGAGAGCGCGGAGGCTCCTGCAGAACTGATTGACCAAACCTTAGGTCCTCAGAGGCCAAAGTATCGAACCTGTAGAATTTTGCAAACGTGTTCTACCCAGACCAAGTAGCCGCTCGGCAAAGCTGTAAAGCCGAGATACCTCGGGCAGCTGCCCAGGAAGAGCCCACCTTACGTGTAGAGTGGGCCTTAACAGATTTTGGACACGGCAGTCCTGCTGTAGAATACGCATGCTGGATAGTGAACCTGATCCAGTGAGAGATCGTAGCTTAGAAGCGGGACACCCAAGTTTCTTGGGATCATACAGGACAAACAGAGTCCGATTTTCTGTGATGAGCAGTCCTCTTCACATAGATTTTCAGAGCCCTTACAACATCCAAGGACTTTGACGGAATTGAGGAGTCGGCAGCAACTGGCACCACAATAGGTTGGTTGATATGAAAAGCTGACACAACCTTTGGATGGAACTGCTGACGTGTCCGGAGCTCAGCTCTATCTTCATGGAAGATCAAATAGGGGGTTTTACAAGACAAAGCCCCCATCTCCGACACACCTTGAGCCTAAGCTAAGGCCAACAAAGTGACAGCCTTCCACGTGAGAAACATGACCTCAACCTCCTCTAGAGCCTCAAACCATTTAGATTGGAGGAACTGTAACACCACGTTAAGATCCCAGGGTGCCGTAGGCGGCACAAAGGGAGGGTGGATGTGCAGAACCCCTTTAAAAAAAAGTCTGAACCTCAGGGAGGGAAGACAGCTGTTTATAGAAGAAAATGGATAAGGCCAAACTCTGGACCTTTACGGATCCCAACCTCAGGCCCATATCCACACCTGCTTGCAGGAAGAGGAGAAACCGTCCCAGTTGAAACTCCACCGTAGGAAACTTCTTGGATTCACACCAAGATGCATACTTTTTCCAAATGCAATGGTAATGTTTAGACGTTACTCCTTTCCTAGCCTGTATCAGGGTAGGAATAACCTTGTTCGGAATGCCTTTCCAAGCTAATATCTGGCGTTCAACCACCATGCCGTCAAACGTAGCCATGGTAAGTCTTGATAAGCGGACGGCCCCTGTTGTAACAGGTCCTCCCGAAGAGGAAGAGGCCTCATATCTTCCAGCAGTAGCCCCAGAAGATCTGTATACCAAGCCCTTCTTGGCCAGTCCGGAGCAATGAGGATTGCCTGAACTCTTGTTCTCCTTATGAGCTTTAGAATCCTTGGATTGAGTGCACGTGGAGGAAACACATACACCGACTGGAACACCCACGGAGGCACCAGAGCGCCCACCGCCACTGCTTGCGGGTCTCTCGACCTGGAACAATACCTCCGAAGCTTCTTGTTGAGGCGGGAGGCCATCGTGTCTATCTGAGGAAACCCCCAAAGATTCGTCACTTCTGTGAACACCTCTGGGTGGAGGCCCTACTCTCCTGGAAGGAGATCGTGTCTGCTGAGGAAGTCCGATTCCCAGTTCTCCACTCCCGGAATGAAGATTGCTGACAGTGCCAACGCGTGTTTTTCTGCCCAGAGGATGATTCTTGTTACCTCTGACATTGCAGCTCTGCTCTTCATTCCGCCCTGTCGGTTGATGTAGGCCATTACATTACATTGTATGACTGCACTTGAATGGCACGATCTCGCAGAAGATGTGCCGCTTGGAGAAGACCGTTGTACACGGCTCTTAGTTCCAGAATGTTTATTGGAAGACTGGACTACAGACTTGACCACCTTCCTTGGAAGGTTTCCCCTTGAGTGACTGCACCCCAACCCTGGAGACTTGCGTCCGTGGTCAGAAGGATCCAGTCCTGAATCCAGAACCTGCGGCCCTCCAGAAGGTGAGACATTTGCAGCCACCAGAGGAGTGAAATCCTTGCTTTCGGCGACAGACGTATCCTCTGGTGCATGTGCACTTGTCTAGGAGATCCAGTTGGAAGGATCGAGCATGAAATCTTCCGTACTGTAGAGCCTCGTAGGAGGCAACCATCTTCCCTAGAAGGCGAATGCACAGATGAACCGATACCCGGGCTGTCTTCAGGGCATTCCGGACCATTTGTTAGGAATCGACTTACTGCAGCTGCACCTATCCGCTGGTGCAACCTCCGTCTGAGGCTCCCATGTCTCGCTGCCACTGGTCACCTTGTCGCTAAATGCCATTCTGGGCCTAAGGACACTCCTGTTGTCAGCCGGCTTGCACGCACGCCGCATTCCCATCAAACCACGGCATGGGCGCCGCCATGACAGTCCCCGTCAGCTCTTCCACATCAGCCAATCCAGAGCCTGGCCGCACCTCCCTTTCACTCCCAACCAACACCTGCAGACCGGGGGGTATATCGGGAGCAGCAGGGTGCGTTAGTACTTGCCTTGGACTTCGTGTCATTCCTGTGACCTGTGTCTCTGGCTCCGTTCTCCAGTTCCTCTTGGTACCCGCTCTGCTTTCCAGTCTGGTCCTGCACTGCCGTAGAACCACAAGCACCAGCAACCTGGGTACCTGTGATCAGGTTCACACCTTATCCAGCTACAGTGTGCTCCAGCCCTCTGCAGTAGAGTCTCTCCTCCAGGTGCATCTCGTTACCTACACCTGTTTTTTAGCCTGCAAGCTGCCAGTGTTATTCCAACCTGCACTGAGGATTTAAACCACTTGTTCCTGTCTCCTGCTACAGTTACCTGGATCGCTATTCCCACCATCACCCCTGTTGTGCTTCACAATCCAGGAACCATCGGTTCCCATACCGATACATCGGTCCCCTGATCGATTGTTACCCACATCACAGACTTTGCCATAGACTTTCAGCTTCCACGCTGTTCCACCCACAATTGCATATCTTCTGTTGTCATCAGTACTCCTGCCATATTGTTTGTATCAGTTGCTAAATAAACAACACAGCGCACATGCTTATCCAGCCTCCTCGTTTTCTCCACTGATCCACTAGAGCCCTCTCCGGGAACACAAACTAGACAGAGCCTGACACCATTGTTTGAATCACCAACGCTTTTTCCTCCAGTAGAAACACTCTCTGAACTTCTGTGTCGAGGATCATCCCCAGGAAAGACAATCTCCTTGTCGGCTCCAAATGTGACTTTGGTAGGTTCAGTATCCAACCGTGGCCTTCATTCCGAGTTGATCGCTTGCTAGCTGCTTTTAGCAGCAGTCCAAACGCTAAGCCGCCACCCTCTGGGAGTGTATCTTAGCTTAGCAGAAGTGCGAACGAAAGATTAGCAGATCTGCTCGAAAATCTTTTCCTGCAGTTTCTTAGTAGCTCCAGACCTACTCCTAGATTGCGATCACCTCAGTCTGTTTAGTTCCTGCTTTGACGTCACAAACACGCCCTGCGTTCGGCCAGCCACTCCCCCATTTCCCCAACACGCCTGCGTTTTTTAGCACACTCCCGGAAAACGGTCAGTTTTCGCCCAGAAACACCTACTTCCTGTCAATCACACACTGATCAGCAGAGCGACTGAAAAGCGTTTCTCGCCCCTGTGTAAAATTGCTTAGTTTTGTGTGAATTTACTTGGCGCGTGCGCCCTGTGGCCCATACGCATGCGCAGAACAGCCGGATTTTAGCCTGATCGCTATGCTGCGAAAACCGTCAGCGAGCGATCAACTCAGAATGACCCCCCCATGTTCCCTGAGCAGACGAGTCATGAGAGCAATGGACTGAAACAAGGTCTCCCTGGTCGATGCCTTTATCAGCAGATCGTCCAGATATGGAATTATGTTCAGTCCCTGTCTGCGGAGGAGAAACATCATCTCTGCCATCACCTTGGTGAACACTCTCGGTGCCGTGGAGAGACCGAATGCCTGAAACTGATAGTGACTGTCTAACAGTGCAAACCTGAGATAAGCCTGGTGCGGCGGAAAAATCGGAATGTGGAGGTACGCATCCTTGATATCCAGGGATACCAGAAACTCCCTCCTCCAGACCTGAGATTACCGCTCTCAGAGACTCAATTTTGAACTTGAACTCCCTCAGATAAGGGTTTAATGATTTCAAGTTCAAAATATGTCTGACCGAAATATCTGGTTTCGGTACCACGAAAAGGTTTGAATAGTAACCCATGTGTTGCATATGAGGTGGAACTGGAACAATGACCTCTGACTTTTTCAATTTTTGTATGGCTTCCTGTAGGATAGCCCTTTCTGTCAGTAGAGCTGGCAAGCCTGATTTGAAGAACCGGTGAGGCGGGAGTTCTTGGAATTCCAGTCTGTACCCCTGGGACACAATATCCGGCACCCAGGGATCTAGGCCGGACGCCACCCAGACGTGGCTGAAACGTCTAAGCCTCGCACCCACCAGTCCGTCCTCCAGGCTGTGTGGTCCACCGTCATGCTGAGACTTTTGAGGAATCAGAAGCAGGCTTCTGGTCCTGTGAGCCTGCAGGTGCAGGCTTTTTGGCTTTTGCATGCCCACCTCTAAAGAAGGTGGTAGGAGGCTTGGACTTTTTTGTCTTAGCGGTCCGAAAGGACTGCAATGCAGATAAAGAAAATGGTTTCTTCGCAGAAGGTGTAGCTGAGGGAAGAAAAGTTGACTTACCTGCGGTTGCCGTGGAAATCCACGCATCCAACGCTTCCCCAAATAGAGCCTGACCTGTGTAGGGTAGGTTCTCCACACTTCTCCTGGATTCCGCGTCTGCCGACCATTGGCGTAGCCAGAGTCCCCTGCGAGCTGAGACAGACATGGAAGATATACGTGCATTCAGCATACCCAGGTCCACCATGAACCCTGCAGAATCCTGAATGTTACGTAAAAACAGTTCAGTGTCACTTCTATCCATTGTATCTAAATCTTCTAGTAACGTGCCTGACCACTTTTACTATAGCTTTTGAGATCCATGCACAGGCAATAGTAGGCCTTAACGCCACCCCTGAAGCAGTGTATATGGATTTGAGCATAGTGTCAATCTTACGATGAGCCGGTTCTTTTAACGCGGTAGATCCAGGGACAGGTAAAACCACCTTTTTTTGACAGTCTGGAGACAGATGCGTCAACTATGGGTGTGTTTTCCCATCTTTTTCTATCCTCAGGGAAGGGAAATCTGGAGACAGATGCGTCAACTATGGGTGTGTTTTCCCATCTTTTTCTATCCTCCTCAGGGAAGGGAATTTTTTCTTCGGGGGTTTCCCAGGATTTTTCAAATAAAGCATTTAATTCTTTAGAAGCAGGAAAGGTTAGCAAAGTTTTCTTATTGTCTGGGAAGTAAGCCTCCTCAACCAGCTCTGGTGGTGTGTCAGTAATGTTTAATACATCTCTAATGGCTTCAGTCATGAGCTGCACCCCCTTAGCCAGGGATGCCGCCCTCCTCAGCACTTCCCCATCACCGTCTACTGTATCAGAGTCGGTATCCGTGTCATCTTGCATAATCTGGGCAAGTGCACGTTTCTTTGGGAATATGCTTAGGGGATTGAGAAGGAATAGGAACAGAACCTGACCAAACAGTCATAGAATTCTTTAAAACCTGAGTTTCCGTCTCAGTATGAGCTACCCTAGTAGAGATGTGAGAGATCATTCCCAGTATAGAAGTCAGCCATTCTGGCTCTTTAATAGGAATCTGAGACAATACATTACATTCCTGGGTACATGGAATGGATTCCTCTGGGGAAGAAATATCCTCTGCAGCATAAGACAGAGTCCCTGAACATGGCTATGTGAGAGAGCATACAACCACACACACACAGGAAATGTCAAGACACAGTTTTTTCTCCAATAACTTTCAGAGAAACACAGAGCTTAGAGCCAGCACATACACAGTGCTTAATTAGTTAGATATAACAAATACCTGGCGCTGACTGTGTTCCCTTAATAGACTACACAGAAATTTACAGCTTCTCCTCCCCTTCTACAACCCCCTGGTATCGCACAGGATAGCTGGAGTCGTGTGGAGGTACAGCACTCCCTGTCAGCATCTCTGGATCTGTCTCTGCAGGGAGAAAATGGCGCTGAATGCTACTGGGTCTGTTCTGAGGAGAAGCTCCGCCCCCTGGAAATGGCGCCTTTTCCTGCACTTTCAAAGATTATACTGACCTGAGGATTTTGCTAACAGCATCACCTAGGTCCCTGGTAGCCTTGAGTGACCAGTGTAGGGTATCTGCGCTGGCTCAGGGCGCCACCTCACCGCGCTGCACTGTGTAACACTGAGCTCTCCGGAGCGCAGTTACTACTGCGCTCCTACCCTGTTGCCGCCATTCACACCGGCTCCCTGCTTGTCAGGGGAGCCGGTGACTCACTCGCCACTGGAATCTTCTGGCTCTATTAGGGGGTGGCGGCATGCTGCGGGAGTGAGCGGTCGCCTCGGGCGGCTAACGATCATCACCGTCAGGAGCTCAGTGTCCTGTCAGCGGAGATAGTGTCCATTAACCTCTCAGGGTTGGACACTACTTCCCCCCCCCCCCCCCACTAAGTCCCACGAAGCAGGGAGGCCTTTGTTAGCAGCCTCCCTGTGCCTAAACTATAATGAAAAAAATAAAACTAGAAAATCTCCTATGGAGCTCCCCTAGCTGTGACCGGCTCCTCCGGGCACATTTTCTAAACTGAGTCTGGTAGGAGGGTCATAGAGGGAGGAGCCAGCCCACACTGTTAAACTCTTAAAGTGCCAGTGGCTCCTAGTGGACCAGTCCATACCCCATGGTACTAATGTGGACCCCAGCATCCTCTAGGACGTAAGAGAAATTCACTGTGATCCGACAAGAATTAGATATTTATTTTATTTTTTGTCAGCAGAATTTCAAAGCCACCGATGTTGGTATATTTGATGCATCAAGGCAATGCGTTACTGTCCCTGCAAATGTGGAGCCGTACAGACCCATCACACTATGTTTACCTAGAGTAAAAGGCACATTTTACCATAAATATTAATGTAGAGGGTCTAGAGAATAGGAACAGATTTAAGCAATGGCATATTGTAAGGCAATGTTTCACAGTGAGATCTGCTTTGTTCAACTTTAAATGACCATAAAACCTAAAATCTAAATTATATATAATGCAGGACGACAGGTTGAGGAATTAACTAATAAAAATAAAAACATTATGTCTTTGATGTAATGAAGTCCGAGTTCGGCGACCGTGTGGGATGCAGGATGAACTCGGATGTTTTGTTTTTTTAAAGGTGGAATCTTTTATAAGGAATGGTTTAGCCTTGTAAATGATTACCTCTTTAAAAAAAAGTCAGAGTTCGGCCGGCTTCCCACACAGCAGCCGAAGTCGGACTTTATTACATCCCGCCCCAGAAGTGCAATACAGTATTACCTCCCAACTCTATTACAGACAGTTGTATCCACCTCACTCATAGTTCCTATACATTTCCAGAACTGGATCAGAAGCAGATCAAAACACTGATATAGCAATGATTTTTCAAACTGTTATGACATCCACGACTGCAAGATATGGGCTGAGCCCCAGTACCAAAGAGGGGCATTACCACAACCAGTTTTCAATATTGGAGCCCCCTGAAGAAGTGTCAGAAGAAGTTGGTGCACATGCCGAGGGGACGTGTTTATGCCTCCCTGACAGGCTTGGACCCTCAGACATATCCAGATACCTGAACCCACGACAATCTATATTGTCGCCCTTGGTAGCATCACTGTCCTGCTTCAGTGTACTACTCCAACATTCCATACATTACATCAGTGGTTCTCAAACTCGGTCCTCAGGACCCCACACAGTGCATGTTTTGCAGGGAACCCAGAAAGTGCACAGGTGTATTAATTACTCACTGACACATTTTAAAAGGTCCACAGGTGGAGCTAATTATTTCACTTGCGATTCTGTGAGGAGACCTGTAAAACATGCACTGTGTGGGGTCCTGAGGACCGAGTTTGAGAACCTGTGCATTACATTATTGCAGTGTATGATTTAAACCTGTCAATGGCACCCTTTAGTGGACATTTGGCATTGCTCTAGTGCCCTGAGTTTTTGTGTTTCTGGCAGTGAAGTGTTCTGGTCTCATAGTTTTGTGTGAAAGCATTTTCTGGGTTTGGTGACTTCCTGGCATATTCAATTAGCTGTAGTGGACAGATTCAATTAGCGGGATTAGCCCGCGGATGAATGACTCTGACTGTGAATCCCTGATGATGTACTTTTCCTCGCAGATTCATAAGCTGCAAGAAAACTGCAGAATCGGATGTTCACATGCAGGGAAACCCCATTGATTCTGCAGTTTACGTGGAATCGGTGTTCTTCTGTGTGGTAATGCCTGATTTTAGGCATGGGAAAAAGGCAATTTAATTGAATAACTTTTCCCCGTGGCGCAGGGATTTTAGCATGCAATTAGTATTCAATATGCCCGTAAGCCATTGCTAATCACAGCTGAATGTTGCAACATATATTTTCTTTTGACAGCAGTGTTTTCCAGAATAATATATTCCTCAACTACTGAGTTTGTTTGGTCTTCCATTGATTTCTTTGGGAGGTCATTAGTGTTATTCAATATCCTTCTTAGTCACCATATCTGAACCAAATTGGCGTTATCACCACTATCGTAGCCAGGAGTCAGTTGAGTGGCTTTGTTCTGGAAGAATGGTTATTGATTCCTCTTGCATAGTACCAGACATTGGTAGGCACAATGCCATTGCACCTGGTGGCTCAGTGCCCCGTTATTTCAGCCGTGTAATGCATAATATTTGGGGGACTGTTATTTTCCCCTGCAGTATGAAAACAGGTGGGATTTCCTAGCTTTTCCTTAGGTTATGAAAAGAATTGTTCTCAGTCATTTTTGGCACTGATAAATGTTTAGCAACATTCATCTTGCAGCTCTTTTAATGGTTTGCATTTGCTTCATTTATTCTTTGTGATAGCTATACTAAATTGTACTGGGTGAGGGGGTCATTCCGAGTTGATCGCTCGCTAGCTATTTTTTTGCAGCGCTGCGATCAGATAGTCGCCGCCTATGGAGGAGTGTATTTTTGCTTTGCAAGTGTGCGAACGCTTGTGCAGTCGAATGGTACAAAAACAGTTTGTGCAGTTTCTGAGTAGGTCTGAACTTACTTAGCCACTGTGATCACTTCAGCCTGTCCGGTCCCGGAATTTGTCAGACACCCGCCCTGAAAACGCTTTGACATGCCTGCGTTTTCCCAACCACTCCCTGAAAACGGTCAGGTGACACCCATACACGCCTTCTTCCTGTCATTCTTCTTGCGATCGGCTGTGCGAATGGATTCTTCGTTAAATCCATCGCCCAGCACCGATCCGCTTTGTACCCGTACGACGCACCTGCGCATTGCGGTGCATGCGCAGTTTTGCTGAGTTTTGACCTGCTTGCAGCGCTGCAAAAAATAGCTAGCGTGTGATCAGGTCGGAATGACCCCCAGAGTGCAAACTATTGTAATTGCATGCATACAGGGTTGGATTAAGGATGGTGGAGGCCCAGTGCAAAGAAGGGGTCTCCACTACTAAAATTGCTGCTAAAGACACCCCCCTCCTGCACGACACATACATACACTCTACGTGGACGTCACAGAGCAGCAGCCTTGCTGGAGCAGCAGATGCCGGCGGCTCACAGTCAGTGTCTCATGGGATTTCTCTTCACTTTACCACAAGACTGGCTTTACGTGGAGGAGCTCCCCGGCGGCCGCTGTTAATGAACAGCAGGAGACTGCCCCAATAAAAAAAAGCAGTGTGTGTGGGGGGGCCCCCCTAATTTGTGGGGGTGCCTGAACGGCTGTCCCTGATACCCCTCCCTTAATCCGACCCTGCATGCATATATGTAAATTAAGAAATTCTATTGAATCAAGTCTTATTGAAATGACTTGCTATCCAGAAGCCTTCACGGTCTCTTGATCTCTCACCTTTATTTTTCAGTCCTCAAACCAATATAACTTAAATTGTAATATAATTGCTTCATACGTCCTTTAGTTTATTATGGTTAAATGCTTTACCATGTAATTGTGGTAGAAAAGACTGAAAGTGTCTGCAGATAGGTTATAAATGTACTTTCTGTCCCAAATGCTGGCTCAATCTGCCTGTCCCATTAACAGCGATGAATATATCACAACAATTGTAAATTAGAACTTATATGCATGTCATTAATCTTTAATAAGACCAAAATTTCCTTTCTGACATTTCATTAGACTTAACTGGTTATATTCCTGATTGACAAATATTACCACCAGTCTTTAATTGACAGGAGGATAGAGGCATAAACACTCCCTCAACTCTTTTCTGCTTAGATCAGCCTACATGATCAAGCTGCAATGAAAGTGTCATTTTGTAAGCTTTAATGAAAGGCATCAGTAATGACAATCAGCTGCAGCTTGTGTGCTAAATGTTGTCTCTTTGGGGTGATTCAGATCTGATCGCTGGGCAGCTTAAATTGTTGTGCTGCGTTCAGATAGTCGCCGTCCAAAGGGAGTGTATATTCGCTGTGCATGTGTGCGATCGCATGTGTACGCCGAGCTACTAAAAGTCCCTTGGTCAGCAGACAGCTGCAAATCCGTTCGCACCTCACTCACCAGTGGCTGGTTTTTACATGTGTGTGCAGTCTCTGCACAGCCCAGGACTTACTCCTGCAGTGCGATCAGAACAGGCTGATCGGGTCCAGAGCCGACGTCACATACCCGCCCTGAAAACGCTTGGGAGCGCCTGCATTTTCCCTGACACTCCCAGAAAACGGTCAGTTACCACCCACAAACGGCCTCTTCTTGTGAATCAGCATGCAAATGGCTGTGTGATTGCATTTTTCGCACCATCCTGTCGCTGACTGGCGATGCCTGTTTGCCGACGCAGGCGATGCCTGTTGTTGTATTGCGGTGTATATGCATGCGCAGTCTATTGGTGATCGCCCGCTGTGTGAAAATGCACAGCAATGATTAGGTCTGTATCACCCCCTTTGTTTGGAATGTTTGAGTGTAAGAATAGAGAACCAGTCCTAAGCTTGGGTCCACTCACAACACAGGAGATATTTTGAATGTTTTTCCCAATAGTAACACAGACCTATCGTTTCACAATGTATAATTTAAAAGTAATTCTTTCTTTGCTTGATCCTGGGGGGAAAAACAATTAATGCATGACAAGTCTCAGATTTCACTTGGTACATGTACTGTTATGTATATCTGATGCAGCATAGCCAAAAACCTAGCACTACAGGGTTATGGCCAAAAGAACATACTGTATATGTGACTACAGTATACTGCCTCTCTGCTAGTTCTTGTGAACATGGTACAGAAAAAAAACAAAAGAGCACTGAGAGGCTGTGACACCGCCCAACAATTCATCATTAGCAATTCAGTGTATGCCTGACTTAATGCTGCTGGCAGAAAATGCTGTCTTATCTAGTTCTGATAGCAATATGTAAAGACAGAAAGACAACAAAATAGGTGAGTAAGCTACTCAACTATTCAAATGTTTTTTCTCTTTTTTTTTTTTTTTAAATACCTAACCATACAAATGTACATTATGATCTCGTAAACGCCATGTTTTGCAATTTACTCAATAATAAAGTGGAAAACTGGTTTAGGTTCATTTATATATGACAGCAGGCATGGTTAAGTTCGTTTAATATAAAAAATATAAATATTAGAAAAGAAAAAAATGACAAACCCCCTGTGATCTGCTCAGACTCTGGGCAGTGGCCAACTTAGATGTCTTAAGACACTTTCGCACACTCCAAAAGTTAATTAGGAGGAAACAGAGCTCTATCATGAGCTGTTATATTTAATATTCCTGTACAAGTAATCTCTTTAACAATAGCTCTGGAAAACTAAAGCTATATTTGTATGATTCAAGGAATTATCTACTTAAAAAATGAAACATTAATTTACCTTTCACCTAGTGTGAAATCATGATGGTTTCAGCTTTTAAATGACTTCAGTTCCTACATATTTTAAAATAAAATCCCTTCAAAGTTGCAAAATTGTTTTTCATGTACAAATACTGTGTTAATACAGTTATTTATTTTTGGTATTTTAATACACAATCTAATTGAAAATGAAAATTTAAAGGGGAGTATCCCATGAGTAATTGTATAGCCAGGGGCTATTCAATTGGCCCCTAAGTGTTGCGCTCTTTCCCCCGATGATGGCATTTATCGGGATTATGCTTCAGCACCCGAAGCATAATCCGCGATATGTAGCCTGCCAGAGCCGCGACTTATCCCCGATCCCATGTATTTTTGTGCGATTGGCGGGTCAAAACAGCCTCTAATTGGATACCGGGATAATGACCATCAGTCATTAATTGCGATATCCGTCCGTTTTTGATCGTCTGACATGGCATCGGGTCTAATTGGATACCCCCCCATAAAATGCAAAAGGCAACAAACTAAGGTTTGTATGTGGTGTTCAAGAAAGTGAGGCCTGGAAAGAGTTGTAAATGAAAATATTATTATTATTATTCTATTTTATTATTATTCTATATTATTATTTATAGAACACAGCAAGTGATCTGCATTGTCATACAGAGGGTAAAACATTAAGACATTACAGGGCTAAACTGTACAGTACATTACATTACAGTAAACAAGTAGCAAATAGCACTACAACTCTCAGCACAGCTACTGATGCCAGGGGTGCAATGGAAAGATTCAGCTTAAGCTTAAACTGAAGCTTGTACCTATTAGCATGAGCAGATAACAGGTCTAGGTTATCTGAAAAAACAATGAAGGAGTGGAGTCTGGGGGCAGAGTGGCTGAGGAAGAGGTGTAGAGTGTAGCTGGTGTGCAAGAGAAGTAGCTAATGAGAACAGGGGGCCCTGCTTATGGAGTTTACAGTCTAATAGGAAGAAGGGAGACAAATGGAAGACATAAGAAGTGAGCTTATGTAAGGGGATCTAAGGGCAGGAAGCAAGAGTGGGAGATTGGAGGGTGCAAGAGTGTAAGGTAGACTACATGGTGACATGGATAAGTTGTGTAGTTATGCTTTTATGAACCGTTAGGCTTTCAGCACCCACTTGAAGCAATGTAGCCTGGGGGATAGTCTTGACAGTTTCTTCAGTATCTTCAAGGGCACATATATCACACATGTATCGGGCCAATTCAACTTTCTCCTGATACCTGGGTCAGGGGATCTGCAAATTACAGTATCTTGGAAATCCTCCATTCGCCGATTACAACCCAATAATGATTGGATCAGCGAGTCAGGGAATCGACGATCTCTGGAGTCTGCCGAATGTCTTCGGGAATCGGCCATCACATGTATGGGACAGATATAAAGTGCCTCTAAATTTCACCTTGCTGTCATTATCAGTGTTCGACTGTGGCATTAAGAGCACACCGAAGGAATGCAGTGGCAGGGGCCCATATTTATGGATGTGGCCAATCTCCAGTGGGGACATGGCCATTCACCACATTGGTTTGCCTAACAATTTTCGAGAGTGCATGGTCTGGGCCCCTTGAAAAAAATGTTTATATATATATATATATATATATATATATATATATATATGTGTGTATATATATATATATATATATTATATAGATGTATATATATATATAATATATATATAAGCAGCAATGCTCCAATGCACTGTAGAGAATACACCACAGTCCTGTGCAGAATAGGGTAACGTATGCAAGATGTGTAATTCAACTGCACAGACTTGAACCTGATTTCTAGAGGAGGAGATGGGCCAAACAACCCCCCCTTACTACAAATTCCACCCCACCAGACAGTCAGTTTACAAATATTCTATACAGTTAGGTACAATAACAAATTCATATCATTAAGTATAAAAACAATCGCATAAAAACAAACAAACATCAAAGTAGATGTGCCTACAAGTTGAACAATGCGCAAAGCAGTCACATACACAATTTGGTGTAAGGCTTGGTACACATCAGACGATATGCTGTCCGATCCCGCGGATTGGAGCGACATATCGTAAACATCGTCTGATGTGTAACCGTGATTTTGTGCTTCCACACACCAACATCGGGGGTCATCACATCTGATGTCATGCTCCATGATGTGGCTTGAACAATATATTGCGCTATATCGTTTAGTGTGAATAATCGACCGATGTATTGTTACATCAGTCATCACACCAGCCACGATCCAGGATCATCTGATATGTACCCAGCCTAAGACATAAAAACAACATGCAAGGTAGACAAACAGATATGAGAGATTACATTCTAGGGGGAGGTAGAGCGGTTGATGAGAGACAGTGTGGGGGGATTCAATTAACCGCAGAGTTTACCCCGCAGCTAATTGATGTTGCTGCCATATTCAGTTAGCTGCGGGAACCCCGCTCGCTAATCCCCGGGAAGCAATAGCTGCGAGCCTATGCATTAAACGTGTGGGGAAGCCTAATAGATTCTGCAGTTTTACATGCATTATCTACCGCGCAAGGAAAAGATTAATAATATAAATAGCTTTTCCCCACGCGGGTCAATAATTTCCCAGTATGAGTCCAGAAGTGGAAGTTACACAAAATAGAGATTTTATGCGTTTAGCATGACAGATACAATTTTTGCATCTGAAATTAATGTTCAGCGTGGTTTTTTATTTTACTGTGTAATATCTTGTCCTTAACAATACAAAGGTGTACAGATGTGTAAATGACAGGTGTAACTATTAGATTTTGAATCACCCTTTGTGAGTGACAGGAAAAGCCTTTAAGCTATGAAAATTTTCCAGAGACTGCCTTTTATCACTAATAATGAAGCAATATCACTGGAAATAACTACCATCGTTTAGTCTAGGCAGGGTACACTCAAACAGGCAAACTCTTGTCCTAGCTAATTTTCTGTCATTAATCTTATCATAACGGATCAGGGTTAGAAGGACCGCCTTGAAGTAGATATTCTTCAAAGGTTCAATGTGGCCTTCACATTTCTATATGGCAGGAACTGTGTGCAGTGTTCATTGCTTTGTTGTGTTTTTTCTCTTTGTCATTATTCCAAAATAAATCAATACATGTATAAATTAGTAGTACTTACAGTATAAAGGTTTTATAACAGTTAATTGTTTTATTATAAGATAACAAAAACTGATGCCCTGTCAGTTATTAATAAAACCTGTTTAAAGCATTATATAGTTTTCCTTTTAACTCGCAGTCAGTGCACTTATTGATTCCAAACTGCGACTCGATTATGGTGTACATTAAGATGTCATCACACAATACTATGATAAGGATTTTTAAAAACAACAATATTTAATGAGCAATGATTTTCAAATTAGAATATGCAGTATATAGCAATAGTGATAGTTGCAGTGACAACCAGTATAATGTGTTGGGAAACATTGTAACTGCAATACAATATGTATTTCTTGCCACATAAAACATTTAAGATGGACCAATTTTTTTCTGACATCAATTGGTATACCTGATTAATTAGTATAATTTCATTCCCACAACTTTAGACAACCTACCCACCTGGTCTCTGAAAGACCCAGCTGAATTAGGGATGGATGTAAATCCTGTTCAGTCCCAAGTAGTAATTCCCTAGTATATGCCCAGTGTTAGTCACTAGTTCAGTCTCATAGCTCCCTATCACCAGTATGAGTTCCCCCTAATATAGTTACTTGTATCCAGTATTTGTCCCTTATCTTAACTTCCAATCCGCAATATTAGTTCTGTTCTATAGCTTCCAGCCATCTAGCAGTATTAAACCCCTTTCACATCGCACAAATAACCCGGTATCGACACGGCATATTGCCGTGTCGAAACGGGTCAGTGTGCGATGTGAAAGCTCCTTTGGTGAATTAGCGGGTCGCCTGACCCGGTAATTCAACCCGGTAAAAAAGAAGGATTATTACCGTGTTGAATACCGGGTCAGGTGCAGTGTGACTGGGAGCCGTTCCGATGCGACACGGCTCCCGTTCACAGCATAGGGAGAGGTGGCGCATGAGATGAGCTCATCTCCCAGCACCGCCTCCACCCCCGCCCCTGCTGCTGCGCCCCCCGCTGCTATGGCAACCGACCTGGTATATTGCCGGGTCGGAAAGCCAGCAAAGGAGCGCAAATGCCGGATCCCACCCGGTAAGGACACGTTTCTCTTACCGGGTGGGATCCGGCATTTGTGATCTGAAAGCAGCATAAGTCAGTATTAGTATTTGTCCCCTAGCATAGCTTCCAGTTTCCTAGCAGTAATAGCATTAGTATTTGTCTTCTCGCATAACTTGCCATCCACATATTAGTTATGTGGTTCCAGTGCCGTAACTAGGCATTTTAGCGCTGTGTGCAAGAAACGGCATTGGCGCCCCCCCCGTATGTAATATAGGGGAAGTGCGCGCAGTAGAGGCGTGGCTTCATGGGGAAGGGGTGTGGCCTCAAAATAATACCAATTCATACTACGGTGCATAGTAGTCTCCATTATTCAAATTACACCACACAGTAGCGCCACTACACCAGGTAGAGCCACTTTTGCACATTACGGCAGACAGTCCCCCTTTTTACACATTACGGCAGTCAGTCCTCCTTTTTACACATTACGGCAGACAGTGCCCCCTTTTTACACATTACAGCAGACAGCGCCCCCTTTTTACACATTACGGCAGGCAGCGTCCCCTTTTTACACAATACAGCAGAGTCCCCTTTTTACACATTACGGCAGACAGCGTCCCCTTTTTATACATTACGGCAGACAGCGTCCCCTTTTTACACAATACAGCAGAGTCCCCTTTTTACACATTACGGCAGACAGCGTCCCCTTTTTATACATTACGGCAGACAGCGTCCCCTTTTTATACATTACGGCAGACAGCGTCCCCTTTTTACACATTACGGCAGACAGCGTCCCCCTTTTTACACAGTACGGCAGACAGCGTCCCCTTTTTACACATTACGGCAGACAGCGTCCCCCTTTTTACACAATACAGCAGAGTCCCCTTTTTACACATTACGGCAGACAGCGTCCCCTTTTTATACATTACGGCAGACAGCGTCCCCTTTTTACACATTACGGCAGACAGCGTCTCCCTTTTTACACAGTACGGCAGACAGCGTCCCCTTTTTACACATTACGGCAGACAGCGTCCCCTTTTTACACATTACGGAAGACAACATCCCCTTTTTACACATTACGGCAGACAGCGTCCTCTTTATACACATTACGGCAGACAGCGTCCCCCTTTTTACACAGTACGGCAGACAGCGTCCCCCTTTTTACACATTACGGCAGACAGCGTCCCCTTTTTACACATTACGAAAGACAACATCCCCTTTTTACACATTACGGCAGACAGCGTTCTCTTTATACACATTACGGCAGACAGCGTCCCCCTTTTTACACAGTACGGCAGACAGCGTCCCCTTTTTACACATTACGGCAGACAGCGTCCCTCTTTTACACATTACGGCAGACAGCGTCCCCTTTTTACACATTACGGCAGACAGCGTCCCCTTTTTACACATTACGGCAGACAGCGTCCCCTTTTTACACATTACGGCAGACAGCGTCCCCTTTTTATACATTACGGCAGACAGCGTCCCCTTTTTATACATTACGGCAGACAGCGTCCCCTTTTTACACATTACGGCAGACAGCGTCCCCTTTATATACAGTATGGCAGGCAGAATAGATAGAGACAGATAGACAGACAGATACTTACCATCTCTCCCCGCTGGCTCAGGCAGTCAGGCTCCTCGGTGCTGGCAGATCCCGGCCAGTGGTGAAAGAGGAGGAGCGAGGGGGACTCGGGAGCTGCAGCAGCACAGTGTATTTGGTGGTGGCGCCGCTGCAGCTGTCCCTCTCCTTCCACATTGGCTGGCCGCCGCTGTGAATGCTGGGATGAGAGAAGCACATCCCAGCATTCACAGCAGCGCCGTGCAGCCAATGCAGAAGGAGAGGGACTGCTGCAGCGGTGCCGCTACCAATTACATAGCGCTGCTGCGGCTCCAGTCCCCCTCCCTCCTCCTCCTCCCCTGCTCTGCTCCTCTCCTCTTCTCCCTAGCGCGGTTCACACAGCACAGGCGGCTTGTAATGAGTCAATATGACTCATTACAAGCTGCTGACATAGAATGCTGTCCGTTTTGCCCTCAGGACGACTGCGCTGTGTGCCAGACACACCTGGCACACACGTAGTTACGGCTCTGTGTAGTTCTGTTGCATAGCTTATAGCCATCTAGCAATATTAGTCTTAGGGGTATATTCAATTAAAGTCGGATCCATTCCGACATGCACGTTCCTGACCATCTCAATCCGACTTTTAAAAAAAAGTTGGATTGAGATGAGGGACCTGAGAGCAGGAGACGGGGAGAGCCGCGAGGAGACGGGGAGAGCAGCGGCTACAGCAGCGTAGTGCCGTAGGAGGAGGATGTGGCACCGCTGCCTGACCTCGCGGCAGCATCCACCCGGCTCCAGCAAGCAAGACCTCGCTTGAGCGGCGGCAGTGCCCCATCCTCCTGCTGCGCTATGTGTAGCCGCTGCTCTCCCCCGTCACCCCGCTGCTCTCAACCATCTCCCTGCAACTCTCCCCGTCTCCCTGCTGCTCTACCCCATCTCCCCACTGCTTTCTCCTCCTCTCAGGTCCCTCATCTCAATCCGACTTTTTTTAAAGTTGGATTGAGATGGGCGGAAAGGGGGCCAAAACCTGTCGGATTTGGCCCAGTTTCCGACAGAAGCACGCGGATCGATGGCTATTCTGCCGATCCACGTGCTTTCCGACAAGTCAAATTCCCCGACTTGTCAGCTAATTTTGGGGTGTATTGAATAGGTTGGATCCCCTTCCGACCTAAAAAAAGTCGAAAACTGCCGTCTTTCCGACAGACGGCAGCTTTCCACTGCAATTGAATATACCCCTTAGTATATGTCCCCTAGCATAACTTGCCATCCACCATATTAGTTCTGTTGCATAGCTTCCAGCCTCCTAGCAGTATTAGCGGGGGTTGGCTGGCAACTTTCAACCAGGGGTGCAAATGAAACCAAGTGGCCCTGGCTTTTCAGATTGACATACCGGGCACACTGACACACATACAGACCGGACCAGGCACACTGACACACATACAGATAGGACTAGGCACACAGACAAATATACAGAGATGGGACTGGCCACACAGACATATACAGAGACGGGACCAGCCACACAGACAGATATACAGAGATGGGACTGGGCACACAGACAGATTACAGGGACAGAACAAGCTACACCGACAGATATACAGAGATGGGGCTGACCACACAGACAGATTTACAGAGACAGGATAGGCCAGGTGGGCATACTGACACACACATAGACAGGACTGGCCACACTGACACACACATATACAGGACCAGCCACACGGACACATATACATATAGGACCAGCCACATGGACACACACAGGACTGGCCACACTGACAGATACAGCCCCTCCAACAATCACCCCACAGCAGCACTAGAAAACTAACCTGCTCTACTTTGGCCTAGCCTCCCATTCTTCCTTGGCTGCTCAGCTCTTCCTGCCCAATGACAACTTGATCAGCTCTCCAGTAGCCCGACGCACGTGCACAGTTGCACCTGAGTGTTAGCAGAAGGTGCTCAGGGAGGTGGAGCAGCCTGGCTGCTCTGATTATATTATAGCATAGAGCTACCAGGCAGGGAGCGGAGCATCCTCTCTACCTGCCTCCCACATGACGCCGTGCCTGCCAATGAGTATTAGTCATGGAATAAGTATTTGTCCACTAGCATAGCTTCCAACCTCTTATCAGGTATTATTATTGGTATTTATCCCCTAGCATAACTGTTGATCCACAATAACAGCTACCAATCTCTAGTATTAGTCCCTTAGCAGGACTGCCCATGCCCAAGTAATAGTGCCCTAGCTTAGTGCTCAGTTACCTGGTTTAGGAGATAGAGTCAACTCTAACTGTGGAAAGATGCTGCTGGATTAAACAGATACAAGCTGGAAGGTGCCTTCATGTGTACAAGCTGCTGTGATATCTGCCACTAGCAACAACTACCTTCATTTCAAATCGAAAAAACACTGTTGGCATCAGATGTCCCCGTAAGATTTTTTGGTACTCTTACTAATACTTAGTACATATTATATAGAACCTTTTAATAGAGTTGTGAATCCATTATTTCAGTTTCTAAAACCCTCTGCCTAATAAGAAGCAGTTATTCTTTATACACTTTAATTAAAATATCAGTTAAAATATTCCATGCTTGTGATTGGAATATTCTTATTATCCTTTATTTATATAGTCCCACAAGGGATCTGCAGCACCCAATTACAGAGTACATAAACAAATAAGCAAA